>NW_012267262.1:8637862-8695607 GCF_000151885.1 Dipodomys ordii
CCACTTGAGCCACAGCGCCACTTCCGGCTTTTTTCTTTTTGCTTATGTGGTGCTGAGGAATTGAACCCAGGGCCTCAGGCATGCAAGGCAAGCGCTCTAACACTGAGCCACTTTCCCAGCCCATCCATGAGGTTCTTATCTCCAATTAACCATCAAAAAGACAGAAGTGGAGATGCGGCTCAAGTTGTAAAGCAACAGTCTTTTTTTGTTGTTGTTGTTGGTTGTGGGGCTTGAACTCAGGGCTTGGACACTATCCCTCAGCTTTTCAAGCTCACAGCAAGCGCTCTACCGCTTGAGCCACAGTGCTACTTCCTAAAACAACAGTCTTAAGCATATACTGACACCCTGTCTCTATGTTCAAGGCCCAGTACCAGCACAAAAATAAAGAAATAAAATAGGCACGATTGTTTCTTTAAGAATTATTTCTACTCAGATTATAAAGACTCACCCTCTTGATTCTTGATGGTGCAAGCTGTGTGAAGAACTCTATGAATGCTTGAAAATATCAAATTCCAGGCCCATCACTTACTTGACATGTTGGTACTTTAGATTACCTTCTTTATCAAGTGTTCTTTCTACCTTTTTCTTTTCCAGACAATGTCATATATATGTCATAGGAATTATAATGGGTTCTTTTCTAGATCTGTCCCACTAAATTACATGTAAAATCTCATAATTCCAGGCACTCAATATATCTCTCATCTATGGACCATCTCTCAATTCCTGTATCACCAATTCATTTCTGAACTTCTAAGCTTATTTTCTGAATTATTGCAACAACTTTTTCTCCATCTCCCAAATTTTAAATTTCTTCTCTACTGATTTTATTTTGCTACCCAATTTCTCTCTATAATACACTCCTATTGTTTATAATACCTGTACCACCAATTGCCTTTCCCAAAAAATTAAACTTAATGGAAATAGACACAGCAAGTTCAGGATCTAAATAAACACTCCAATAGCTCTCATAACTGTCCTACAATGAAAGGAATATGATGTACCCCCAAACTCAAGTTTGCTTTAAGATCTCATGTATAATCCAAACTCAAGTGAGCTTATCATTTCACAACCTGAAATTTTATTTATTCTCTCTCTGTCCATATATCCAGAACATGCCTGTCCTTCTCTGGTTTAGACACAACAATAATCTCTATAGGCAAAGTAAACTTTCTTGCTCCAACTTCTCAGAAATCATCACTGAACTTCCTTCAACAAATACTGTTTCATCCTTATTGTAGTTATTTAACTATCCCGCTTAATTGAATAAAACATTTGAAAACCCACAGATATTTTTACATCCCATATACTATCTAAAGAAATGTTTTAAATATAGTACGTACTCAAAAATGGTAAGCTTCTACTTTTGAATGGTTTAAATCAGTGAATATTAGTTATAGTATGACCTGCCTTACTGGTACTAATTTTCTTTATAGTTGCAGGAGCATTGACATTTTTCAGAAGAATCACTCACATGTCTCAATCCTTTTTAACTAGATTTCTCTTTTTTTTCTGTACTAATCCTGTTGCTTGAACTCAGGGCATAGATACTGTCCCTGAGCTCTTTTACTCAAGGCTCTCCTTCTAACACTTACGCCACTGCTCCATTTTGTGTGTATATGTGTTAATTGAAGATACGAGTCTTACAAACTTTTTCTGCCCTGCTGTCTTCGAACCATGATCCTCACATCTCAGCTTCCTAAGTAGCTAGAATTAAAGGTGTGAGCGAGCCACTGGCACTTGGGTTTGATGCCCTTTTTAATGGGTAACATATGATATTCAATATTGGCTATGGTATTTTCATTCCCTACAAACCTGATATGCCTTTATTCGCTCCCTATCTTCACACCCTAACACCTATTTTTACTCAAGAACATAGCATATAGTCAAGTTTATGTCTATAGCTTGTAGTAGGGGACAGCAGGCCAGCTTGATTTCTAATGGAAAATATTATTTTGATATTTTCTTTTTTGTGTGTCAGTCGTGGGGCTTGAACTCTGGGCTTGGGCACTGTCCCTGCGCTCTTCAGCTCAAGGCAAGAGCTCTACCGCTTGAGCCACAGCAGCACTTCCAGTTTTGTAGTGGTTTATTGGAGATAAGAGTCTCATGGACTTTCCTGCCCAGGCTGGCTTTGAACTGTGATCCTCAAATCTAGCCTCCTGAGTAGCTAGGATTACAGGCATGAGCCACAAGCACCATGCTATTTTGATATTTTCTGAATGTTTGTTTTATTTTACTGTCTTTATGTACAAATATCCAACACTAATGATGACTCCTGCCTTGTCCTTAGTATATGATCTTATATGTCCTCATTCAGAGTCTTTGCACCCTATTCATTTGCCCTGGGGTGTGCTTCTAGCTTTTATTCCATTTATAACAGTGTGACAGCAGAATTTAGCAACTCTCAACAGAAATCCTTTGTGGATTTTATGAATTGGTGATAAAGTAGAACAAATCTGCAAAATAAAGAAAAATGCCCCATCAAATTTATTCATTTGTTTTGACAAGAGTAATTTTGTTTTAATTGCATATGATAGCATCTCAGTAAATGTGCTATAGCATCTTTTTGAAAATTAACTAACTTCCCTTTCTCATTAAGGTATTCAGCTTCTAGACGAAGAAAAGGAAGAGGAAAACATATTTTTCACCAAGATGGGCACTAGTTACTGACTGCTTTGGGGAAAATATGGAAAACTGTCAAAAGATAGTGTCTGCTTCTTTTTGAATATATACTCCATATGCTTGTCTTGAGGCAAAAATCGTGTATTTCCTTTAAAAGATAAATTTGGATATAAATTGAATTTGGAGCTAAATTTGCTTTTGTATTAAAAAAGAATGTTGAAATACTTCCTGAAATGAAGTAGTTTCAACTAGACAGCTTTGTGCATGTTCAATGAACTTTCTGAATTAAGAAACAGTAAAGACTCAGGACACAGGTATGAATAGCTATTAATACTTTCCATTTTATACCGTATGTATCACATGAATAAAGAACCCAAGCCCACTATAGTTGAAATGAAGTACATTTGGTTTTATAAAGAATATTTTTAAATTTTTGACTAGATGTGGATCCTTAAAGAGGAAGAAATGAAACATATGGGTTAGGAACAAGGAGTCTGGAGGCAGACAAATCGGTATCCTATCCACATCCTACCACTTTTCACCCATGTAACCTTGAGCAAATTCTTTATACTCACTAAATCTCAATTTGTAATCTTTTAAAAGTTCAGATTTATAATAATGCATTCCTTATTCCATAGTTTTGGGGATGACAAAGCAAGTAAGGAGCTTTACACAGTATCTGACAAATGAAAAGCACTAAGTGTGAACTATTTTTAGTAAGATGATAACCATCACTGTGCCCTTATCCAACAGCTTGATCCACGCACAGGATTAAGAATCTAAACTCTACTAACATGGCTCACTCACTGACTCAGAACAAAGAAATATGGTCTCCCTGCATGTTCATTTCCATGACATGAAAGGAAGTCTTGGTAACTAATCAAAACGCAAAGTCTACACTAAATGGTTTTTAATCCCAACTCAGATAAATATTCAAGCTTTATCTTACAGTACATAATCACAACACTCACTACCTTTATTTTGTACATAGAGTAAATACATAATCCTCACTACCTCATGGTAAATAATAGGCATATTTTAACTCACTGAAGCCTTTATATAGCAATAAAAAGATGTTTTAATGGCTAGGTTTTATTTACAATTAGTATAATGTTACTAGTTCAAGTGCATTGTAAAAAAATAATGAGTAGCACTTGAGCAAGCTCAGTTATGATTTATGGCTAAAGTCCACATTCTAATGTTATTTCTCTATCATCTTAAATTCAGTAAACAGAAGACAATCATGTCATGATCTGACAATAAACGCCAATTACACATGCACAATAAATTGCCTGTCATCAAGTTATACTGTGAAAACAACTTCCTGTTTGTATAAAGTATTACACTGCACTAATTAAAACTCAAACACTTCCATTTATTATTCTGTGAGGAAGAAAACTTCCATGTTGTTCACAATGGTAATGAGTCTGGATAGCTGAGAGCCAAATGGGTTAAGTACACAAGCAGATAATCTATTTGTCTCCATACCTCTAGGGCCATGTAACAAGAATTTAGGGTTGAGCCCACAGAAGTTACTCAGAACAATGAAAACATGTTCAAGTGCATCAATAGATAACCAACTAAGGATGGAAACATGTTTAAAATCTGACCAAGCTAAGTCAATAATGTTGAAAATAATTGCTTTAGCAACTTTGCTTAAATTAATGCTTCTGATTCTTTCTTCTTTCCCTCCTAAACCATAAGTGGTTTCAACTGACATTTTCTCTTGAATTGTTTTCTATCACAGATGCCTCTTGTTCTTTGTCTCATTTGATGTCTACTTACATCCCAAAGGCATACAGATAAAATTTGGGAATGTTACAATCAATATATTGTTTTCAAAAAGTACAATGCAGGGTGTGCAGGAAGAGAAATATAAAAGAGATGATTCCTGCTCTTAGACAGGATTATCCATCATGCTTTGATCATCTCTTCCCCAAGCTTACCCAATGTGATTTATACAAAGCTGCATGAAGAGGAATACATAAACACTAAGAATGTAAGCATAAGCTTACAAGTAGCTATCTGTTTTTATTTCCTGCCTGGTAATCTACATTCACATTTTTTTCTAATATAAGAATGAGAAGACAATATTCTGTAGACATATTTGAATTCAGTTTTTATTATCATCGAATGCAGTGTTTCAAATTACACAGCAACAATGCTGGATTTACAGTAGCACAACTATGATAGATTTTGCATTCTTACATTACATAGCTATGATACATATTTTGTTGTAACAGTCAAAGCCAGCCATCTAAATTTAAGAAGAGATGTATACAAGAGGATGGAATAAACTATGTACAACCCACAAATGGGGGTACCACCTAGTAGGTCTTTATCCTGACTCTGCTACCAAGTCAGAAAGTATTTTATTTGAATTTATATGGAATACAAGGAAACAAAAAGCCAAAACAATCTGGCCACCAATAACACAAGAACATAGGCAAAAACTATATGCACAAGAACCAAGCAGATGTTTGTATCACTCTAAAAAATTATAAGCTATATCTAAGATAATTACTGAACAAATTGAATCTGTTATTTTTTACAGTGGGCATATGTATTTCATCACATCTGTTCTGTCCTAATAAACTGAGTATAGTGCATAAAAGGAGTGTCTCAATATGTTATTACTAATCTTTTATTACACATCTCTAGGATTATAACAAAATTATTATTGTGATTCAATCATTTTGAAACTTTTGGTATAACCAAGGATCTGATACTTCATAACAATGATGAATATAAGTAAAACAGTAGCAAATATGTTTATCCCACTGAAGAGAAAAGACTTTTAATGGTTCCATCAGTTGTATGAAAATGAAAGTGTTTAACTACAAATAAATCTTAACTAATTCACTGTAACAGAATTTCAATTAGGAAGAACATGTTAGCAAATATTTTGAGGAGAAATCCATGTAAGCACTGAGGAGAACTTTGAAGAAATAACATTGCATTTATTTGTGTAACAATCAGGTATTTATCTAGAATCTTGGCCTTATTATTCTAAGTACATAATCTGGAAAGCAAATTCAGTACAAAAGCAAATAAAATGCCATTTGAAGAAAATTATTTGTGTAACATTTTTAACCAATAGTTACATATTTGACAATAGACACTAACCAAGTGAAAATCATATGATTTCAGGATAATATTGATTACAGACATCACCTTTGTAACCCAGCTCTTATGATGGTATTTCCTTTCCTATAGCCAGACTTACTAATTGATGGTGTCAAAATTTCCCATCAAGCTCAGACCATAGTTTTGGATTCTTTCTACAGATATCCCTTTAGATGGAAAAGAATAAATAGATGGATTTAGCAGCAAAGATCTACCCTATTTCTCACCTTAGCTTTGAACAATTAGGACTTCTTATCAATTACTGATAAATTCTTATATAGAAAGTCAGCTAACTCTTTGATATATGCAGAGTGAGTAGGTGTTGATGTGGGGAAACGGTTAAAGAGTAGGTATAACTTATATATACTGTATGTGTATTTCCCATTAGAAGCTATAAATTATAGAAGCTATAATTTGGGACGTCAATGGTCATAGAATCTTTCAGATACACGTAGCAAGTTGTAAAGGACATTGTAAAATACATTGCAATATTAGTCTGAGTCTCTTTTTGTCACTCTGTCACCATGTTTTTTCTGTTTCTATTTTTTTATTTCTGCATACATATATGAGAGAGAGAGAGAGGGAAAGAGAGGGGGGAGGGAGAACCAACAAAAATTGTAAGAAAAAATAAAACAGATTATTAAAAATAAAGAAGTAGTTTATCTGGCTTGCAAAACTCTTCACTGATCTCTAACTTCGAGTCCTAAAGGACTACCTCTCTAACCAGATAACCGCCAGGTTCCTAGTAGCAGGAACCAACTTTTACTCTTTTCACTTGAATTGTACATTTATATATTTACTCCTCAAAATGTGACTCAGAAATGGGTAGCACTGGTATCATTTGTAGTCTTGTTTGAAAGGAAAATGTATCCACTAGATAATTCACTACATATATTAGCATATTGTAGGCACTGATAACTACTACTACAAGGAATCAATTTTATTTTATCTTCATGTCTCAAAATTTGCATCAACCAACAACTATTAACTACTTATGGATGTCCTTTGAGAAAACTGCCTTGGAATATAATTTTCCCCAGATAACAGAAATATGCAATGCACAGGGGCCTCCAGCTCCCTACTGCTGAGATCTTTATTATATAGAGATTTGGATACAGTAAAGTCCCTTTGGTAGATCTGGTTAAAATTTAAAATGGCAAAGATAAACAAAAATCTTGGCTATGGGCCAAGAATGAACTATCAAAATGAATTTCTGTGTTCACAATGCTCTGGGATGTTTGCACGGACTCAAAATACAGGTAGAGGTTTCAAGTTTCAATACATCAAAACATCATAAAAGGCTCCCAAAAATTATTTTGAGGCCTCCATCTCATGCTTTAAACTTGGATGCTTTTTAATAAGTGATCTGATAACTCAGGACGATTCATAAACACAGAGAACAGAGCTCTGCCCTCATTTGTGCATATTTGTAAAGATTCACAGTAAGAATCCATTCTCACTAAGCTCTGAGAACTGTGATAAAGAAATTAGCTAAATACAGAGTACTTCCCAACACTCAGTTGGAATATCCATTCAATACCACAAAATCCATATAAAAAGTAGACATAGCCAGGATAGTGGCTCAAGTCTGTCATTCTAACTACTTGGGGTCAGAGGATTATGGTTCCATGCTAACCAGAGCACATATTTGCGAACATTCATCTCAAACAATGACCAAGAATGTCAGGCACCTGTTATTAACGTTACAAAAGAAACATAATGGCTGTCACATTGGTACATGCCTGTCATTCCCATTGACACAAAGAAGTACTAGTGGGACAATTGCAGCCAATGCAGGCCTACACATTAACCAAGACCCTATCTTGAAAATAACCCACATAAAAAGGGACTGGAGGTGTGTCTCAACGGTAGAGCACCTGCCTAGCAAGCACGAGGGCCTGACTTCAATCTCCAATATTGACTAAAAGAAAATTAGTGTCTACAAATAAGATAAAGATACAGCTTCATATGAAACTATAATAAACAAGACAAAAAAATCTCAGGTCCATAATTATAATATCTAACACTGGTAAACACATCAAAATCTTGGTATCCACATATATTCTTTGGAAGGTCTCACTTTCTATTTCTTCTCAAAGACATATTGAATGTGTCCTAAATTTCACAAAGCTTGGTATTTTGTTTACATTTTCTCTTGCAGAGTTAGTTTAAAGCGATGTCAACCTATTATGAGTAGCTTGAGCCCCTCAGAGAACACTAATATCTATGATCCATACATCACTAGCATGTCCATCAGGTGACAGGAAGACCCAGAAATACAAATAACTGTCTGATCCCAAACCATAAATGGAGCCCCTTATATTGTTATTATAAGTAGGAATTATTAACAGACATGCAAGCACTTACCTAACCATAACCTCAAGTCTAAATATATTCTCCCACCCCTAATTGCTATTAATTAATATTAAGAATTCAATACTTATACTCTACTCAGATTCAACCTTCTTGGGACTAAAAGTTCAGTGGTACAACTTAAAAGATACTAAACATTTGTCCTCAATTGAGATTCAAGAGAAAAAATGATCTACCTAATAGGTAGGTTAGGATAGGTACAGCAGCCAATAAAATTTGAGTCATCCATAGACATACATATACATATACATATGTATTAGATATATAATACATATACATATGTATTAGATATTCTAGGCCCCAAAGTATATCCTGTGCCATACAGTATATTCCATGTGTGTGTTTGTGTATATGTGTGTGTGTGTGTGTGTGCGTATTGATCCTGGGGCTTGAACTCAAGGCCTTGTGCTCTTACTTGGCTTTTTTTGCTCAAGACTGGTGTTCTACCACTCTAGACACACTTCTACTTCTGGCTTTTTGATAGTTAATTGGAGATAAAAGTCTCATGAACTTACGAACTTTTCTACCACACTAGTTTCAAAGAGCGACCCTCTTACTTGAGCCTCTTAAGTATCTAGTATCATAGGCATGAGTCACCAGTGCCTTGTTTATATTCCTGTTTTTTTCATTCAAAAAATAGGGTCAATCTAAAATCAGCAACAAGGGGAACAGAAGTATTTAAAATAGAACATGGTGAAGGTTGTATGGTTTGGGAAGTAAATGAGGAGGAAATGCTACATGTGAGATTCTTAGTCTAGTTCAAGCTGTAAGTCACTAGGAGACAGTAGGCTTTGTAAAATTAGTTGATTTGCCAAATCAGGTCTTCAGCGGTCAGTGGTGGTCACACTGTTAATAGCATGGGCTAAGATGCCAAGTTACACAAGAGCCAACTATGTGGGTAACAGTTAGAGCCCAGACTTCAAGTACCACCCAATCTAAAAGAAAAAAAAATCTTACAATTGGTTTTTCTCTTAGAAAGTAACACTTGATTCCATGGGACATGAAAAAATCCCCATCAAGACTTTTCTCTCAAACATAATCTCTGAAAACCAATTACATGAGATTAATGGGACCTGTCTCACTACCAGAAGTTATTTCAGGAGCAAAAATGACTTTTCAAACATAACTAAAATGATCCTATTTTATTGCATAGATATTTGAGAGTATGAAAGCAGGAACTCAGACCGCTCTTGCAAGAAAGATTAACCTTGGTTGGCAAAGAATGTAGCCAGAAGTCAGATTATACAAGAAAAAAAAAACAGAAAACTGAAGTACATGCATGGAAGGCAAACTGGTGAGATCAACCAGGGAATGAATGAAAATCACAGGGCTGGTATCTCCACAGGCCAAATCCTCTTCATTTTCAACAGCCAGCTAAAATGTGAGAACACAGATCCCAGAAAGCCTTCTCTGATTCCTATTCCATCCTGAATCCTAACAGCCTTCTTTTCTCCTTTTTGAAATGACCTGTTTCATCCCACTTATCACTTTATTTATAGACTTTCACCTTTTCCACAACAATGTGTACTCTTTAAAGAAGAAAACTAACGTTTACAATGCGCCTTCCCTGTACCAGGCACTGTTGTTTAGTGTTTTCTAATACATCACTGTGAATAAATCCTTATGACCCCTCTGTGAGTTATGTCTCACAAGACTAGGAAACAGGCTCAAAAGTATTTGTTGTATTCTTGCCTTTACAAGGCTCAGGTTTAAAGTGAGATCAGGAGTTGATTGTTGAGTTCATCGTGGTATCCCTGGCATAGTTGTGTGAACAGGGGAGGTATTGGATAAATGTTTGCTTATGGATTTCGTGATTCAGAAAGGTCTAGTGAATAGGAATGACATAATCACTGTCTAAGCTTCATGTCACCTTCTGAAATGTGGTACAGAAAGGAAAACAGGATCAAAGTGACCATATGTATCCTCAGCAGACTGCAAAAAACTCAAAACTGCTGAAAGTAAAACAGAAAAAAAAAAGGAAACAGAGGCAGTTTCTTTTTTTTTCCTTTTTTCTTTTTCTTTTTGTAAGTTGTGGGGCTTGAACTCAGGGCCCAGGCACTGTCCCTGAGCGCTTTAGCTCAAGGCAAGCCCTCTATGACTTAAGCCACAGGTCCACTTCTGGTTTTCTGATGGTTAATTGGAGATAAGAGTTTCATGAGCTGACTTTGAACTGCCATCCTCAGATCTCAGCCTTCTGTTTAGCTAGGATTACAGGCATGAGCCAGTTAGCCACTTTCAAACCTGACTTTGCATGATCTCCATAAAATTGGCATATATTGTTCTGATTTATTATACCATTCTGGTTTGTTCTACAGATGAAATGTAGGGAGTCAAAACAGTACTACAAGGTTTCTCAACAGCCCGTTAAATAGATTATCAATTGGCAACAGCACAGCCCTTTGCTTACAAAAATCAGTTGTTAGCCCAGTTCCTTAACCTGAATGAGGAGTATGAACAAGTGATCACACAGTTTGCATTTGTTCCTGTGACTTTATCAGTACTTTATCAACAGATATACATTTAACAAGCCTTTGGGGGAGAGCCATAGTTATTTTCCTTTTTTGTTTGTAAAGTACTGAACTAATTTCCAAGTGTACAACTAATTCTGCTAAATGTGTCAAAATTAAAATTCAAGAGAGATGATTCACTTTAGATTTCAAAGTGGCTTCTACATAGTTTACTTCTATACATGTTACATTTGCAACTTATAATGTAGTTTCTAAATAAAAACCAATTTATGAGCTGGTGGGCACAGTTACAAAAAATGCTGCATAAAAAATGGTGGGGATCTAAAATCTGGGATTTCATCTTAAACTGTATAATTCTTCCCTATTGTTTTTCTTTTCTTTTTATTTCTACAAGGAGTAATCTACTCTATCATCTAGATCTAAAGTTATATGCTTCTCCTCAACAAGTAATATCATAGTTGTCACTGAACCTGTGCTCAGCATACCAATAAACCCCTTACATGTCCACCACCTGACGCCAGTCCCTAAACCTTATGAGAAGGTCTTTGCCAATGTGAAGAAGCAAAGGATCTTGAAATGGGATTTTCCAGGGGAACTGGATTAGAGAAGAGGTGTGTGAGGGAAGGGAGGTCCTACTGATGTGACTGCTGACTTGAGTAAATATGTCCCAGAAAGAATTTTCCACAAGAGCCCAGTATAAGAAAAGGTCAAGTAAACAGGAATTTAAGAGCCACCAGTGCCCAGCTCATAACACTGAAATTTTGTTGTCCCAAAAGTGAGTACTAAGAGTTTTTTGAATGATAAATGTGTGAGCTTTTGCTCTTGTAGCTGTGATAGAATGCCTACCATAAGCAACCTAAAAGGAGGAGAGATGTGATTCGGTCCATCATGGTGGGAAGGGCAGAATGCAGCAACTCAGATCACAGGGGCAAGAAGCCAAAGAGAAAGGGAGGACACCTGTTCCTGTTGGGGACTTTTCCCATTGTCTTCTTTTATACTGTTTGAGGCTTTCCCCCTGTGTCATTGTGCCTACTAACTCCAAGGCAAGTTTTCCCCGTTAGTTAATTGTCTCTGTAAATATTTTCACAGATGCAACTATTCTCTAGGCACTACTCAATCCAACCAAGATGATAAGATTAACCATGACCAAAAATTAATAAATTAATGCCAAAGACTCAATCTCATTGCACACAGAAATCAAGGATATTTGTAATACAGGCCCATCTCACCACACAGTAGTCTATGAAGACTCATTGGGTAAAAAAATGACTTAATAAATTATATCATATACTAGTGCAATTTTAAGATCAGTAATACATGTCAAAAATTTTAACTATTGTTTTGGACTCCTTACTGTCCACTAACTCATGTGATGAATTTTCTCCTTTATGTAAGAGTCGTAGCTAATCCTATGTTAAAACAAATCATCAAGGGCAATTTTCCTTTACTATTAATGCTCAAAGACAAGCCACACTGCCTATTGATACCTCTGCTTCCTACCTTTGCTACTGCTTACTTGCCCACCCACTAAGCCAACTGGTCCGACAATGTCCCAGCCTACATTTGGAAGCACGAGTGAGGAGAACTGCCTAATTGTTATATCATCATGACTAAGCTAGAGAATGCTGCGATTAGTTTAGCATGAGACAGAATCCCAGGAGCCTCACACACTCATGAGTAGGAGGGAGAAAATGCTATTGGGTTTGGAGAGAAAAGTGTTTTCAGGGGCTTAAATTCTTGTTTCTCTCTCTCTCTCTCTCTCTCTCTCTCTCTCTCTCTCTCTCTCTCTTTCTCTGTCTGTCTGTCTGTCTTTCTGTTGCATATACACACATATATGCATAAAATCAGATATTTATATCTATCTAGCTAGATATAATATTTTTACCCTGATTAACTGGTCAAGTATTTTCAGAAGATGTATTTGGCCCCAGTTCTTTTAGGAAAGCATACTGAATGATAACTGCAAAGATACTAAGGCAGCTTTCTGAAGCAGAAATAATCCCACTGGGACCAGTTCTAGGATCTCTGCCAAGGGATATGATACAGAACTTGTTCTGGCAATATTATTGAGATTTCTGTGCCAGAAAAGGAACATCCTATAGGTAAGATAGTCAAAGCTAAACTGAAAAAAAATAAGAGTTTCTTTTGGTTTTCTGTCTTACCCTGGAAGCTTTTTGTAGAAGTGTGAGGGGAAACAAAGGAAAATGTCCCGACAGAACTGAAAGACAGCGATGCACCTTGATATTAATATTAGATTGAAGAGGTTAAGCCTATGAATTTAAAAGATTAACAGAATAATTCTGCACATTAGCAAACTTGGTATTCACCAATTTGCCACTGTGGAGAAGTTGCTGTTCCCTCATGAATGAAGGAAACATGTAGCTCAGATAATTATCACTTTAAGCATTAATGAAAGCCTCAAAAAGCTCAAATTTCAAAATGAAAATAATTAACAGCTTCTCATTTCACTTGTCAACTTTTATAACTGAAATTCCTTAAATATCATATATTATTTCTGTAAACTAAGTACCCTGCTGGAAGGCTGCTGGTTTGCTTACGTGGCAGCATGTATATCCACAGAAATGCTCATCATTGCTGCCATGAAAGTGACAAAATGGCCTAGAGATAAAAATGGCCTCTAGTAAAAGAACAAAAAACAAAACAAAACACTGCACATGACTAATCTGAATTCACTTGAGGAAAGAAATTATTCAGAATTCAAAATTTTTAAACTTATACATAATTCTCCTTAATTTTACATGTCCTATATAAACTCTGAATCATATGTTGAATACTTTATGGTATGCAAAGAAAATATGTATCTCCAGATAGTATAGTAAATGACTAAATGTATGTGAAAATTAGGTTTAAGAAAATAAAACAATTAGAAGGTGATGTTAAGAACAAGGTTCAGTTGAAAAGTCACTAAAACCAAACAGGATAAACTAAATGAACAAAAAGGAAGTAAATAAACAAACGTTGCTTATGCAATGAAATAGTGGTCATCAATAAAGTGAAACCAGAATGAATGGATTAAAATCATCATGCTACTGAAAATAACCAAAAACAAACAGTAAGTGGTCCAAAAAAGCCAGTCCTTGCTCCCCTTTTCCTAATGGAACGTGATTTTTTTTTACATTTGTACAGTGATGTGGAACAGACATTTTAAGTTCCTATGTACACAGCAAATAATGCAGAGAAAATACAAAATTCTAGAAATTGCCAACTAATCTAGGATGACAAAATGATGATACAGGGATCAGGTGGAGAAATAGATTGCTATTGAGAATCTATGCATTGATTGCAGTAGTAGATTCATAGATGCATGCTCAAAATCCATTTACTTGAACTGTTTAAATGGATATGGGTATTTACACTTCAATAAGGAAACAGTTTTAGAACATTAGCTCATATTAGACAATAATACAATATGTAACAACAATGTAGTCTAGGTTTAAATAGCTAGAAAAATAGAATTTTGAAACTCTTCACCACAAAGAAAAGGTAAATGGCTAAGAAGATCAAAATAGTTCACCTAACTTAAGCATTATACGTGGTACATTATGATGATAGAATATACATGTATCAGACATCACAGGGTACTCTTTTACTGTTTTATAAGTTACTTAGATATAAATTAAATTCTAAAACAGCCAAAATGAAAATAGGTTTTCAGTATGATCTTTCCATATTTCTCTTAGGAAATCATTTGTAAGTCCTAAGCATAATAGGAAAAATTAGTTGACTGACTGGCAGGGCCTGTCTCCTCAGAATTTGCCTATCATTTCTGCTACCATACCTTCAATGCATAATGGGGAGGACCAGATGTTGTGAACCTCCACCAACAGCAGGAGCAGAACAGGGCAGCGATGCACATGAGTCTCCTAGAAACAGTAAGTGGTCCAAAAAAGCCAGTCCTTGCTCCCCTTTTCCTAATGGAACGTGATTTTTTTTTACATTTGTACAGTGATGTGGAACAGACATTTTAAGTTCCTATGTACACAGCAAATAATGCAGAGAAAACCATAAGTCTTGCAAAAGTCTTGACAAATATTCTACATTGTAAAAATGTTCCAGTTCCCTCAGTTCTTGTCCCTATCATTTCTCTTTCCAGATTTTGTTGCCCTTTCTAATTTTAATGTTAGCAAATGTATTTATTGGACAAAGACTACACAAAAAATGGACTATAATTATGACATGTTAAACAAATGTTCAAGAAGGAAATAGAAATTCAATTTAGGATTTTTTAAAACTACACCTATCTTTTCTCATCAAATACAGGCAGATGCTTTTGGGTTTTTTCCCCAATCCCTGAAAGTAGGCATCAAATGAAAGTCTTCATGCCATATAATGGACATTGTCATTTTCTGTCTAACAAATATTTAGAAAAATATAATTTTCTAATTGCAAAAGTTCCTTGATACTCACAGGGTTATATTTCTAGGATCCTTTTCAGATGCATAAATCTATGGATGCTAAAGACTCTTACTCTATACAGAACAGTATTTGCCAACAACTACCTACATCCTCCCATATACTCTCATTGTATAGTCATGGTTAGATTACATATAATACATAATTCAGTTTAAATGTGATGGAAAGAATTGTCATACATTCTTGCTTAGGGAATAATGACAAGAGAAAACCTCTATATACTCAGTACATGCATAAATTTTGTTCAAATATTGCATGTTAAATCCATTGGTACAAAACCAATGAGTGCTTCAATCTAGCTGTACTTGTCAAACGTTAATCTGTATAAATGCAGACAACATTAATACAATTGTTTCTATGTGTGTGCACACACATATGCATGTGTATGCACAAGTGGCTTTCCGTGAATTTAATGGATGATGTATCTTCAGAAAAGGCTTATCTCTAGTTATTAAACAATCTGGTTGTAGGCTAAAATAGTGATTTTGCCATCTGATGGCCATTCAGAAATTAAAAGGCATTTCTCAAGTAAAAAGTTCAAGTATAATAAAGGAAGCATTAAAAAATATTTTATGGATAAGAATAAATTTTAGGCTTTTGAGGATTAGATAAAAAGATATAGTCGCACACATACATGCACATGTATCCACAACATAGGAAAATTAACTATTACCACATGACTCTGGGTACAGATAACTTTTCTGAAGAAATATGTTTATCTGCTTCACCAACTATGCTGTTAGGTCACTGATAAATTAGTAAAATCAGCAAATTATATTACCAAATATATTTGGAATGACATCTTTATACATTTGGAAGGGAAAGAATATGGTAAGTCTTTTTTTCTTTTTTCTTTTTCCTCCCCGAAGAATATGATAATTCTCATAAGCATATTAGAAAATAAAGTATCAGCTTCTTTGTTCTACAAGTGCACATCCATTATCAACATGGCAACAGAAGTACTAAGACTATTATTGATGTCAGCAATTAGTTGGCATGAATGCTCTGAAATTTGTTATAAGATTGATACTGAATTTAATAGGTAGCAAACTATGAATGCTTTCATTGGTAGTAGGATTCAACACTTCAGTGTCAGCATGGGCAGCACCAAAAAAATGTTGAAATTCATTGGTGGAGGAAAGTCACCTTTGTCACATATAAAAATATAGATCCAAAGTTGAACATAAACTTTCTAATTAAATCCCACAGGAGATAAACTTTACATGCACAAAAAATAGTCATGTTCTTTGGCTCAAAATTCAAGAGACAAAGGGCAGCGGAGATTTGGTAATGCAAAGACTTATTAATTTCAAATAATTTTTAAACAACTACTGAAAAGCATGAGGAATCACAAGCAAATATAAAAAGTACATAATCATGCTTAATGTGAAATAGTTTTCTGTCTAGCTAAAGAAGTTGCTGGATTATAGTTCAACAATATTATCTGCAGGCTTGCAGGCTGGAAAAGATTACTAAAAAAAAGTGGAGTTTTTATTTCTTGGAGCCTATAATTTATCCAAAAAGAAAAGAATGAAAAACCTAAAAAAATACCTCTACAATCATATATAATGTCAAGACTATGTATGTCCAAAGATTCATCAAAGAACAGAATTTGAAAAACAGACTAAATAAAAGTATTCTTTATTTTATGCATTCTTTCTACATGGAGTAAATTCTTCTTGAGAAGAAATTTGATTATAAGCTATTATAAATTGAAAAAAATAAGTATAGCTTTTTCTCATCAAAAAGTGAAATCTACGACTCCACTGCTTCAGTCTGCAATTTGCCATGTAACTTGTTTGGCTAATGGAGCATTGAAAAAGAAGATGCAATCAGTGGTTTGAGAGATGCTTCCAAAATCTTTAGCCTCTCTGGCTTCTTTTAGAACCCAGTTCCATGTGTAGAAGCTCATACCATTCACTGGATGCAGATGAAACAGGATTTGGTGACTCTCTTGATTCCTTGGCATGTGTCTAAGGCCATCTGGGATTAATTCACCAGAGATAAATAAGCCTTTCAGCTAACTAGAGCACCATGTGATAGCTGAGTTTCAGAGGGTCCTCAATGCACCAGTTTAGTCTTAAACTGAAAATATGAAAGTAGAATTGCCAGAACATTAGATACTTGGTGGGATTCATAGAATCTGTAGCCACTAATCTATAGAGATCCACTTCAACATTTAACAGCTGGCTATGCACACAATTAACTCCTCTATCACCAATGAGCTTTCGGAGCTGTAGTTTTCCTAACAAATATATCTCACTTTGAAAAAAAAGCTCCCCATTTCTCTATTTGCTAATTTTCTTTAGAAATAGCTCACAGTTTTACTCCTTTATTGAAATGAATGATCCCTAAAATCCTATGGGTATAGAATTTTAATAGCTTAAGTTATCAAGATCTCTCTCAGAACAATAAGTACCATGAGAAGAAATATAGTTGTCTATGATAACAAATTTAAATTCTTAAGAAAAAATCTTATTTTCATACAACATCCCTAGCATGAAAATGGTGGTTCTAGGAGTAATTAGAACAAGTTTTAATTGAATGAGATCAAATCTTCCAAAACCAGCACTCTCAAAGATGAAAAGATAATAAGAAACATAATGAGGAGTTAGAATAAGCAGAGTTTTTCAGAACATTCCAGAACATCTTCAAGAGATCTAGAAAAAGAAGCTGTCAGGAAGGAAGGAAGGAAGGAAGGAAGGAAGGAGGGAGGGAGGGAGGGAGGGAGAGAGGGAGGGCAAGCAAGGAGGAAAGAAAGAAGGAAAAGAAAGATAAGAAAGATTATCTGACACTTCCCACTCAGAAATTTTTTCCTCAAATATTGAAACAGAAAACTAGGCAGACAGAGATTATTCTTAAAGAATGGAATTAGCATTTTCAGGTAACCTGAATTATTTGTAGAGGTAAGTACAATAACAATATAAAATTGATTCTCTGTAATACTCAGGAGATCTTATGAAGTGGAATTCTCTTTCTAGGACACAGACTGGTAAATTTGATCTGAAGAGTCTCAAACTATTCTAGAAGAACTTTCAATTCTAAGAAGTTGAAAAGAAGAAAGCAGGCTAAGGGCTTCTCAATTGTTACCTTTATTTCAGTAGTAAAACATAAAGTCAGTTTGTGTTATATATAAAGAAATAAATTTGAAGAAGGTAAAGGAGAATAAAGAGGAGATAAAACCTGTATCAAGTTATTAAATATCTCATAGGGAAATTTACTATGACGCCACTCACAAACCATCCAGAGATTATGTAATTCAGAGTATTATATTTCTTGTGGACAAATCAAAGTCTGGAGTGATAGTGAAGTTATGAAAAGTAAGAAAATTGAAGGCAGAATTTCAGCTACAATAAGGAAAGACACACAAAATCTGATCTCCATGAGTTGAATGGAAAGGTAGAGGAGTCTGCTTAACAACAGGAGAGTAGAAAGCTAATATAAGCTACTCTGTCGTTCAAGCAATATTTATTCATCTAAAACAATTTATTGTATGGAACAGGTAAAGCTGAAGTCAACATATAGCCCTTTCATTATTGATATTATTTAAATGATTAATGCTGCTAAACTGCAGAGAACAGCAAATTAATAGTTTCACAAAGTTATTTCTTGACACATTAGCTTCATTATTAATATATTGTAAAGGAATACAGTATCATTTAAAATATAATTCCTTTATTTATAAATAAGCAACTTCCTCAGAGAACAAGTCTAAAAAACAGTAAAAGAAATTTAAAGAGCATAGTTTTGAAGATATTCATCATAGTTTTGTTTATAATAAGAATTGAGAAAACATTCATCATACAGCAATGATCAGGAAAATTGTACAACCATTGAGCTTAATAGGGTAGCCAGGTACCCTGTGGCTCATGCCTATAATCCTAGCTATTCAGGAGGCTGAGATCTGAGGATCATGGTTCAAAGCCAGTTGGGATAGAAAAGTCTCCATGAGACTCTTATCTCTAGTTAACCACTCAAAATCCCAAAGTTGTGCTATGGCTCAAAGTCATAGAGTGCTAGCCTTGAGCAAAAGAGCCCAGGCCCAGGAACAGTGTTCAGGCCCTAGGTTCAAGCCCCATGACCAACAGGGAAAAATTGGTATAGGTAAAAAAAAAAATGGCAAGAAGATAAAAATAAAAAGACTATGCCATAGCATTAAGAAAAAGTTCTGGTGTATATCAGAAGGTCCAATTATAAATGTTATAACTATAATGAGGTAGGATAAAAATGTAGCAGGAAAAAAGAAGTTGGAGAGCATTAGGCTAACAAAATACCTTCTTTTCCTCTTTATTTTACATATCAAAAACATAACAATGCTGACATATATATATATATATATATATATATATATATATATATATATATATATCAGGCACCAGTGGCTCATACTTGTAATTCTAGCTACTCAGGGGGCTGAAATCAGAAGATCAGGGTTCAAAGCTAGCCAAGGCAAGAAAGCTCATGGGACTGTTATCTCTGACCACCATAGACAGCTCAAAGTAGTGCTTGGGCTCAAGTGGTAGCAGGCTTAAGCAAAAAAAGCTAAGAGGCAGTGTCTAGTCTCTTAATTTAATCCTCAGTACTGGAACAAAAAATAAAATAACTCTTTAGAGATTAAGTATAATAACTGTTGTTCTTTTTCATTGTAATTCCATGTCTTTGTGCTTCCCTAAGACCTATGTATTTCTACATATTGTATTTCATTATATGACTACATAATTATGATAAGACATTATATATTTTAAGTGTTTATAAAAAAACATATGAAAGCAACCACCCATCACTAACAAAATCTGTGAGTTAATAGTTTGATCAGCCTCATCAGTGTAAAGGCACAAGTCAAATGTTCCAAGAGCATCTTCCACAGTGCTGAAATAGATGGGAAATGCCATAATAGACCTTTGAATCTCCAGTGTCACGAAGTAGCATAAGCCAGGATGAAGATCAAGTGTATCTTCTAGTAGCATGAATACAAATGAAGATATTTCTCTCAGATGCATATTCATCTCTTTAAAACACTTCACACAGAGAAGAAACATTCATTAACTGTTTTATCCAATCAAATAAAACATGTGAACGTCATGGACATAAATTTAACAACCAAACAAAGTGGCCTATTACTGCTAATTACTCAGCTGCTTTTCCCAGTGAATTGCCACAGGATCACTATTCAACTACAGGAAGGGATTTATTTTATTTATTTATTTTTATCCATTGTGGGGCTTGAATTCTGGGCCTGGACATTGTCCCTGAGCTCTTTTGCTCAAGGCTCATACTCTACCACCTTGAGCTACAGTGCCATTTCAGGGAGAGAAAAATGTATTCACTTTTCTCCCCTGAGTAGCTGAGAAGTAATTTTTTTAAGTAAGAAAAATGCTTTAAGCACATATGCATTCATACACCTGGGAAAATGGGTACTGTCAAAACATGATCCTGTCTTCTTATTGGACACTTTTTGATTATCTGGCTACATTCAACTCCCAAGGATCCTGAGAAATTAACAAATTATTAAAATTTGATGATATTAGTAGGTTAGTGATAGAAATTATAATTTAATTGGTTTTTGTTATAGTGACTAATACAAATATACTGAGAGGTTTACTCTTGTTATCTGTTTTTAGAAAACCAAGAATTGCCCATAATTCAGACTCATCTGTATGGATACATTAAAATAAATTATTTTATTTAGTACTGTAAAAACTTATGTACTGCTATAACTCATTCCCAAATTTTCAATTGACCATTCACTGGTTATTAACATCTGGTAACTAATGTGATTTAAAAAACTGGAGATAGGACATTACTCAACTTGTGTAAGGACCTGGACTTGTTTGTTAGTTTGGGGAGAGGATACAATAAAACCATTGGTCTGTGCTTTCCACTAAATATCCTGGAGCTGTTTAGAATGCTGTCCTTGAATACCTGCTAATGAAACCATCTTTTGGTGAGAGTTTCTATGAGATGTTTTAATACTATTCTATATAGATCAAGAGGTTTTAATAAATAGCATGACTAGCCTATAATAAATGCAGCATTTTGAAATAATGTTTGAAATTTTTTTAAAGTACAAAACATAATTACTGAGAAATTGCTTTCAGCAGCTAGTTAAAAGAGAAATATCTTTTTTGTATATGAATTTCTCTTGGGGTCAATCTGCACAAATTATTCTTTGTTCCTACTTCTAATATAAACTTAATACTTCTAATAGAAGTAATTAATAAACATTACTTAGTGTTCTGGAAACAATCAGACTCCAGAAAATTGAAACCTCGAGCCAAATTATAGCATCAAGATTTAAAGCTAACATTACAGATAGGCAAATATATTTATATTCACACGCATATAAAAAGAGGTATTTTCTTCTGAAAATATAACTTCATCCTGGGAAACAGACTTTCAAGTTGTCACACTATTCTGCAGGCATTCACACATAGCCTCATGGGTTATTTAAGATGCTAACACAAACAATCAAACAGGACCTATATATGGCTAATGTTTGATATAAACTTATTTAGTAACTGAGAAATGTAGTATACTTAAGGTAACATCATATTGCTAAATTGTTCTTCTTGGTTAGGTAAAGAAAATTCTCATCTACTTTAAATGCACTTGCCTTCCTTTAAAGGGCCTTCTGAATAAGCCATACAGAACATTCTGGCATCCATTACTTTCAGAAATTGTAAACAAATGTCTTTCTATATCTAATTATATGTGTGTGAATGTGTGTACATAAATATGTCATTTCCCTCTTCATACAGTATGAGTGAACAACTCAACAAGATGCATAAAAAAGCTTCAGTATTGACTATGCTTGCAAGTCTGCAAACACTTTCACAAAAATTATACAAGAAAAATGCCTTATCTTTAAATAATCAGATGAAACATATTTTGGTCTACAATTAATATTCAGGAAAGCATGTTTCTAAGGCACAAGGACTAGTTGTAGTTTTCCTGTGGGAAAAAAAATCCACACAGTATTGGCTTTACAATTAAAGGTGTTTCATGACAGAAAGAATCGGAAAAATCTCCCAATTTAAAAAGTATCTAGGATGGCTTTAGTGAAGCAGAATTGAATCAATGGCTTCAAAGTTCTTTACAATCAACTTGGTCTAGTTTCTTTTTTCTATATTTTTTTTCATTGACTTAACCAATTATTTTGGTTTCAAGTAGAAACTGTTTCCATTAAAGATAATGTTTTTGGTTTAAATGAAGACTCAAAGCCAATGGCTCTAATATAAGTTCTAAGACAGTCAAAAAACAAACAGGGTTATCCATAAAATATATTTCACAGATGTCTAACTACTGTCAAGAAAGTAAAATTACTAATGGGAGAGAAATCTAAAAACACTATTGCAGACACATTTCAAATATGAAGGCCTTAACTGAAAGAGATATGAATCAGACGTTGTCATGAAAACATGAGCAGAATACCTGTTCAATCTGATTGATGCAGACAGTGGGCCCTTAGGAAAAATCCCTAGTCTGCCTCAACTTCTCTCCCTAGACTAAGTAGTAAAATTTCACTCAGAAATTCATACACACACACACACACACACACACACACACAACTTTTTCATTTACCCAAGAGAGAAACTCATCTTTACTTAAGTCAGAATTTGTATGTACATATACCATCAATACTTATATATTTCCCAAAGAGAAAGATGCAGATCACTTTTTTAAAGAGAGTATTTTGATGGCGAAAGAAAAATTAGAATTCTAGAGATCCTACTTAGAGAATAAAAGGTATATTGTTTACTGTTTCATAGATTTTTATCATTTTTGTTAAATAGGTCCCTCCTTTCTATTAACCTTCATCCATCTCTCCTACTCTCTTTCTCATTCTTAATTACATACTACCAAATAAATAAGTGTAAATTCTATGGATTAAAAGAAGGAACTATATTGTTATTGGAAAGCACTGGCTCTTGACACCTCTCAGAAAAAAAAATCATTAAATTTGGGAAGTTTTGAGTCTGTGTCAATTTACTATACAGTTTATATAGAGTCTAGCTGAGGAAATGAAACACATCCTAGAAGACATAGTAGGATTTATTTAAAAAAATAAACATGATATCCTAGAAATTCAGTCTTTAGGTAGACACTAGACCTATTCACCCATGTGACCAAGATGTTGTGCTTAATAGTTTTGCTTATTATTCTTATTGTTATCTTCCCCTTTCACCCAAGGGAAGAAATAAGAATACTCAGTAAAAATCCTGCTTCTTTAGAAAAATAAATCTCACCATATCTCAAAATTCCTCATCTGGACAGTGATTTTGCTGAAGTTTTAAGCATACACCTAGAGATTGGATGCAAGGCACAGCCAGCCATCTAGCCTGAGCTTACCAACATCTGTTGAAAGACTAATTTACAGTTTAACAAAATGATTATCAGAAAGCTGAAACATGTGTTGAGGGGGAGGGGTTGAGGTCAAGAGGATGGGAAGAAGACAAATGGCAGTCATAGTATTCAATGTACGTATGTGAAAATAGAACCAGATATATTAAGGGATGGGTGGCCTGGGGAGAGATCAGGGAGATGACAGAAGTTGTGACATTGATCAATATGCACTGTACTCACAAACTGGCATGTTACATTGAAATCCCTTTGCACAATTGCTTAAGTAGGAAAGAAAGAAAAATGAAAGAAAGAGACAGAAAAGAGAGAGAAAGAAAGAAGATAGAAAAGAAAGAAAGAAGAAAGAAAGAAAGAGAGAGGGGAGGAGGGAAGGAGGGAGGGAGGGAGGGAGGAAGGAAGGAAGGAAGAGAAAGAGAGAAAAGGGAGAAAAGAAAGAGTAGTTGGTGAAGAAAATGTCTGGGCATGCTTTTATGTTCTAATTTTAATATTGGGATAGAGACAACAAAAGTGCCCGAATTCAATGATGTGTCCATGTCATGTAGTCTTATAAACCTGAGAATAGTCATAATAAAATACTTCCTTGACTAAATTTCAAGCCCTTCAGTCAGGGTTGAAGTCAGTCACAAAGGGACCAACCTAAAAATAGACTCTGGCAGAGGACTGTAGCTTGCCTGCTTGTCAGCTCCTTTTACCAGCCACGAACAGACGACTCAGGTGATGTCTCATTGTTTGTACATATTCCCCTCAAGCAAATAAATGTAACAGCTAAAGCATAGCTTTAGCAGCCTGAAGAATAATGCAGGAGGCATTTTAAAAGATGGCTTAAGCATCAAAATGAGGTTGCTGTAGCAAACATGTTTGTAAAGTGACCAATAGTGAAACTGCCCTTAATTTTATTGATTCAAGTCCTTATCACAACAGTTGCATCAAAGCAGATTTTTCACTATTATGCTTCCCAGGTCATTCTACACTGGGCCTGTTTTTCAACACAGTAATAAAGCATCTGGGTGGAAAACAGGGGGTTGGGGGGACAACTAATCATCCAGCTGTTTCTCAAATCCCAGCTGTCAGTAATAGGCAGAGAATAGCAAGCATAATAACAGAAGAGAACAGATTCACATTGCAGGTGACTGTAGAAGCTTTCTGAGTATGTGCTGCCATGACCTGATTAACAAAAGAACAAGACAGCTACTTGAGTCACACACAAACACACACACGAGAGCTCTCCCTGAGAATTTTGTGTGAATAAGGGACAGCAAAAGCTTGATCTGTTGAAGCAAAGGTGAGAGATATGAAGTAGGGCTCAGGGAAGGTGTGAGCCAGGTATTCTATATTATCTATCCCTAAAATCTAATATAGTAATAACAATAACAACTTCTAGATTGAACCTAAAACCAAATTAATATGTCCATATGTATTATTTTGGAGAAGTTTATATTTGGTTTAAAGTTATATTAGAATCTTCTACTTCTGCTCCTTACAAAACCCAGTCAGGGGTGCAACATTTTTTTAATCAGGAGCCTTTCCTAATCTCTCTATAAGCAAAGCTTATAACAGAATCGTAGCTTTTTCTAACTGCCATGAAGAAAAACTACTTCCAGCCTGTAATTTTCACACACACACACACACACACACACACACACACACACACCATCCAACACTATAAAAAAAATCTTCCACACCATGGATCATGGATATACAAAAAGAAAATGGTAATTCCTGAACAGAGGTCCTCCCATCCAAAGATTTTACTCCATCCCTAAAGAGAGTAAAAATAGTCTGGTGTCACAAAATGGTTCACACCTTTAAATACTGTATATTGCCTCATCCTCATCTATCTAATATAACCCTTTCTTTCCCCACTGTACCTCACACTGTCTGGACACCTGTGAAGTATGTGGACTCTTGTAGTGAGATCACACCTCTTCTCGGTGTGGATGAGAAGCTGTTGCTGCTGCACCTAAATTGGCAAGGGGCCTATGACATCAGAGTTCTAATTAGACTGCACAGATTTTATGATTTCTGCATTTCTCTAAGGATTGCCCACAACAATAACCAACATAAGTACATCGTACAGGTCTGGTTTTGTGGCATTCTTTCCCAGGGCTTCTACTGGTCCCTCAGTTCTTAGTTTGAATTTGCCACCATACTTAAATTCTACCTTTGAGTAAAAGGGTGAATTATCCTGCTTTGAAATATAACTGCTCAAATGGCAGTTATAACTTCCCAAATATAATTGATCAAATCTTGTAAAGATAGAAGAATCCCTTGCTCAGAAGGGGAAAGCAAGTTTTATCCTGTATATGTCAGTACCTACCAAAAGAAAGGGCAAGGAGAATAGGGCCATTGACTCATGACACAGACATAATCCCTGTAAGCAAGGACTTCACTGTTCTAGATAGCCTAACTTCACATAATTTATCCCAAGCCTTGCTTTTTATCCCATGCTCCTCCAGAGAACAATGTTTATAAACTTCTTATTGGCTAAACCACATCTGCTAATAGATAGAGAGATAGACAGAGAGCTCTGAGAGTACTTTCCCAAAAGGAAAACGTTTCTTAATATTCCTGTTCTATCAGTAACCTTGTACTATGGCATTATGGCATTTCCCTGTATTGCATTTCATATTAAGTGAAATCAATTTCTAGGCTGATCAATAGCAAATGTTGGGGGAAAAACTATTGAACAACCCTTTTATCCTCTAATTAACTCATAGAACTTTGACATGCCTTTCTAAAAGACAAAAGGTTTATATAAAATCCATCAATTTAAATATTATGTGTAAAAGTCAATGTGGATAAAAGAGAAGAAAATAAGGAGAGTCCATTATCTTTTCAATGAAACTGAATAAATAAATTGTTCATAGGACAAATATTTCACTAAATAAATAATCCTGAGTAGATTGCAATCTCATATTAATTGCTCACAGTATTTTACCAGAAATATACTTAAGGCTAATAAAATAGTGTAATGCTTAGAATCCCTAAATGGTTCACCAAAACTCTTTCTAAAAAGTAAGCGATTCATCCTAATACTAAAATCCACCCACCAGTAATTCCAAAAATTATTACAACAAGCATGACAAGTAAATAATAAATATAAACCCTAATACAGTCCCTGGAGAGTCTGTCACCTCTTCATAGAATTCAGTACAGTGACAGCATCATTAATTATTTCCTACTCTTTCTGATAGCGAATGAAAGCCACATTTAGATCATGATCTCTTCCAATAAAGAGAGAAGAAAGACTCACTTAGGTGCTATCAACATGATTAGTGTTCTTTGGAAAAAATCATCAATCTATTCAAGTAAAAGAATATCGAGTTTATAAATAGAATGGCATATGCCGTTCATGTTAACAACTATGGCCCCTATCCTGTGAAGGTTTAGAACAGACACTCCTGGTCTACAAGCAAGATAGAATTCTCCAACATTTGTATGGCTTTTTGTGTGAATGGGCAATATTGGAGGCAATATTGGAACAGGTTCCAAAGACAATATTCTAAAACTATTTGATGCTATAATTAAACTTGAGACAATTGAGGAATTCACAGCTATACCAAAAACAAAGGTCATGGCATTAAGTAAGTCAGCATCTTGAGAGCACAGAGGAGGTGCAAGCATTATATGAAAGTTTCCCTTCTATATGCCAACATATAGGGAATCACATACATCAGAAAAGAAATAAACCACTTGCAATATCCCATAAAGCATAAAAACCCTTCTTCTTACAACTGTAACTTACATTCCTTTATCTATTCCTTTATAGACTGCTTAGGGATTGGACCTCATTCTGCTGTAGTTACAAGGCCCAAACATCCAATCCAAAGCATAAAGACAGATCTCTGAATCCTTGAATATCATTATTTCTCCAAGACACATACATTTTCCCAATGGAAACTGTACACTTTCACTTCATTTCAAGCTGTCTTTCAATATTTCAGCTTGTTGGTTTCGCTCTATTCTTTTTGGCAGAATAAGGGAAGAATAATAAATATACAATACCAATGAATATATCAATATCTTACATGCTAATAAGTTTTTTAAAGAAATATTTCCCTCATCACTTGCTTAGCTTTAGTGGATATGTACAGTCTATCTTCCCAACTGTTTTGACTACTTTTACAGGGGACTGCCCTTCAATTGTCAATAGCTTAAGAAGCTGTGAATAATAAAAATGTCTTCATCTACTTTGATTTTGAAAACATACCTTGGATCTACAGAATTGTGAAATCAACTTTTAAGTGTGTTTCTACATGACAATAAAATGGAAGAAAACAGCCTATCTTCTACACTCATTACTTATTTCTAATTATTACCATTAAAGCTACTCTTAAGTTGGGTCCACATTTCTGTCATTTTCACCTGAAATGTTAACTGGTGTAATTGTGCCTCTATCACAGCAGTGACCTCTTGGATATCTCTGCTGATGGAGAGGAGATAAAACACAGGCTACCCTGATCATATTTAATTCTGATGAACTTCACATATTAATTCAACAGTTAGGTCCACTTTCTTTCTAGTTGTTAGGTTTTAGCTAGACTTAGCTTCCCAGGTTTTGTTTGGTTTTCTAGTTTGGGTTCCATATATATGTTTATATTTTTTGAGATAGGATTTCACCTGGTAGCCCAAGCTGCCCTCAAACTCATGATTCTCCTGTCTCAAGCTCAAAAGTACTGGGATTATAGGTATGAGCAGTTATACTTAGCTTTTTACACTGTATTAACTTCTCATGGTATGATTTTTGCATTTTCTAAACCAACAGTTTAACAGAATCCAATGAATCTGAGTCTGAGTAAAACCAACCTCAGATGGCAAACAAATTATGGATAATCTCCAAAACAGAGATCATTTACAGGTCAGCAAGCAGAGCTGACTGAGGTTCAACTACCAAAATCATTTAGTTCCTGATAAGCTCATTCTAAGCACTCCTTACAAGAAAGCAATGATAAGAAATGGATCAAAAGCAAAAATGTAGATCAGCAACACTTTGACAAGTGAATACTGGCAAACTTCCTTCCTTATTTAGCTCATTATTTACCTTATGTATCAATTCTGAGTTCACAGGACTGAAAGGGAAATTCTTCAGTCTCACTTAAAGCGACACTCATTACATATGCTATTCTTCACAGCAATCAACCCATGTCATCAGGTTAATTTATTCCCCCACAAATAAAGTACTCTTATTTTCTGAACCTCAAATTAGGGCATATGGCCTAATATACAATAGCATAGTTTTACAAAGAAGACACTAAGAATTCAGGCCCACTATGGAACCAGAAAAACAAGCCAGGAATAAAACTCATATCACAGTTCTAATCACCTTACTTTGCTTCGCAGAGATATAAATTTCTATTCACTGCAAGAATAGCTCTGGTTCTTCCAGTCTCAAACACAAACCACTTCATCTACCTTCTTTCTTTCAAAGAGGAAACTGATGCTGTTGCAAGAATATAGGACTGGGGTCTAACCTGTGAAGCGACTACATTAGTTTGGAAAAAGCTGTGCTTAGAATCAAGTTTTTATTTTCAGTCAGGAAAACCAAGAGGTACCTTTTGTCCACATCAAATGTTCCTTGCAGAATTCAGAATGACTTTTGGGTCAAGAAGATTTCTGGAACAGGCCCTTTGTCACTGAATGACAACCCGTAATCATTCTAAAACTGTATTAATAAAAAGAAAAAAAAAATAAAGAGGGATGTTACTGTCTGCATCGTGCACAGAAGCACATCACTATAGGTTCACTAAAAATTGTAAACCAAATCTCCGTGCATCTCCTACTTTTGCTAGTAATAACACATCAAAGCCCAGAAAGCTAGCAATGTACAACACCATTTCTGATTCTGTTTAGAGATGAAGTGCTATTGTTATTATTCCCATTGGCTAATATTGACTTTTTAAAAAAATTAGGAAATGTATGTAAATATTATAGATAAATATTATAAATAGTATGTATAGATGCTGATATAGATGCTGAGAATATTTTCCTTAGGTATTTCTTACTCATATATTTGGTTCCATTTTAATACATTGCTTCAAAGATCCTTTTCAAAACCAAATTGACAAGAAATGCAGTAAGCACTTGTGACATTCTATGTGTTTCTAAGCATGAGTTATGAACATAGGTCAGAATACTCAGTTTACCAACAAGACTATATTATAACAAAGCTGAAATCAAAATGTTTACTTACCTATTATCAGTGTAGGTATTAACTGAAGACAAAAAGAGTTATTTTTCATTAAGTGAATTGCTTCCTGTTAGTAGTTAGAATAAAGAGCTTCAAAATATGCTCTATTCATTCAGCTTGGCTTACATTTTAAAAATCTCAAACTCCAGTTTATCTAACAAAGAATAACATCATAATATACTCTTATTTCTTAACTGAAAATTCAAATTTGGTAAGTCTTGAAAGGTACTTAAAAAATGTCAAGCTTCTCATGACCTTACCTATGCAACTGTAACCCCTCTGTACATCACTTTTACAATAATTTTTAAAAAGTCAAGCTAGTTTGATATCTTTTCAACTCCGAAGTACAGTTTGGAAATGAAAGAGGACAAATCATAAGCATAGTAAAATATTCTGGTTTTACACTAGGAGGAGGAGGACAAGAACACAAAATGTAGAGAGGGAGTGGGGGGATGGGGAAAGAGAGAGGGGGAAGATGAACTAGGGAAAAAAGGAAAAAGAAGAGAATGAGGGAGGAGAGTAAGAGGAAGGAAGAAAGGAAAGAAGGAGGGAGGGAGGGAGGGGGGAAGGGAAGAAGGGAGAAAGGAACAGAGAGAGGGAGATGAAGTAAGGAAGAAAAGAAGAAACAAGGGTAGGAGGGAGGGAGGGAAGGAAGGAAGGAAGGAAGGAGGGAAGGAAGGAAGGAAGGAAGGAAGGAAGGAAGGAAGGGAGAAAGGAACAGAGAGAGGGAGATGAAGTAAGGAAGAAAAGAAGAAACAAAGGAAGGAAGGAAGGAGGGAAGGAAGGAAGGAAGGAAGGAAGGAAGGAAGGAAGGAAGGAAGGAAGGAAGGAAGGAAGGAAGGAGGGAGGGAGGGAAGGAAGGAAGGAAGGCAGAAGGGAAGGAATGAAGAGAGAGCAGGAGGAGGGGGGGAGGGAAAGAGAGAGGGAAGAAAAGACTCCAAGAATCCAGATGATCTGACTTGCTCACAAATAACAACCAAGATCTCTTGATTTCCTGGACCAGATGTTGTGTTCTGGCAGCGAGGTGCTCTCTTTCACAAAAATCATTCCTCTTCTCCTCCCCATAACTGTTAGTATAACTTTTCCCCTACTTAAGCAGTTACAGGAGAGAACAGTTTATCCACCACTGAAGACTGATTGGGATGACCCTTAGGGTGATTTCAGTTAACATCTGAAAAACAATGAAAGGATTTCACATCCTCAAAATTTCTTTCTATCTTACTACACCTATGGTGGCCTCTAAGAAGATAGCTTCTTAAATCAGTTTCACTGCACCCCTGGGAGCATTTTTTTGACAATATAAAATTTGCACAAATGATCCTAATCCTGTTTGCCTAGCTTGGACTTCAGAAAGTGCTATAAACTCACACGCGCATTCAGCGACGTGGCTCTATACTTTTTATGTAAGAGCCATACTTATACAGAAATGCCCCTGAACAAGTTGGGAAAGCTAAAAGCTGCTTTCTCAGTGCAGAATCAAAAGTCAGACATCCTGGATCTTCCAGGAGGTGGGGAGAAATATCTTTAGAGACAACCTAATATTGAGTTTGAAAGTCTACAATTGTCACTTCTTTACTTCTTACCCTAAGAATACCATATGAGATAAAGGCAAGTCCCAGGAACATCAAATAATTATGTTTCCAGAATTTTCAGAAAGATTTGATATAACATGCATCATGATATAAATTTAATAAAACTTTCCTGATTTAGAAAGGAAATGTCATGGAAACAATGAAATCCAATACACCTTCCTATGTTAACACTGCCAAGTCATTGCTACTACTATTCTACCATGCTGAATCAACACCCTATGATAGGATCAATTTTTTCCAAGAAACAACTTGACCCAGTTGGGTATAATATAAAAAAATCACAGTCCTGCGTTGATAGTTAACATTTAAGGCCACATTATGCTTGAGATCTTTACCAAAAAGAGGAGACTCTAGTAATTAGTGAATAACTGGTTTTGTAAAGTCACTTATTGTAAGGACACCAAAATTAAAGAAATAAACCATAGTTTTTACATTATCCTAAAACCTTAGATGAAACTCGTGAGTTCTGTTTCCTTTTTTCTCTAACAGAAAAATTAAGTAAGCCACTCACCAGTGGCTTACACCTGTAATGCTAGCTTCAGGAGGCTAACTTGAGAATCAGGGTTTGAGGTCAGGATGACTGTCCTGAGATTCTTATCTCCAATTAACACACTATCAATCTAGAAGCAGAGCTGTGGCTCAAGTGATAGAGTGCTAACCTTGAGCAAAATTCTCAGGCACAGTGCTGAGGCCCTGAGTTCAAAACCTGATACCAGAAACAAGAAAGCAAGATAGGCAAACAAGAGAGAGAAAGAGAGAGAAGAAAGGAAGGAAGGGAAGAAGGAAAGAAGGAAGATTAACTGGTTATTAAGCAATACCAGCATTATATGGAGCTCAACATTTCAGAATTTTCATGTATTTTCTTTTGCTTTCAATAATTATAAAGTGTAACATTTCCTCTTCTTAATGAATGAGGAAATCTAGGTACATAAATGTTAAGTGATTTTTCTCAAAGTGATAGTGACCAATTAAATAGCCTTACCTTTAGTCTAGTGCTTGCTACATTCTTGTTTCAACCCCAAAATGTATTAAAATGTCATCCATGAAGTCTTAAACATAAGATAGAATTTTCTTATTTGTTTTTTGTTTAACTTTCTGTTTCTCTAGTATTGATCTTTTATTTTCCCATATAATCAATTCTTAGATACTTGCATTTCCTTCCTCAAATGCTTCAAAATGATTTTTTTTTTCTGTAAGTAGTGGGAGAAGAGCCAGAAGAGTGTAGATTTACTTTAAATTCTGACACTGCATTCGCTTTGAATTTCAAATGGTATTAAAGGAGAGGTAATATCAGTGAAATAAATCAGCTAGGCCTAAAAAAGCTGGAGAAAAGGCAATTCCAGGTCTTAGTTTCCTCTTCTTTCTTGTTAGTGTTATCATTGTTATTGTCAGAGTTCATTGTACATTTCATACAGTCTATATGGAATTTTTCTCCCAAAGCTCTGAAACATCTTTTTGTAAGCAACAGAGGTTGAAAAATGGAAAATATGGCCTCTTATGTGTGTATATGGAGTATCCAACCAATATTTCATTATGATCTATATGAGAAAGGCTGAACACTAATTGTTACCTCACATTCTAGGACAACTTATAAGTTAAATGCATCTTTTTAAAAGTCATATAATCCTTTAATACATGTGATAAGGATGATGGAACCAGATGTCTTGACCCAATTCTTTCTCATACTCATTTTAGCAAATAGAATGCCAAACTCTGAGGTGAATTCCCACATTCTGATCTGCTGCAGCTGCACACGCACACAGAAAAAAATGAACTTAATAAAATCTAGCATTTCTATTGCACGTTTAATAGAAAGATCTGAAGCCATAATCAGGATAGCTGCTGGGCATCTTATTTCTTCAAGAATACTTTCAGTGCATGCATTAACTTTGGTTAAATTATTCTGGAGTTAAAAGGCAGAAAAATTCTTAAAATAGTATGGTTACTGAAGCATTATTTTAACAGATCAATTTCAAATTATTCATTTGCTGAATTTTACTCCATAGTCCCTTTGTAGATCAATTATTTTGATTTTTAAAACAGGAGAGAATCATGTGCTGTTAACTGTGTGGTTGTTAATCTCACAGAATGCAAAGAACAATAAAATAAGACTAAGAAATCACTCTTTCAATGATTGTCATTGAACTGATACATTAGTAAACATTCACAGTATGAAGTTTCTCTCCTTCTTCAGCATATAAAGTAGTACAAACGGGGGAAAAAATTCCAGTCCTGTAACCTGTGAACAGAATTTGTTACAATTTCTCCAACTTCATTTCTTCCAGAATGTTAGGCATTTGCTTTTAGATCTTCTCAAAATTAATAATAAAATATAATCAATTTCTAAAGGCCCCTGCAGCCTCTTTAAAAGTTAATTTCCAGTTAAAAATAAACTTTAATTAAATCCAAGATAAAATTGTGACCTATATTCTATTAAATAATTTACTTTCTCTTTTTTTCTACACAATAATTTTTACAACATTTTAAAAACAACTACAGAATCCAAAGACATAGGAGATGATATTAAAGCACTGATAAATGACTGCTCAAATTCATTAGTTCTTACATAGTAAATACTTCAAAATGCCAACTTTTCCCATTACTTCACAATTACCAACAATGTTGACAATTTACTTACACAAACATACACATGCCACACACACTCACACATACACGCACACACGCGCGCACACACACACATTCCATGGAACCATCTTTACTATTAACATCTTTTCCAGGTAATGTGCAAAATTCTTGCATTCTAATAAAAATATAAAGATAGATTTGCTCCTATTTAAGCCTCCCTCTTCTCCAAGATCATTTTTGGATATGTCATACAAATTTAGTAACAATTATGCCATGTATTACCATTAAATGGCATACTACTGTATGCACTGAAATCATTTGCATATTTCATTTTCATAACTGTACTCTATGCATAAATATATTTGGAGATGCTGGGGGAGGGGGCAGTGGCAGGTGGAGAAAGTGATTCACACATCAGTCTCCACAGCCTTTGCATTCGAACAGTTGTTTTTATCTGTCTCACTATCATCCCCCTTCCCCTGACACTGCTCTTCCTTTGCACATAGAGATTCCTTAACTCCTTCTTCCATCTCTAGGTACTCTGATTTGTCACCCAGGGAAGAAGAAGTAGAGCTCCGAAATTTCTTGAGCAAATTAGAAGGGAGATACGGACAACTGACTGCGTTTTGTGTCAGCTGCGTCTGTTCCTCGTTTTCTGTCTCTCTGTGGTAGAAATAGTTAAAGTTAGAGACAATCACTGGCACTGGCAAAGCAATGGTTAAGACACCAGCAATGGCACACAAGGACCCCACGATCTTGCCCCCCACGGTGATGGGCTTCATGTCCCCGTAGCCCACAGTTGTCATGGTTACCACAGCCCACCAAAATGCATCCGGGATGCTTTGGAAATGGGTAGTGGGTTCATCGGCCTCTGCGAAATACACAGCACTGGAAAAGAGGATGACCCCGATGAAGAGGAAGAAGATCAGAAGGCCCAGTTCCCGCATGCTGGCTCGGAGGGTGTGCCCCAGGATCTGTAGGCCTTTGGAGTGTCTGGAAAGTTTGAAGATCCGGAATACTCGGACCAGACGAATGATCCTAAGGATGGCAAAGGACATGGCCTGCTGCTGCTGACCATTGCCACCCCCTTGCTGCTGGGCCAGGTCCGTGCCCAAAGTGATGAAGTAAGGCAAAATGGAGACAATGTCAATGATGTTCATGATGTTTTTGAAGAAGAGTGCTTGGCTGGGACAAGCAAAGCAGCGGACCACAAACTCAAAGGAAAACCACACAATACAGACCGTCTCCACGATGAAGAAGGGGTCGTTGAATATGGTGTGCCCTGAATTCTCCAGATGGGGGGAGGTGTCATTCAACAACCCACCGTGCCCACTGGAACTCAGTGCCATGACAAGATCCCTGTCGTCTCTGAACTCAGGCAAGGTTTCCAGGCAAAAGATGACGATGGAGATTAAGATGACCAGGACGGACACAATGGCGATGCCCCTGGCCGGACTGGAACTTTCTGGATATTCAAAGAGAAGCCAAATCTGCTTTTTGAATTCATTCTCTGGCAGGGCCCTGTCCTCCTCTTCTCTCACGAAGCCTTCATCCTCCCGGAACTTGAGCAGGGCCTCTTCTCCCAACTGATAGAACTTCACCTCCTCCGTGAAGATATCACAGGGGACATTGACTGGCCTCTTCAGGCGGCCTCCTGACTGGTAATAATATAAGATGGCGTCAAAGCTGGGTCTGTTCCTGTCAAAGAAATACTCATTGCGTAAAGGATCAAAATACTGAGTCCTCTTTTCCGGATCCCCCAACAAGGTTTCTGGAAACTGGGCCAGCGTTTTCATCTGGGTCTCGAAACGCAAGCCGGACACATTGATCACCACGCGCTCACAGCAATCGCTGTAGCGGACGGAACTGTAGCCACCGCCGCCACCATCGTCCTCGGGCAGCAAGTCGGTGTAGGAGCACTCATCCCCATGGTCGTCTTCGCTGTAGTAAAACCTTCCCTCCTCTTCTTCCTCCTCCTCCTCCTCCTCCTCTTCCTCCTCCTCGCTCAGCTCCCTCAGGATCTTCTCCTCTGAACCACTGGGCATCAGGTCCGAGCAATGGGGAAAGCTGCTCTGCCGGTGGTGGAGCTTCTTCTTCTCGGGCCGCTGTCGCCTCCGCCTCCTACTACCCCGACTGCTCTGAGGGTCGTGAGAGGTGCAGGCCCCACGTGTCTGGTGGTGGTGATGGGGTCCCCCACCAGAACCCCCACTGCCTTCCACGGCAGCCGTGGCAGCGGCCACAGCTGCAGCAGCAGCAGCCCTCGAATGAGCCAGCCTCTCTCGCTCCCGGGCCCGGGCCTGGGCTGCATAACCATAAGGCATGTGACTGTTGCATCCAGAGCTCTCGGCACTCACCATGGCCACCTCCATGGTGGCGGTTTGGGGAAATGGCTGGTTCTGGTTGTAGAAGGAGAAGAAGAAAGAGAAAATAGGGCAAGCTTCTTTTGCTCACCAAATTAAGGTAAGTTTGGAACCTTTAAGCAGATTGCTTGGAAGACTAAGGATATTTTCAGTCCAGCTTTGCATTTTCTGTTTTTAAATCAGCACGCCCCATGCTCTCCTCGGAGATGCAACATTGCTCGCCACAGCTTGGCTAGTCTAGATAAATAGTCTAGTGCTCCTCCAACCTAAGTCACAAAAGTGTTGGCATTCCCCAGTTAGCCTATGTGTGGGGGGTAGAAGTTTACCTCTGAAACGATATCTGGGAGGTGGTCAGTGATGATACTGTTGAACTTAAAGGCAGCAAGCCTCTGATAGTCAGCAGTTGTGCTTAAAAATGGAAGGACATTTTCTCGGCCATGAAAATTGTCCAAATCCCAGCCCATCAAATTTAAATAAAATGAAAGTGCTTCTTTAGGCTGACTTAGCACTTGCCTTGTAGTGATGGATTGACCCATATTAAGATGTAGCTTAATGTAGGTCCAGCCATTGCTGCTCAAAGCCTATCAGTATGATTCTCCAGGCTCTAAGTTCCTCAAAGGCTGCCTGAACCCAAGGGCAGTGCTAAACTCTAGGTAGAGGCAAAGACCTTGGGAGGTAGAGAAGATGCAAGCTGAGGTGTCAGCAGAGGCAAACCCAGCTCTGAGGTCTCCATAGAAATTAAGGAAAGGCAGAGCATCCTTCAGCTACAATCATGCAGAAGAAGTTCTTCACCTGAAAAAAAACAGATGGGAAACAAGCAGAGGAGAAAAACAAAAAGAGGATTCATATCATAAAGAGCAAACTGAGTTTCACTTCATATACACTTTCTTCTCTGGTCCTCAGACAAGTCATAGAATGCACAGCAAGAGATCATACATTTTCAAGAGTATGGGAGGAGCAGGTTGTTCTTAAATTTTTCACCCCCACCATCTCTTTTCCCTTCTTCTTTGGTTATTATTTCCCTTCCATCAGCCTAGTTTTTCATGGTAACTCAATTACTCTTCTTCTCCACCCACATGGATACTGCTTCCCTCTCTCCCTTCACCAATGTCAGGTTGTAATTTTCTTCATCCATACTATAATGCTGGAACTTTATCATTCTTTCTATCATCCATTTATCTCAAGACATTCTGTTTAATTTCCTCTCATAAAATGTTTCTGAATGAAGCACCCATTCCTACTTTCAGGATTAGGGAAGTCAACAAGAGGGGGGAAAAAACAAAACACCAATGATCATTAATATAGAGTCTGCTACTTAACTGAGCTTCAAGTTATATTATGTACAAAGTGTAGATAATATAAAATGACCATCTCCTTCTCACCTCTGACAGTATCAAATGAGGTAGTAGGTACTGACAGCATACCATACTGCCTTGAAAAACAGATGGCAAAAAAATACATCAGCTCTGAATAATGACAGTAACCTATGCACTTATTGTTCATCTTCCCATCCCCAAAGGGTTATTTCTGTCTCGAGTAGATAGAAATAAATAGATAGAATGAGAGGACATCTGGGGCATTCTGACCTTCACCAATGACTATATTAAGTGGACATTCATTGATTCCCTAAACCATGTCCTTGCTTTTTCTTCTCCTGATTCCTGAATGCTCCCTACCACCCACTACTGAGGCGTTAATCCCAGTTTCCACATCTTTAGTAATCATCCTCTGTCCCTGTAGTTTCTCCATGTTCACATCAATGGCTCTAATTACACTCTTGTGATAGAACTACCTACCTTTTAAATACTAGTTTATGTGAATTTTCTTCCTTGCCTACCACACATGACCCCTTTAATAAACTGTATCTCCCATTTCTCCAGTTTTCACTATCTTTATTTCTAATCTCCCACTTTCTGATTACATGTCACCTGCAGTCCAGATCTGCACCCATTACCACCCACTATTCCTGGCTTTTCCGTACTTAGTTTGCTCTCTCTCAAGTCCCACAAATTTGTCTTCTCAGCCAGCACCTATAAAACCTACTCCTATCTCCTGCCTCCTCTTGCTTCTTTCATTTACTCTATCTATGAGGACTTCTAAGAATGCAGAAAGTGAATTTCCAGAGAACTGGGATGACAGAATTCAGGGCATCCACGAGCTTCTATTACTGGAAGCACTTGGGAAGTGTAAGAGAAATGGCTTTATGAAGCCATTAAGGGATTCAGCTCTTGACCACCTGCTGCTCCTTGATGAACCTGTTAGCCTTGCCACAGAAACATGCTCAAGTGTTAGGAAGTGACCCGAAAGGAAAAGACAAACAGAGCGTCTCAATCATACACATTCTCCTAGAGCAAGAGGAGAGATGGAGACATAAACCCTAGAAAACATTCCCCTGAAAGTATCGCATGTAACATTCCATTGCCTTTGCCTGACTCCTAACATCATCTTGTACTCAGAACTATTTACCGACAGGAGGTCTCCAACTCCTTTACTTACAAAAGTGCCCTATCGTTATATTCACTGTCCAGTGTGGGGACTTAGATCCTTTAAAGACTTACACAGGCCAAAGAGGTGGAGTGGTTGTTCACTTTTTTCCCCAAACTTCTCCAAACAGTTATAATACTATAATACATCTTTTAAATAAATCCATGGTGTAATTGAAATGTGCAGCTATTTGCATACTGTACACACACCTCTCCCACCCAGGTGACTCCCACAAATTCAAAAATTAGAAAGATCTTCTAATTCATCATCAATTCAATGGCAAAGATAAACTTGCCCTCTTTCTGTTCTGCACGAAATTATGTTCTGTTTATTTACTTATGTAGGCTTGGTAGTTTGTGTTCCTACCCCCTCAAAAAGCTGTCTTCCTTTTAATTGGCTATCGGTTACCTCACTATTCATGATAAAGGAAGGAAGAAGAGAAGAGAAGAGAAGAGAAGATTTACAAAATCACCCTTGCTCCTCCACAAAATAGGACTGGTTTAAACCTCTTCTTCACAAGGTTTTCTTAGAAGAATATCTATTGAAGAGAGTTGATAGGAGAGACCTCTACAGGGAATTTTTTCTTTCGTCTTAAACACTGTAAAACGGACAGGATTTTGCAGACTACCTACCCATTCCTCAGTGCTGGTCCTTCCAAACACAAGCCCAGCATCCTGCCCCTCCTCCTCTCACCTCCCCAACCAGGAGGCTGTTTTCATCTCCGGTTGCTAATTCTTGCAACTGTTTTAGGGTGGTACCTGAACATTCTCTGAGAACAGAGGACAGAGAATCAAAAAAAAAAAAAAAAAGAATCAGAAGGGCCAACATCATGAGAAACATACACTTTCCATGCACGCCATTTATACAGTCTCGGTGGGTTGCTCAAACGCTTGGAAAATGCACGCAAATCCAAATGTTGGGAGAGGCAGCCACACAGAACCGTTCCCCAGTTGTTCCCGACAGGAAAGGAGCCTGTGAGCCTGAGACCAGGCAAAATGAGGAGAAATCTAAAGCCCACCTCATTAGGGAACGACATTTTTAATTGCGCCCTCGCCTCCAGCCCTAGGTTCCCGCTTGCTGCTCGGGCACATTAAGCAGGACACACCACCCCATCCCAGGGGCTGGCCCCCTGGAGCGCCGCGTAGCATCTGCACCTCCCTCTCCCACCTCCTGGTTTATTTTTAACCGCCTTCCATTCATGCCCTTCTGTCACATTCTGGATATTATCTGTCTATCCCTCAAATGTCCACAGTTTCTTTAACAGCCAAAGAGAAGAAGAAAGGTATCAATACTTACCGTTCCCAGGAGGGACGAAAAATAAAAATAGAGAGAATTCCCCGCTGGTTTGTTTTCCCCACTCTAGCTGCAACAGCTGGAGGAGGGGAAGGAATCGTCCGGTGAGGGTGGGGGGGCCGGGGGGAGGACGGGGAACGGGGGAGGGACAGAAATCACTCGGGTTTGGCAGGTGGAACAAAATATCCACGGAACAAGTTCTGTGGCCTCGTCAGGGTGGGCACGGAGTTCTGGTTTCTAAAGCCAGGGAAATAGAGGAGGGTGGAAGGGGGGCAGGATCGGAGCTGCCCCAAGGTAGACCCCCCCCTCCACCCACCCAAGACTCCTTGTTCCCCTGGAGTTCGGCAGCACAGGACTGGAAAAGGAAGTCAAGACACACACACACACACACACACACACACACACACACACACACACACACACACACACACAAATCCTAGACAGCAGCGATCACTTGTTAAGCTTGAATTCCTCCGATCTCCATCCCTCTCTGCGTCTCTGGGCTGGCTGTGGGAGCCGCACACGCCTCCCCTGCCCAGGATCGCGCCTGGCGGGGGCGGGGCCAGGGCCGTTCCGAGGGTGTGGCGTGCAGGGTTGTCTCCTGGGGAGCCTCCGGGTTCGGTGGGGCGGGCGCAGTCACGAAGCCGCCCGACTCTCCGCCCTCCAGCCCAGCCCCTCTCTCCCCCCTCCACCCTCCTCCACCCCCCCAGACTCCCAAGCTTCCAGGAAAAGATTCCCGGAGCATTTGGCTGTGGCTTCCCAGAGGCAAGGAGCAAAATCCCAGAGGGAGAGTGGTGTCCCCATTGGAGCTGCGAGAGTCCCGCAGACAGCCCAGCCAGGTGCCCCCAAACTGGTGGAGAGGGTGCAGTGTGAGAAATGGGATGCCTTGGGTGGGGTGGGGTGGGGTGGGGGGCGTCTTCTCTTCTCCATCCCTGACCTGCTTTCTCTAGGTCTCTTGTGGCACCCCATCCTCCCCGCTCCCCTCAAAGAGAATGTGTGGAGTTGGAGGCCCAGGGCATCTTTTGGAAAGGCTGCCCCTCAGAGTGTGGCCCATTTCCGCCTCCGTCTGACTTGCACCCTGGAGTCTGTGGAACCTGGGCTCCTAGGTTGGGCCTCGCCCATGGGGAGACGACCCGACTTGAAATGCGCAGGAGATCTGGGAGACAGAGCACTTGTCAGAACTGTAACCCCGCCCAGGGTGCGCTCTCCAGACTGAAATCCTAGGAGGGAAGAATGGGCAGTGACCGGGGGTTAGAGAGCTCCTGGCTGGAAGCTTTGGGAGGAAGGGCAAGAGCCCTCTAGAAACCAGAAACCTGTTGCTGCAAAAAGAAATTATTCAGCCAGAGGTTTGACTACTTCCCAGGAGGTCTCTAGCCCAGGACCTCAACTGTATCATCATCACCTCCATTTAGACACACACACACACACACACACACACACACGCACACACACACACACACACTGGTTGTTCACCACTGTATTCCTAGCTACTCAGGAGGCTGAGAACAGAGAATCACCGTTCAAAGCCAATGGGGCAGCAAAATCCTGAGATTCTTACCTCCAATTAATCAGCAAAAACCTGGAAGTGGAGCTATTGCTCTAGTGGTAGAATACTAGCTTTGAACAACAAAAATAAGGCCCAGGGACAGCATCCTGGCTCTGAGTTCAAGCCCCAGGACCCACACCAAAGAAAAAAGGAAGGAAGGAAGGAAAGAAGGGAGGGAGAGAGGGAGGGAAGGGAGGGAAAGGAGGGAGGAAGGGAGGAGAGAAAGAAAGGGAAAGAAGGAAGGAAGGAGAGAGAAAGAAAAGAAAGAAGGAAGAAAGAAAGGAGCCCTCATCAAGGGACATCCCACCTAGGGATGGTTTTGCAGGTTGCTTAAAGGGTCGCTTGTGGAATATTTTGGATGCAGATTTAAAGATTCAAGTCTCATAAATCAATAAGAAAAAGAGATTCAGGGTAAGAAGCATGAATTTACATACAAACACACACACACAAGCACACACACACACACACACAGCCACTACCAGAAGCCCAGAAGCCCAAGTGACAGTGAGACCAGGTTTCAGGGCACAGCATGTGTCCCTGCTCCACTTGATGAGCCAACCAAACAGTCCTGCACCACTGGAGCAAATCGGACCTTGGGCTGGCCAATTGGCACTGGATGGCCACTTCTGTCCATTGCCGACAGCTTTGTTCCAGGGCCCTACTGGGCCTCCTCCTTTTGTGGTGCTCAATTAATTATTAAAGGAAATATTCCTGAGCTGAATTATAGATATACCCTGTGCTCACACACCTAGTCCCTTTGGCTCAGCGAACACCTGGAGGACTGTTTTTTTCATTGCTGCTTATCTTTTTAAATAATGGGGGGGGCAAAATTCTGAATTGTAATCAGTGTGAAAAGAAAGAGGAAAACAAGAACCAGCCATAGCGTCCTCTATTTTACCTAACTTCTAGCTAATGCAGCTTGAGCAAATGGACATGTGACTCCTAAGATTCTACTGCAGTTTGGAGGAACAGAGAGAGAGAGAGAGAGAGGGTGCTTGAGAGAGACCTGTGAGACTCTCTGGAGAGACTCTTAGCTCCAATTAATTCTCTATCAGTTTGTGCTAGCAAAAAGGAAGGGTAGATTTTCTCCAAAACTAAAAGACAATTATGTGCACAGGCTAGAAATATCTCTGTACCTCCACAGTGTGGTGCAGCCACTGTGCAGTTTCATACATACCAGAAGCAGATAATTTGTGTTTACTCCTGGCTCACCGTAGATGTCTTGCTACAATAGAAAGCAAAGATGAAGGGCAGGATCTTCAGACTAGTTTCCCCAAAGCAATTTGTGTGATCAAAATCCAGAGCAGCTATGGAATGCTTTCAAAGAGCTGAAAATGAGATTGAATAATGGTCTAAAGATAGCAGTTATATCAAAAAATGGACATTCTTAACTGGATCAGATTTATGATCATTTATTATCCTGTCACATACTATTAACTATCGGTTCCTATTACAGCCCAGAGAATTTTCAAGTTAAAAATGTCTAAAATCTTTATATCTATCTATATTTCTTAGAGATTAGGAATAGGAATTATTGACACATAGCAAGAATGCACCTAAGAAAAAGACCACTCTCATGAAGGTACAATAAATAGGTATTGAAGACTTGACTAAGATAGATAACAGCTACCAAGTGTGCAACTAGAAACTGGCTCTATTCTAAGTTCTTTGAATGTATGGTTCAGTTTTCATCTGCTTCAAATGACAGGAGCTATTACTATCACTGTTTAATAGAAAAGGAATTTGAAGTTTACATTGGTTAGGTAGGTAATTTGCTTGAAGTATATCAGTTATTATAGGTCAGAAATAGGCACCATCTTACTTTACAATGTGCACAGACTCCATGCTTCATGGTAAAAACATGGCAACCACATGGTAAATGTGTTCACACATGCTAGTGCATAGGCAGATCATAAACTAAGAGGTTCCTGAGTTGATAGAGGTATGCAAATAGTGCTCCTGGGGTGGAAAGATTTTAAATGTGTCTAACCTGGAGGAAACAAATAAGGGGATTAAGTCTGAAGAATGGTGACAATTAGAATAGCTACCATGGGGAATATACAAGTACATTGAGCTCCAGGAACAAAGCAAAAGCAGCAAGTAATGATGTGGTAGTTTTGGCACCACTGGGAAGAAAACACATGCGTGCGCGCTCACACACACACACACACTTAACTCCTTGATTCATTTAAATAATTTCATTTGATAAAAGGGTTTTTTTCCATTTCTCTCTCTCCCTGTGAAATTCTCTTAGAGATTTATAGAAACTCACATAGTCAGCAAAAAGTCTTTTTTTTTTTCCTCATGAGCAACAAAAATCTACCTTGACTGAATCCCCAAACTCAGTTTTCTTTGAAGAGGAATTTTTTCTTGCCTCTCTTAGTCATCAACTATTCAAAAGTCTTCAAGTTCCCCACCTCCACATAAACCTAGTACCATAAATAATTTATTCTTGGCTTTGAAGTCTCTCATTGGTGGCACAAATGTTCTGGCTCCCTCTCAGAAGCTTTTGTTTATGTAGAATGGGCAAAGGGCCGTCAATTTTCTTTTTACAAATCAGGCTAGGGGGACTTGTGGGATATTAAGAGTACATTCTCAGAGTTTTCATTCTTTTTGAAGATTATAGTCCATAGTGGATTGTGGTATTCATTTTACTCCTCCTTTATCTCCACAACAACCTCCTGGAACAATAAAAACAGGTGCTATGTCCTGAGCAAGTAGCATTATATCTGACCCAAGCAGAAAGCAAATGAACAAATGAAGAGGCTTCTGGTCACCAAGCAAGTCCAATACATGTGGCTTCGGGGGAGGGAGGGGGCCGGGGAAGGGGGTGGCTAAAGAGCACACTCTGGAATTGGGCAGTTGAACTTGGGGCCTGGGCACCATTGCTGAGCTTCCTTTGCTCAAGGCTGGCACTTTACCATTTGATCCACTGCTCTATTTATGGCATTTTGGTTATTAATTGGAGATAAGTATATCTTGGACTTTCCTGCCTGGGCTGTCTTTGAATTGTGATCCTTAGATATCAACCTTCTGAGTAGCTAGGATTACAGGTGTGAGCCACCAATGACTGGCTCCAAGATCACTTTGACCTGATAACCTCAGTCTCTTAATTCTATTTTTTTAAGTTCTAAAGAGATGAGAAGTTAAGAAAATAACTCCCTGCTTTCGTTTCCAGATTTATGGATAAAGCATCCTATTATTTCTTATACAAATGGAGTCTTTAAGCTACTTTTTACTTATAGTCTTTCCAACTGTTCACTAGAATTCCCCACTTTAAAGCATAGATTTCTCAGGACATTAGAAAGACATATGTATTTACTTGTGACTACAATAAGTGACTTTTTCCATTTTAGTTTCTGCAGCAAAATACTAGTGGCTTTTAAACAACAGAAACTTATATCTGGATTCTTGGAAATTAAAAATCAAGTGCTGATGATTTCCCATTTCTAGTATAGGAAATATCGGAGCCCTTACATGGCAAAAGCAGTAAGGCAGGTTCCCTAGGAGCTACTTTTATAAAGGAACTAATATCAATCACAAGGACGCTGCCTACCTTATTCTATCACATTGGAGGTTATACTTGCAACATAAGAATTTGAAGAGGCCATGAATTATCAAACTATAACACTGAGGAACCATCAGCCTAGGAAAAAAAGCTTAAGCACAAACTCATGGATGCTAGTGGCTGACTTTGATCACAGCAATGTAGAAGTCAGTAGATGCTCTGGGTAGATGCTCACAGTCTGGAGGGTAAATCAAGAGTCTGAACACTCATATGGGAAAGGTTTTACCAAAGGCACACAAGAAGCAGAGAGAAGACACTTCTAACCAAAATTGTGAAGAGGCTCTCCAAGCAGAATGAGTCCCAAGTCAAAACCTTATGGGAGAAGTGTGTGAGCACACATGGCGCGAATGGGAAAACATTACTTCTCTCTGAAGGCCTGTTTAATAGTATCAGTCACAGAATTGGCTTTGATGTGCTGCACCCAAACTGAACTATAAATTCTCAGGGGAAAGAAACAACTGGCTGAGGCCACGCCTAGAGGTTCAGGCTTAACTAGGCACAGTTCATTCAGGTCTGTCATCCTAGCTACTCAGGAAGTACTGAGGATCCTAATTCAAGGACAAGCTGGACAAAAAAGAAAAAAAATATAGTGATTCCCAGTCACAACAAATGTGTCAGGCAGCGGTGGCACACATCTGTGTTTCTAGTTATCCAGGTGACATAAATAGAAGAATTTGGGCCTGAGGCCAGACTTGGGCAAAAATGTGAGACCCTATTCTCAAAAAAAAAAAACATAACTAAAGCAAAAAGGGCTAGAACATGTGGATCAAGTGGTCTAGTGCCTACCTAGTAGATACAAAGTCCTGAGTAAAAGATCTTAGAACTGAAATGGACTAAGGCAACAAAATAAAACCAAAACATTGTCTGGCAGAATTGTCAACCCTCAACTTTATTCTACCTCTCCACACAGGACAGAGGTGATGCGCTCCTCTTGGGAAGCTTGTTTCAGCAACTACACATTGACTAAATAGACTAAGGCATTCCTGGAATCTCCTGGTTATCATGATACTCTTTCTTCCTCCATCTATGAAAGTACCCCAGAAGCAAAGTGAATGTAATTAAATTTCATAATCATAAATCACCTCAGATTCAGTTTTTTAATGCAAATCAGTCAAACACTGTACCTCTTAAGTTGAAGTAACTAAGCTTGTGTAACACAGTCCACCGTTTACAGTGTTATAACAGTGTGCCACTACACTGCAGCTGAGATGCACTCTGTTAGAGCCATTATAAAGTAGACTCATCCTTTTATCTCTCTGTTCTGTTTTCCTTTTTATGTGATTAGGAAATAGGGCAGTTGTGGAGACTCATTTAAAATAAAGTACTGACCTTGGTGCAGATCAAAATCATCCCTAGACAAGTCTGCAGGCACCAATCAGGTCAGAGGTGAATTAAAGCAAGATGAAGTGTGAGATGTACTTAAGTCCCATACACAGTACCACCACCATATCTTTTGCAAAAAAGTCCTAACAGTTCATGTCAAAATGGTTTGGGCTTCCACCATATTTAGATACCTAAATACGGACCTATAGTTTCCTTCTTCTTTATACTATGAGAGGTCACGTTGTACTTTTTTTGTCAGAAATAAATTGTAAATCTTTGAAGACCTTTTAAAATATAGTAAATGACATTAGGACATGGTAGATTCTGTACTCTTTAAATGTGACTTCTTTCCCCTTTTTTGATTTTTACTGGAATCATTCAGCCTTCAAAGGAAGGTACCACCAAAACTTACAAATGGTGTCTGCTCTATAAATAAGAACATTTACCTTCCATTTCCAGGCTGCTTCCTTTCTGTTCTTCAACAACAAACCAATAATCCTCCTGACCTGGTGAATTGTTAGAGAAACCTTGTCCAGTGCATGATTTTCAAAACAAGGACCATAGACAGAGGAAGGATGTCCTCATATAGAAGATGTTTTCATTGGACACAAATCAGTTGAGGAATCTATCTAAAATTATTTCTCCTGTTTTCATATTTTACTCTACTTCCAGTTGAATGCTAAAAAGTTTTTTTAAAAAAATATACCATGTAATATATCTTAAAATTAAAAGCCAAAATGAACAAGACAGAGAGTATGAATGTAATAAAGATACTAACTTGCAGTTTCTCGTCCCTCATGGCAGAACACTGCACATCACAGATCAGGGTTCATATATACATGAAGCCACTTCAGTTTATTTCTAAGAAGCTTCACAAATCACTCTTGTTCTGAGTAATCAAAGGGATGATGGGAGGTGATCTCCAAAGTTCTTATGAGGGGTCCACACATTATCCATTTCCTTTAGATGATTTTTAATAAAGAGCCCTGGATACACATGCAGGCTTGAAGTAGAAGCTGTGAATTTCTAATGATTTCTAATTTCTCACAATAGTCCTTGTGAGAACATAGACTTAGATTGCTTGAGGAGCTGGAGTAAAGTCCATACACTGGGTTTGTGCAGTTGTCTTTCAGGATTCTTGGCTGTAGAACCTCAAGCAAGACACCAAAGGTGGGTATAATGCTTACAGCTTGGATATTAGTTTAAGCACTAAGCAATAAATGATAAATACCAAGTCTTGTAGGGTAATGGAATATCAAGGAAATGGCTTTGAAACTTAGATGAATAACTAAGCACAGCTTCACTGGGGTAACATAACAAGAAAGCTTGCAGCTTGAAATATAGGGTGTGGACAAAAATAATTAGCCAAGCTATAAACAAATGTGGTTCAAAATTTGAAAACTTGGTTAGATTGCAAAGGCTTTCCCAATGGCCTGAATCTGTAGCAAGAGAGTCATAAGACAATTAAATTCTACTGCACCATTATTTAATACATTTCTGGTCTGGATACCAGAAAGAACCTCTCTCCTTCCTTCCCTCAATCCCCAAGTCTGGGCCCCAGCACACTTCAAAATTCCAAGAAAAAAAGACAGGAATTTGATCTCAGGAGAGAAGATCCTGTGAAGAAAGGCAAAATTCACAATTCTGCATCTGAATCCCACTACATTTATATAAGAGATTAATAGCCCCATAGTCCAGATTTGTACTCGTAGTTAGTGAATTCCCTTCCCGAATCTGTCAGTGAGTATTCTCAGGATGGTGTGCTATGCAACTTTACAACTTTGGTTTCTTAATAATTCTTTTGGTAGCAGGAATAGGAAGCAGTTCTAGTTAACTCACAGTGGAATGGATATAGTCAGATCTTACACCAGTCTAGAATATAGCTGAAGACCAAGATTCAGCACTAGTGGAGATACATAATTAGAGGGTAATCTTTCTCTCTTTCTCTCTCTTCTTCCTTCCTTCCTTCTGCCTTTCTTTTTCTCTTTACCTCACCCTGCCTCTTCTTTATCCTTTCCCTATCCCTTATTGCTCTCTATTTTCTATTTCCCCACTGTCAGCTAAGTCTTTGTTTTCTCTAACGTTTAAGTTTTTTGGCCTATAAGGAATTATTAGATCATTTCACAGGCTGCTCAACTTTGAATGAAAAGTTTATCATTCACCTATCTATTTTTATATGACTGACATATGAATGCATCCTGTGTTTATGTTGTCATCTATGTTGCCAGTGATCTATAAAGAAATGCTAATTATTAAACTCTGAAAATGCACCCAGAGGCTACTGTGAGTGATGCATCTGAAAAAAAGGTATCTAAAAATAACTAAGTAATAAATAACCACTTGCAGATGGGAATTGTTCATGCAGTATTCTAAGCAACAGCAGGTTTCTTTAAAACATTATGGTCTTTTTCCTAATATTTTTTTAACTAGGTGCATTAATTTTTTTCCATTTAAAGGCAGATCATTTTAATAAAAGTGTGATAAAATTGACTGGATCCAAATTAAAGTTATTTTTAAAACAATATTGAAGCATGGCTTTCATCTTAAAATAGCTCCCTACGTGCATATTCTTTTCTGTTAGTTAAAAGTGAAAAGAGTCATTTCTGAGAGGCAGAGTATTCCAGCAATTATGTTAGAATATCTTATTGCCAAAAATGTAAAGGCTACTCTTCAAAGTAAAATCTTGATTGCTCAGTTTCTCATTGTTCAATTTTACTCAGGATAAAATATAAAAGAACACTGGAGCTAAAGAACTTACAGTTGCTTGAAAATATGTTAAAGAAATATGTAGATAAGGAAACTGCAGAGTTCACAGTAAGAAACTTAAAAGGTGAGGACATCCAAGTTCATGCCTGTAATCTTAGCTACTCAGGAGGCTGATGTTGGGGGAATTGAGGTTCAAAATCAATCTGGCCAATAAAAAATTGCAAGGCTCCTGCTCAAGCAATAGCTGTGCATGGTGGTGAATGCTTGTCATCCTAGCTAAATGGGAGGCTCTTATGACATCATCTCAATGGAAGAAGTCAGGCTGTGATACCTGTGGTGGCATGTATCTTCTGTTATAGGAGGAAGTATAAAACAGGAAGATCATAGTCCAAGCATGAGTCTAGTCAAAAAGTAAGAGCCTACCTCAAAAATACAGGTTAGAGGTGTGACTCAGCTGTAAAGTACTTGCCTAGCAAGGTAACAGTCTATTAATTTTTAAACCCTAGTATCATCATGAAAAAAAAAGAACAAAGAATTCTTAGCAGAGATGACATAACAAACATTTTAAGACAGGTAGAACTAAGGACCAGCATGTACAGAAAGGTGTTTGATTTTTGATAGTGCATAAGAATTTTTTTCTATTGAGGACCCAAGCAAAGTATTTGGAGTATCTTTCAAGGAAGCTCCAACTCAGCTGATCTTTATGATCATTCATATGTGTGTGTGTGTGTGTGTGTGTGTGTGTGTGTGTGTGTGTGTGTGTGTGGTAGTTTGGTGATGTGCTCCAAACATAGCTCTGAAATAAGGTCTGGTGGGGTAGGCACCATATTGGCCACATGGTGGATGGTAGGGTCTGGCATCTTGTCTTCACGCTGGGGGAAGGAGACACCCTGCCTCCCAGATGATGGCCTTGCCTAGACCCCTGGAGGCAGGGGCCAGCACTTGGCTGATAGAGGTTACTGAATCTGTCAGCCCAGACCAGCCCAGATGCCAAAACGCCATGCCAAGTGTTTCTGTGATCCTGTCCTGTGTCCTGTCTCCCGGCTTGTCTCCAGTCATTATGGTATCCGAATTCAGTTCTCCATCGGAGCTGAATTGGCTTGTTGGTATTGTTTTTGTTCTTTCTTTCCTCTCTAGGATGTTTCCTAGCTGTGTTATGTGTATTTGGGGGCTGCAGGCCTTTGTAACAACACGTTGTTTGCAGCCTGCTAACTGTATAATAAAGACTCCAATATTCCAACCTTCCAAAATGTGGCTTCTGGAATAATTGCACCTTACAACAACTCAACTGTGTATTTAATAATAAATTTTTTTCTGCTCAAGACAGTGGCCATCCATCAAGCTCTGGACTTTGGCTCTGGTTTAAAGCTAAAAGAAAAAACAGTCTTCTACTCAACTTAAGTAAAGTTATTTAATATTTCATGCAATATATGAAAAAGAATATTATTCTTTTATGATCTTTATGATAATCTGTAGATTAACAGATTAGGAGCACAGAACATAAAATTAAAAATTTTCCACCATTTACTAGTCATAGATCTTGATTAGGTTTCTTGAGTTTTGAAAAAATAACTTTCTGATTTACAAAATAAGGATAGTGTTGAAAACAAGTTATACAACTTATGTGTGGGGATGGGAGAGAAAAACCGGAAGAGAGTAAGGGAAAGGGTAACAATGTCCAAAAAGAACTTTACTCATTACCTGACTCATATATCTGTAATCCTTCTGTACATCACCTTTATAATAACAATAAAAATTTAAAAATAAAGATAACAGTGTCTTCTTTGTAATATCACTGTGAGGAATAGATGACATAAGTTATGAAATAAATGATGTGAAAGACAAATGGATAGAAAACTGAGATGATTTCATTCAAGTAAAACATTCATTAATGAGAACACTCATTCAGGAAGAGGGAACTGAGGTTTTACAGAATTGATACATAGGCAGTATTCATAGTCTACAATTAGTTGGTCACTGTATAATTAAGTAGATATAAATAGTACACAAAGTCAAAGGTAAGAGTAACAGCTGGAGTATCAATAGGAAGATCAATGTTCACTGTGCTATGCCTGCCAAACTGTAAGTACTTGAAAAATGTTAGATATTTGTATTATCACCACTAGTGACATAGTAATACTTTGTAGAGGGGATTCAACTTGAATGGAATCTTAAGGGATTAGTAAGAACTACAATAGCCTCTTTCATATGACAGCTTCATTAGGGTAGCAACGAATGTAAGAATTAGCATGGCCTGTTCCACTAAATTAAAAACACTGGCCTAAAGAGAACCAGTAGAGAAAACAAACTGATTTCTCTATCGCTATGTTGTTATTTTCTTCACAATCATACAGCTGCTCACCTTTACAATGTTTATGTGCTAGTATTATCTGTTCTGAGTTGAGTGAGGCTCCCCAAGGAGATATCTCCTTGTCCTCCTCTCCTGAACCTGAACCAGTGAATGTTTCCTTAGTTGGGAAAATCATCTTTGCAATTGTAAAGATGTAAGATGAGAGATCAACTTGTATTGTTCACTTAGGCCCTAAGTATGATGACAAGTGTCATAAGAGAAATACAGCAGAGCCACATATTAGAAAGACACAGCCACAAAAAGAGCATTGCCCACTAAAAGCTGGGAAGGAAAAGAATGCAATCTCTCCTGGAGCATCTGCAAGTAACAAGCCACTGAATCACCTTAATTTTGAATTTCTGCCTCTGGTCCCATGAAAGGATGACTTCACCACCATAGCTGTAATATTCTTTTACAGCAGCCACAGGAAACAGTGAAACTACATCAAACTTTTTAATCTCAGACTTGTATAATCATGTCATACAGGGATCATCCTTATCCTCAATATAGGGACTACAGAATATTTTATGGACACATTTAAGTTAGTCTAGAAGAAAGGCCAGAGAAGGCTTCTTAAAGGAAGACATGTCTAAAGGGCAAGTGTTTAAATTGGAAAGAGTGAGTTGAGACAAGGACCAGGAGAAACAACAAATAGCTGGAAGGCCTGGGAAGAGGATAAGAAGCTGAGCAACGTTTGGTGATGCCAGAGAACAGGGGAACACAAGGAAGAAGACTGTGGATGGTATAAGGGGCTGGCCACAGGTAAAGGATTAGCCTGAGTCTGAGGTAAGATTCCAAAACACAGGATCAGAAAAGATTGGCTGTAGAAGAGGCCATGCACACCTGCAAGAGCCTACTAAGAGGCTGAGTTCAGACTCCCTTGTTTCATGAGCTTGCTATAGATTAAATGTCTGTGTCTTCTGAAATTCTAATTGTTGGACCTGAAACCTCAATGTAAGGTATTTGTCAATGTCATCTGCCTTTGGGAAACAATCATGTCATGGGGCAGACAGCATATAAATGGAATTGGAGTCCTTATAAGAGACCCAAGAAAGTCCCTCCCAGTTCTGGAATGTCAAGATGAAGCAAGTGGCCATCTGCTAACCAAGATGTAGGCTCACATTAGAACCCAACCATCCTGGCACCCTGTTCTCAGATTTCCAGTCTCCAGAACTGTGAAAAAATAAATTTTAGCTATTTATAACCACCCTGTTTATACTATTTTGTTGTAGTAGCCCAAGCTGACTAATACAGAGCCCAATCTACTACCCTTTTGATAAATAATAGATAAGCCAGGATTATTTTAAGGTGTGTGGGGGGGATATGGGAGGCATAGGAGCCCAGAAGGCAAAATACATTTGGAAAATCGCATCTGCTCTCCAGGGTTTTACAGAAGCCAGGTGGTAGCCCCAGAAGAAAATCAATAACCACTGCTTCTATTTGTGGCTCTGTTTCCACAGAAACGTGTTTGTGGGTGAATCTGGAAGGCAGATTTATGATGCCAAAACAACCAGTCCGTGGGGTAGGGGGGAAGGGGTAAGAAAAATTCAGTCAAACAATGTTGTTTTTTCTGTAGTAACAAATGTTTGGTTTTATTAACATTTTTCCATATAACTAACTGATGTCAAATGGGGATGATGATCAAAACAAATCCAGCTATAGCTCTTTTAGCACAATAGCATAGATTTCTGGGAGCCATATGAGCTTCAGTGTCAGCAGAATACACAGAAGGTGGTAGAAAAATGTTTGGCTGTTGTGCCAGGTTGAACCAATCTGTAATAATAATTACATCAGACAAACCTAACTTTAAGAAACTGTGTCAGTGAGGCTAATGCTGCTTAAAAGGGAAAAATGGTCTTTTGTTTTATGCTTGCTAACTCTCAAGTCATGACAAACATGCTAGATAGGTAGTCTGTAAACTTGTTCTTGAAGTGATCTCAGAAAAGAGGTTAAAAAGTCCCTAAGACTTTGTCTTTAGCAAGGTAAATAATAGCATCAAAACCAAAATACTACACTTCTACAGTCAAAATAAAGTTGTAATTGTTCATTTCTAACCATTAAATGCTAGTCTCTAAAGAAAACGTGATCCTTATGGATCAATAATGATTTAGCATGGAGTCTGAGCTTTGGAGCTTTCTAAATTCTCCTTTTAACTTGTCTTAGACGCCTGAGATGGTGGCGAGCCTGCAAGATGGATGGTGAGGGGACTGGAGGAAGAAGGCAATGCCTTTGGGATTTAACTGTGGCATTTGTGGGGACTCAAACAGAAATGAAATAGGAACCCAGGTAGATTTATGTAACTACAAAGGAATCTTAGTCTTGTCATAATACACCACTGTCTCCATAAATTGTGCAAGGCAAGCAAGCTTATTAGCTTCTTCACTTCTTAAATTGTGTTCTTTTCCCTCATCTTCTACCTTGTCAGAAATGGACATTATTCATTGCTTTTCTTCAATCCTTGTACTACATTTCCTCTTAGAAATAGCAACCCAAGTTGAGTGCCTTTTACCTGGCTGCAATTATCACCTCTATTCTGCAATATTTGAAAAGCCTCCTTATATTCCGCCTTCCTACTACTCTTGCTCCCTAAGTTAGGTTTTCCTCACTTCACAGCAGAGTTACCTATTAAAACTAATTGAATATAGGCATTACCCCTACAAAACAATTATAGATATCACAAATTTTTGTCACTTGTGGGACTTGAACTCAGGACCTGGACTGTACCTGAGCTCTTTTTGCTCAAGCCTAGCACTTTTCCACTTTGAGCCACAAAGCAACTTCCAGTTTTCTGGTGGTTAAGTAGAGAAAAGAATCTCACAGACTTTTCTGCCCTGGCTGGCTTTGAATTGTGACCCTCAGATTTCAGCCTCCTGAGTAGCTAAGATTACAGGCATGAAATTCTGGCGCCTAGCAGGTATCATATTTAAATGAGAACAACATCCAATTCCTTATGATGACCCACAAGGATGCATTTAACCAGACAATGTATACTTCCACATCTGCCCTCAGCAATTTTCTTCTCACAGACTTCTGCTTTCCTTCCTCCCTTGTTTCCTTCTTTTTTTCTTCCATTCCCTTGTTTTTCTCTTCCTATCTCCTATTTAACAAATATTTGTGAACATTTATTAAACTGTGTGGTGTAAGTAATAAAACCCCCCTAGAGTTAAAAATATTTCCTGCTAAAAAAGATTTTAAAAAGAAAGATTTAAAGAAGAGAGGACAAAAGGGGGAAGGGAGAAAGAGATCTAGATAAGAAATTCGATTGTGCCCACATGTATGAGTAATCCATATACATTATTAGACTCACCAACCCTACCAGCTGAAGATTCTGAATTAGATTAATTCTTTATTATTAATTATTAGGAGTAGGATTAATAGTAGATTAATACCTATTATTAATTAATAATAAAATAAACACTTCAAATAAAAACTTCAAGTACAAAATTTAATAAATTCACAAATGCTATAACCTATCATTGCTATGCTGACTGTCTATGTGTGTTTCTATATAGGTTGTTATAAAATGTACATTAGATAGCTAGTATAGTGCATAAGTAAACGGAGTGGATGTGGGTAGTAGAAAAAGTAAGATTAGACAGATGCTGGGTCACTTCACAGCTCTCCCACAAAGGATCATATTGATCACAAAATCTGTAAAGTATTTTATAGTATATCTTGTCATCAACAGATTTTCAAAATAGGTGCTTGCTTCTCTAGTTGACGATAAGGTTAGATGAGTGAATCGCTCAACACTGGGCCCACATGCAGTATTTGATACTGTGTTCTGTGAGTCTTGGCGGTGTCTTCAGTTCCTTTTAATAATGACAGGAGCACTTTCTTCTGCTGCCAGCCAGCTATGCCTGCTAGGCCTTTCTTTCCTTTCTATAGAGCTCTCTTTTATCACCGCTCTACATACGCATCCGATTTGCTCTATGTGTCTGCCAATGTGTAGAATCTGTTTGATCTTGATGAAACTATAGGAGTAGGGATGGAAATTTAATAGGATCTCATTGATATTGTTTTCTCCTTCAACTGGATTGAGTAGCTGGGAGATAAAAAATAAAGAGGCATTATTTTCAGACTAGCTCTCCAAGAAAGCTTTATGTGACGTCAACAATGAATAAAAGCCACAAAGTAAACTATAGAACCTTCCAACTATGTTGAAAACATAGGTGTTTAACAAAAGTTCATGAGTAAAAAGAAAGACAGGACACTGATAGAAGCAAAGAATGTATTAGCTAATCACATATACTCTTATAGAAAACCATCCATGTGTGCTATGAAATGAAAATTCCATAGAGAAAAGACACAAAAATTTACATGAAACTAAAGTTCTGAATTTGATTAAACTCTTGATTTATAATTCCATATTTTCCAGATAGTTTTGTGATCTCTGTTCATGGGCTCAGGACAACTTACACAAAGACAAAGTCCAGCCTAGGGGGGAAAAATATCTTTCCCATGATATACTAAGAAGAAAATAAAGAAATAAAAAGGAACCAGGAAATGAAATTTATAGAAAAGTTAATTTTTTGTCGTGACAAATAGCTCTTCCTCAATAAATGTGGTACAATCATAAATCTTCCAGCTGTAGGCAAAAGTTACAAATGAATCATATTATTCATTATAGAGTAGCCTATTTGGCAAGTCATACTTAGAGTCAAAGAACATTTACTGTATGCCAAGTTCTGTGTTACACACTGTCTCATGTTATCTCAGTCATTTCTTACAGTTATTGAATGGGAAGATAATAATTGTTAGCTTTTGTACTTTGAAAAAAATTGATGCTCAGAGAACTGAATTCACTTGGGCTTAGTCACACAGTTCAGAATGACACATTGGGGGTGGGTATTGGGTCACACCTGAGACTCAAGATTCCAAGAAATTTCCCAGACAGGAACAGAACTGCCATCGGAGAGAAATGAATCTTGAAAAGCTGGAGGTTAAGTTGTATGCATGAGAAAATAGTTACAAATAGAACACAAAATGGTAAGATTTACATTGAAATTCTAGAAGAAACAGGTTAAGAATAAAAAGGGTTCTGATTCCCCACAAAATAGGTCACATGCATGCTTTAAGAGTTATCTTACTGTAGTATTTCAACTTATTATCCAGTTTTAATGTGACTGATCCTAAGGCTTGGCCTTAATGCCTCTTAACATCCTTCCTCAGAGACTCACAGACACTTCAGTTCACCTCTATACAAAAAAAAATACCCCATACTGATGTCTCCAGCTTCTACTTCTACAAGAGCTTGAGTCACCTTTCCAAATTCCAAGTAGCCAAGTTGGAAAATGAGCAAGTTATTAAAAAACAATTTTATATGACAAAGAGTACAGTTAGTAATAATGCATGTTTTTCTTAAATGAGAAGCAGATAGGTGTTATTCCTACAGATGGGACAACCCTGTGAGATATTTTTGTTTCACTGTGGCAAACATTTTGCTATATGTGTGGGCATGTATGTGTTGTCTTAAAGCACTAAGATGTATATCTTAAATACAAGCATTATTTTTTAAATAATGGGCCCATAGACAGTTTCACCAGAGTAATATAAACACCTCTGAAAAACAATATTTATAAAAGAAAGAATCCATCTCTTTCCCTAAGACATCTGAAGTTCTCTTCATTCTGTTTCTTTTATGTCTGCTTATTATAAATCAGCCATCAAAGCTCCTAGATCTAAAATTTAACAGCATCATTATCTCTCTCCTCTCTCCACCATCATATATTTGTTACAGGGTCACAATGATTATGCCTTTTCAACATGTGCACCTTCTATTTTATTATAGATATTAAAGGACAAAGTTTAAGTGGTAAATTTAAGGCTCATATAGATGTAAGATTAACATTCTCAAATACTATAACATTAATGAATAACTAGAACATTAATGAATAAGGAGCAAGTTAGATGTTATAATCAAATAAACAAAAATATACAGTAAGAAATGGTGAAACCAATTTGAAAATGAATGATTTAGAAATAGAAAAACCAGCTTACTGCATGAGTTGAAAATAAATTGCCTCTATAGCAGACAGATCTCAGATTTCATTTGCATGTCTGAGATTAATTTGTATTAATCAAAGGATTAATTTGTATTGGGATCAGTTAACAATTTACGAAACTTTTGAAAATAGCTAAAATCAAACTTTCATTAATATTCAAGTTCTTTCCTTCCTTTTTCTTCCTTGTTTGTCTTCCTTTGTTCTTTCCTCCATTCCTTTCTTCCTCCCTTTCTCTTTTTCTTTTTCCTTCTTTTATTCCTTCCTTCCTTTCTCTTTCTCTCTTCTTTCTTCTGTCTTTTCTTTTGCTTCCTCTCCCTCCCTCCCTTCCTCCTCTCCCTCCCTCCTTCCCTCCCTCCCTCCCTCC
>NW_012267262.1:8695657-8794932 GCF_000151885.1 Dipodomys ordii
CTTTCTTTCTTTCTTTCTTTCTTTCTTTCTTTCTTTCTTTCTTTCTTTCTTTCTTTCTTTCTTTCTTTCTTTCTTTCTCTCTGTCTCTCTTTCTTTCAACAAGGTCTTGCAATATAGTCCAGGCTGGCCTCAAATTGGCAATCCTGCCTTTGGCTCCTGAGTAGTGGGATTACAGGCATACCCAATTTAATCCTTCATTTTGGACTATTGTCATAACCTTGAGATCATCACCCAGCATCTATCTTCTGAGTGAAAGCTTCACATGCCACACAGCTTGCCCAAACTTTAAACAAATGTCTTCCTAACTACAGCCCCCAGACCTCTCTTTTCTTAAAATATTTATTCCATAAAACTTGGAGATTTGGTAGCCTGTGTATTGTATTTACAATTATCTGAACAGGGAAGGGAAGGGGAACAACACAATGGTGAGACAAAGGACAATGTGGCAAACAATGCAACAGCAATATTCACAAGACAATATCTTGGAAATGAACTTTACAACTGGGAGGATGGGCATTAGGGGGAGGGAAACTGGGAGAGACACAAGGGAGAGGGTAACAACGTTTGACAAGAAATGTACTCACTACCTTACATATGTAACTGTAACCCTTCTGTACATCAGTTTGACAATAAAATTAAATTTTAAAAAAACTGAGAAATTTTTTTCCCTGGCACTTTGGGAAGTAAATCTTCTATAACCCAGAAACATCTGATGGACCTGGGAACCATCTGTTTGAAATGTACTCATTAAGAAAGAGTGCATCCATATTGTCTACTCTCTGTGAGATGATAGGAACTTAACTTCCCTAACAGCCAATTAGCAGTTACAGATGGCCTGTCACACAGATCCATCCCCCCCGGAACTGCTTTCCATACTTTACTACTAGTACAAACCAATACTTAAAATAATAGTTCTTCAGGTCAATTGTTCTCCCTTATCACAGTTGTTTCAAATGTGGTCTTCCTTTTCTGTATAATTCATGTAATACACTTTTTTCTTTTACACTTTTAACTTGTTCAACCTATTACAAACATTGAACCATTCAATGCATAACCCTCTCTTCTACCAAAATAGGCATCTACCACCAACAGCCCCTAGGAAAAAGATAAAACAATTACATTAAGGGTCTCTAGAGGAACCAAATTCAAAATATATATATATATATATATATCAGTGTATTTGTTACATTGCCTTACAGTATCAGAGGCTAGATAGTCCCACAAAGTCTGTCTAGAGATTGAAGATCCAGGGACATAAGAAACTGTGAGTTTGGGGCCGGGCGCTGGTGGCTCATGCCTGTAATCCTAGCTACTCTGGAGGCTGAGATCTGAGGATCACAGTTCAAAGCCAGCCCGGGCAGGAAAGTCCGGGAAAGTCTTATCTCCAATAAACCACCAGAAAACCGGAAGTGGTGCTGTAGCCCAAGTCATAGAGTGCTAGCCTTGAGTTGAAGAGCTGAGGGACAGCGCTCAGGCCCAGAGTTCAAGCCCCACAACCGACCCAAAAAAAAAAGAAAAAAGAAAAGAAACTGGAAGTTTTGGGACAAGAGAGACTAAGGCTGAAAGCCTGTAAATTTGCTGGTATAAATTAAGAAGACTAAGGAATCTCATGTCTGTGAGCAATGGCAGCAGCAAGTAAACAAAACAATTAAGCTCTAACCCATTTAAGAATTCAGGTTAACTCTGCTTCCTTCTTCTAGCCTATAACGTTGCCCCATTCCCTCATCAGTTCACTGGTCCACATAGAATTCCTTTCAAGACACACATAGGCATACTCAAAAGTGTGTTTTACTAATACTCTTATCACCTTTTCATCCAGTGAAGTTAACAAACATCATTACCCAGCATATCACAGGATATTGTAAAAAAAATACAATGTTTGAAAATACAAATATTTGGAAAGCCATAGACTTGATATAAAATCCACATTATTGTTTCCTGCGCAGTCACATGTTGTTGCAACACTATCCAGACTCACTTCCATGCACGGCAAAATTAGCTAGGGCTAGACAGTGTGATTCACAATGAACAAAGGTTATTTTTCCATATACCTTACCCTTTTGCTCCGATGGGGGCTTGCAACTTGCTCCCTGCTGGATGTACTCTCATAGAGCTTCTGAATCTTGCAGGTATGTCTATTTTTAATTTTTTTCATTTGCTTGCTTCATTTTTACAGTGCTAGGGGTTGAACTCAGGGCCTTACTCATGCTAAATAAACATTCTGTGCCCAACCACATAGTCAGCCTTACATCTCAATTTTTGAACCTAAGTCAGCGAGATAAAGTCCACTTTCTCTAATTCTTAAAGATTTCCTATAATGTTACATTTTTCTTATTTTGCTGGTTCTGGGGTTTGAACTCAGAGCCTCATGCTTGTTGGGTGTTCTAATACTTGAACCATACTCCAAGCCCTACTTTTTGCTGGCTATTTAAGAAGTAAATCTCATGGGCTTTTCTACTGAGGCTTGCCTTGAACTACAATCCACTAAATCTCAGCCTCTGTAGTAGCTAGGATTATAAGCATAAGCCACAGCCACTAGCACTCAGCTTCAAAGTCATCATTTCATATACTGACAGGTTTTGCTTCTTACTTCCTTTTGCTAACACTGTTCCCTTCCTTCCTGGAATAAAATGTTTACTGCCTCATATACTGCCCTTCCTTTGCAAAGTACTCATGTCCCTTGTCTTTTTACACTATTTCAGACATCAGGTCCTATCTCCTTTTGAGGCTTACAAACTAGTTAGTCCTAACCAAAGTTTCCTATGTAATAAAAAAAAAGCTCATTAAACAAATAAGAGAACTTAGAGAAACTTATCTGAAAAAAGGCCAGAGGTTTGTTGTAGGGATTTTAGATTCACAATTCACAGAATCAAGCAATTAGTTGTGATTGTCATATGGTTACAGATGAATAACTTTATCCTATACTGAATGTCTTCCTGTGGAGAAATTGTAACATTAGTTTTTGTTTGCTCCAAAGTAGGATAAGTTAAACAAAAATGGAAGAGAAATAACAATTTACATTTAATCCTTAAATTGCAGAATACAGTTTACTGATAATGGAACCTTCACAATGGAAAGCAATGTAAGTATTTTTGTTGTTTATTTCTAGCAGCTTATAACAGCACACTGACTTTACCATTTCCTAAATTCCAGGATAGAGTGATTAGATGTCTTGGCTCTAGGTCATCAATAAGGCTACAGTTAAGTGGAGGGTCAAATAGAGGTGAGTTCATTTCCAAGTTTGCTCTGGTGATGTTGGTAAGATTCATTTTGTCATATAATGATCTAAGCTGAGGACTTCACTGATTCAGAACTTGTTGTCTAGGATGCTCCCTGGATTGCTTTTATTGTGGGCTTCTATAGAGTGATACTTAGTACAATGGCAAATTGGCTTTATAGAATAAGCAAGAGAGAGGAAACAAGAGTGCCAGCAAGACTGAAGCACAAATATAGATATCTCAACACAATGGTACAATCTGTTCTTTGGGAGTCACTAGTATCAGCTCATTTGCAAAGGAAGATTATAACAGAGTGTGAACACCCATGGGTGGAGATCATTGGAAGCCATTAGAAGTTGCTTGCCACATTTCTCCTACACTTGTCTCTGCCTTACTAGGTCACAGGAGATTATGTTTCTTCCTCTTGCATCCTGCAAGTAGCTCAAATAAAAAAGGAGTGAAAGAATAATATATGTTAACTTGGAGAAATAAAATGCAGTTTATCCAAAGCAAATTCATCCAAAGTACAGATCTATGAAAAAAAAGTTGTGATGAAAACTGATATCAGATGCAACCTTATGAATGTTAGGTTCATTTTAAGTATTTTATATGCTTTTTATTGTAAAAATACTGGTCAGAGGGGTTACAGTTACATAAGTAAGGTAATGAGTACATCTCCTATGGAGCCTTGTGTCACCAACATATAACCCAAGTGAACAAGATCACATGGTAATTAATTCTAGGGTTATAAAAAATTATTCAGGTATGATTCCAGTCATACCCAAGAAAGCATGCTAACTTCTCCTACTGTTTATGCATTATATGATCATTTAACATTTCCATACTATTATCACTGTTTTCCCATACATATAACTTCTTTTATATTGTAACAGAAACCATGAAATTTCATGTTCTTTTTTATTTCCCTACTGTGGTGTTTTTTAAAAAAATTTCTCTGCTATGTTTCACTGTTTTCTCCTGCTAATGATACCATACCACAAACTGGGTAAATTTTGGCTCACAGATACAGGTCTTCAAGGTTGAAGGGCTGTACTAAGTGATAGCATTCTTGTTGGGAGAGCTTGGCGGGCACAGTGCTTCACATGGCAAGACACCAGTGTGTATGTCCTTTACATTCTCTCTCTCTCTCTCAACTTCAGATAGTTCAATATTATGAGTACTGCAAATACTTTTAAAGGAAAATATAAGGTGAATGACTCAAATAGCTGGACATTTTCTAAATGGAATAATAGAGAGTAAACAAAGAACTTTAAAAAGTTTCCCCTTAAGACAAACACTTCAGCAAAATATTCCAAAGGTGAATTTTTGCAAAACTAATGTAAATATTACAGAGCTTCCCCCAAATCTTTTATACAAAGCCCAAAGCACAAAATATACAGCAAAACAAAATATGGGGCATTTAAGATAGAAAAGAAGAACTATTTTACAATTATGAACAGTAATGCAAATTGTCATATACAGGACCTTAAATGAAAGACATATTTTTAACAGATGAGGTTCATAACAGCACAACAAAGATGACCATCACTTCTGAAAATTCTTGTTCCTCTAACAATGTTATTAGATATTATGTTCTGAAAATTCTTGTTCCTCCATATGTAGTATTAGGTAGCTAAAAAATTACACAAATTACTTCTTACAAAGTAAAGCTCCATCATACTACTATTCCTTGGTGATTGGCTAGATTAGAAATGGTACCAGGATAGTTTGTGTGTGTGTGTGTGTGTGTGTGTGTGTGTGTTTAGTTTTACATCACATGTAGGGAATTTTGGCAGTTTCTCAACTTTTTAAAGAAAAATCACAATAAAAACTTTGAATGAACAATAAATATAAATGACTCATTGCTCAACTTTAATACCTTCAAGTTATTTCATTGTTCTTGAAACCTTTAGATTTTTCTCAAAATTTGTGAACCTTCTCATACTCTCTTCTTTAGTCCACCTCAAGTCCTCTTATGTCTACCACAATAGAACCATATTACATAGAAAGCTGCTTTTTGAAGACAGTAGAAATTGTCAGTCTATGCTTGTGATTATTTGTGTACAAGAAGTTTGTATTGATAACCTACCTACTCATCTTTGAGTTCTATCTCATCAAAATAAACTTTTAGGTAAGGGTAGATAAAAACTACACTTTTATTTGAAGTATTAGGAATTTTTATTCTGTTTGTGCAGAAGTTAGCCCATCCTAAAAAAATATAAAAATCTATTCGTATGCCATATAGATAATGAAAACTTTGTAATTAATACTCTTTGTAAAAGTATTTGATAAAGTTCAAAATTTGATCTTCAGTGTCAACTGTTTTGGGGCACAAAAGCATCATATCTAAACCTTTGAGTTCTCTGCTTAAACTAACCAGACCTAGCTTTTGGCACTTGCTGCCATGGTCTAGAATTTGCCCTGCAAGATTTTGCCTTCAAGAACAAAATAATATAATTTATTATAATAGTAAAAACAGAACTTAAGTAATCAATGAGTTTATGTTGATTTGATGCAACCACTCATCCAATAAGAACAGTAAATTAAATAAATGCCATCTCTCTTGGACTAAAAGGATCCAAAAAAATGACACTACTGTTGGCAGATAATATAACCCTGCCTTATCTAGGCAGAAAGTACTCATATAAGTTTTTTGACTCCATACTATGTGACTTTAACAGACAAAATCCTCTAGTTACAAGTGTAAATTGAGACATACTTATTATCTTATATGAAAGTTATTTCTACATGGCAATAATTCACATTTCAGAAATTCCAGAACTTAGGGTTAAAAAAAGCAAAACAAATTCTATTCTATTCTTACAGCATGATCCCTACTGGAAGCCTTTAAAAGCAAACAAAGCTAGATATGCTACTGTGAAAAAAAGTTAATGTTTGCATTACTAAAAATATAGTTACCATGACTGTTTTGCTACAAATATTGAGAATTTACTTCCAAGAAATCCAGGCTTGCCCTTAAAGAGTATAGTTGTTCTCTGAATAGATGTGATTTCTGTGTTAGGTACTTTTGAAAGCAAGTGGTACAAATCCAATCCGAAATAGTTGAAGAAATGAGTCTGTGATTTTCCTTAAATTATATTGGCTAGTATAACTAAGAAGTTCCAAAACTTAAACTTGACAGGATCCAAAGATTCAATATCTTAATTTTCATTAGATAAGTTTTCCTCACATGGTAGTAGCAAAACTGGCAACTGTCATTGTAAAATTATAACATACTTAGAGCTGGAGATGCTATTGAAAATTTCTTTCTTGACTTTCCCCATCAAATTCCTATGTTGTGGGTATCCTTTCTCCAATATCTTTCCTGAGAGTATAAAGTGTTTAGAACTGACCAAATATTTTAATAATAAAAATCTCATTTTCATTTCTTGGAGTTCATTTGGATAAGCATCATTTTATATGGTCATATTCATCCACATATTGAGCCTTTGTGATTATGACTGACCTTCTCTATGAAGACAGAGAGGACTCCATTAGCAGAAGGGTAGAAATGAGGGCCAAAGCCAGTATACAAACAAATTTTGTTACCACAACTCCCAATTAATTCTTTTTTTTTTTTTTGGTCCAGTCGTGGGCCTGAACTCTGGGCCTGGGCGCTGTCCCTCAGCTCTTCAGCTCAAGGCTAGTGCTCTACCACTTGAGCCACAGCGCCACTTCCGGCTTTTTTCTTATGTGGTGCTGAGGAATCGAACTCAGGGCCTCCGGCATGCAAGGCAAGCACTCTACCACTGAGCCACCTTCCCAGCCCCAACTCCCAATTAATTCTATTTCCACAAATATATTAAGGAGATATTAAGAAAAATGTTAAGAGAAAAATCATTATTTCTACTTGTTTCTAAGTTGTCATTTCTAAAATGTATCACCCATGAGTGCTGTATCATGTGCTTGTCCACATACAGACATTTGTTGCTGGTAGGACCAACTTGTGTTCCTAACAATATGTATCTTCAGTCATAATAAATGATCAAACTAACATGAAATTCTCTTTGACTGATCAATTCCTGTTTTACACAAACACCCACACACAGATTCATAGATACAAATATATAGATAATAATAGATATATAGATATAAAGATAATAATAGTCATCTTCAGTGGTTCTTTTGTTCATAGCTTCTTTAAAATGAGTAATCAAAACTGGTGATACATCTCCATTAACGCCATGGTCCAGCCAACTAAGCTCAGCAGTCCAGAAACAGCACTCAGAGCAGCTTTAGAAGGAGAAAGAAAGAAGAAAAGTAAAGGAATGAGGAAGATAGAGAAGGAAGGAGGTGAGGAAGATAGGAAGGAGGGAGAAAAGCACTGTAAGAGGGAGGAAGCCAAAGGTTATAAAGGTATTTGTCAGTCTCCGCTCATTGCAGGGATGCAAGAAGTCCCTTATGAAAATGAATTCTCACTGGATGCTAGTGACTTAGCCTGTAATAATAGCGACTCAGACTGAGATCTGAGGATCGTGGTTCAAAGCCAGCCCAGGCAGGAAATGTCTGTGAGACTCTTATCTCCAATTAACCACCAGAAAACCAGAAGTGGCACTGGGGTTCAAGTGGTACAGTACTTGCCTTGAGCTAGAGAGCCTAGGGACAGCACCCAGGCCCTGAGTTCAAGCTCCACAACCAACCAAAAGAAAAACAAACAAAAAAAGAAGTCTAAATTTTAGAAGGGGAAAGGGAGAAGGATGGAAAGGGTCAAGGGAAGAGGTTACTTCTTAAGAGGTTACTTTGTTGCTTTCCTCTGAGGCTTGAGGATAGGACTTCAAGGCAAGGAGAAAAGATCTAGAATACATTAGTTATGGCTTTCTGAGGTCTCAATATTATTCCAAAGGTAATTAGATTGCTCTCTTCCCAGGATGTTTTCCTGTTTCCCCAGCTTCTCAGAGCTTCCCTCCCAGCTCAGCTTATTTCTCATCTTTGCAACTATTCCCAAATCTCCCCTTCATGAACCATAACATAATCTTTTGTAGTTATAATACTTTGAAAAACTAGAGTTAGGTAGAACTGAAAGACCACATCGAAGTTTATGCTTTCTATAGAATTATATCACAAACATTCCAGAAGGAAGAATTTGCAAAGCATGGATACAACTTTCAAACAACACACAAACTGGGCATCACAATATAGTATTTGCTATTAGATCATTAGCTTCATTTCATTGGAATGAAGAAGAGAAAAGAAAAGGAGAAAAAAGTTGGATTTCAGGAAAGCCCTTCTATCTGTAAGTGTTAATCCCAGGTATTTTCACTAGTACTATTTGCAAACCTGTCCTAACTCATCATATCTTTAAAATTTTAGCATTCTAGAGGTTACAAATAAACCCCTGATTGAAACTCTCAACTGCTTTTACCACTATTGTTAATTGTTTCATGTCATCCATTGAATTGTCTGTTGCTTTAGTAATAGTCTTTGATTTCTCAGAAATAGCCTTGGTTAAATTCCCAGCTATCTCTTAGAAATGTCCTTTACTATACGTTTTTGTTAGTTACCAATGGTTTAAATAGTGGAGACTTTGCAATCTCAGAAAAAAAATTAGGAGTATCAATATATAGAATTTCTGAACTCGTATTTTCTTACATTTCTTTGGTAGAATAATGAAAGCTGAGGGTCTTTTTAAATTTGTAATTATTTTTCTAAGATTCTTTATTCATCCCTGAGACATCAGATGTCTGAAAGTATGCCAGATGGCACATTTCCTATCATTAAATTTGTAAAAGCAAAGAATCAATATATGAATACTTTGCTTCTACTCTGTATATTCAGAGACCTGGGAAGATTTCCAGAATGTACTTGGATTCACTAAAAGTTCAAATACTAGCTATGGCAAAGAAAAACTATGCTGCAAAGAACTGTTTGGCAACAAAGCTAAAACAGTCGAGTCACTTCCCATCTCTTGATAATAATGGACCTGTTTCATCACCACAACCACTGAAGCTTTGAGCCTTAAGACTTCTCCAAAATTTAGAAAAAGACTCTATTTAGACAACAAACTCGGGGAGTTTGTAGGGTATTAAACAAGATAATCTGTGTAAGAGAAGTAATGATGGCTTTGGTTTTGAACATTATTACAGACATTAAGTTATATCATACATGCATTTAGTTTACTAGAAGTAAATATATTCAATGGCAGTTTTAAAGGTACCAAAACCTTCTGGTAATTATAAAGGAATTTTGTTTTCAAAGAAATTTTTTATATATTCAACTTTTGTCATAATCGTTAAATTTTAAATCTAATCCTCACAGAATAGGACGTGGCTACACTGCTAAATAAATAACTGATGCTGATAGCTGGCTGTGTGGTGGGGTGAAGTTAAAATACCTATGTCCATTACAACAATCTATACAAGGCTCTTAATGTTCAACTGAAATGAGTCCCTTTCTTCATTAGTGGATTATTACCATTTTAGTGTGGCAATGATAACATTCTTTCCATCATAGGAAAGAATAATCTAATTAGATAATACACAGGACAAAATTTGATGAAATATTAAGATATTATTTAAATTCAGTATATTATGTTCAATGCTTCTTAATATTCTTCTTGATATTTTAATTAGGTCCCTAATTTGAACATAAATTGTTGAAGAAAAACAAATTTAATAAAAATCATACACTAATAAGGCATTTTAAGGCACTGCTCAGGCTCTTTGTTTAGTAATCTCAGTGAGAGTTAGTGTATGTTAACATTGATATCTACTAATACGTTAGTTCAGGTCTGTCAGTATATTTTCATGATTTCCCTAAAAGCTATATATTTGTCATTTCATTCTAGTCATGAGGAAGGTACACTAATTAATTATAATAAAACATTGGCCAAAGTCTGCTAGAAAATATTTACATATCATATGTACAATAAAAGATTTATATGCAGAGTATAAAAGAATTCTTAAACTGAATAACAATCATTTCTTTTAAGGAGCTAAATAATGTGAATAGGCATGTCATCAAAGAATATATTTGAAATAGTTAATAGCACATGTGCAAAAGGTTCCATATCATTGGGAAAATGTGAATTTGATCACATCGACATACCACTGCCCAGCCTGTATATTGTATCTGGCTGAAACTCAGCTGGAGTCATCTCTAAAGTCACAGAAGATAAGGTTGCACAGAGGACTTCTCCAGACTGTCCTGAGATGGAGACAGATTTCAAAGAAAGTAGCATTGTATACTAATGTTATCAGTACAACATATTTAAGAATTGAGATGAGGAGGGCTTCAGTGATACTTATGACAGCAAGAAAAAAAGAGATTCCACATGGATATGAACCACAGTCAGGGGTTCAAGATATGGAACTTAAATAAGTTAGAGAATGTGATTTAGAGAATGGCCAGTGCTTAAGCATATTTGGTATTTTAATGATTTTGGATAACTTCCTACCTACTGCTCCAAGTGTTTGGAGATATTCAAGGCCTGAAGGGAAAAACATGAAGCTAATTATTCACAGAGAGTAGTCAGGTACTTGGTGTTACTTTTCAGGACTAAAAGAGGTAAGAGGAGCTAGAGCCCCAAACTCCAGAATGATTATTTATTAAAATATGAAAAATACTAGATGTCAGTGAAGAGGTGGAGAAACAAAAACTTATTCAATATTGTTAGGAATATAAAATGGAATATATGTTGAAGATAGTTGGTAGTTTCTTAAGAGCTGAAAGATATTTATTATCAAATTTGGTTATTCCATCTTATGATGGAAAGAACATAGAATGTAGTCGTTGCCACATTACAATGGCAATGATCCATTCATCAGCAAAGAGACCCATCTCAGTTGAACATTTAGTGCCTTATATAGATTGGTGTGATTGACGCAGGCATTTAACTTCACCCCCACTACCCAGCCAGCTACCAACATCAGTTACATAGCATGGTAGCAGTTTCTTATTCTGTAAGAAATAGATTTAAATTTTAATGCTCACAATGAAAAAAATGTAAAAAATTCATTCATAATAAGCTAAAACTGAAAATAATCTAAATCCTCATCACCAGATGAATTATGAGAATATGATATATTTGGACATTGTAATCATACTTGGCAATAAAAGAGAATGAAATATTGATGTACTCTATATGGGTAACTCTTGAAAACATTATGTTTAATAGAACAAGTTAGAATCTAAGGACTTCATATTGTGTGATTCCACTTTCTATGCCTATAATTAATGTCCATAATTTATAATGTCTATAATCTCTCTTTCTCTATATCTATCTATCTATGAAATGTCCAGACATATCAAATCTCCAGGGATAACAATTAATGGCCAACAGGGACCAGAAAAGGAAAAGAGATTATAAATATGTTAAATAGAAATTTTGGTGGTGGAAATGTTCTAAAACTGAGAACGGAGGAAGATGGCAGAGGAGAAGCTGGGGGCTAAACAAGCTCTCACATAGAAAAAAGTTTTGGTATTCCAGTAAACAGTCTTAGGCTAGAGAATCACCCCAAGTGTACAATCACAGTACAGAGAGTTTGGCTAAGGGAGGGAAAATCCAGGCAGCTTGGTCAAGGAGACAGATCTGAGCACTTGCCATTAGCTATGGCCGCAGCAGCTGCAGTTGTGGCTGCCATACCAACAGAGAAAGTCCAGGACAAAGGCATCAGACACAGCATGTAAGTGGATTCTACTCACTACCAGCAAGAACTGACAAGGAGCAGAAATCTTCATCCTGCTGATCGCACACCAGGGACGGCCCAGGAACCAAGAGCCTGGCATGAGTAGAACCCTGATATCCTCACTCCTTCTCAAAGAGCCATGGTGGAAAGGTAGCCCCGTCCCCACCACCAGAGATCTCCATCTTTGATATTGACAAGGGCTTGGAGGTGCGGCTAGCTCCAACCCAAGCCTTGGAAGAAAACGATTGGAGCCATTAGCAGGTCACAGGAACCTGACTGGACCTGCCAGGCTCAGTAACACCCAGGGGAAAGTCACTCTGCCCAGGCAGAGGGAGCTCTGCCCCTGGAGGTAACTTTCTTCACTGGGTAAACAGAGCCAGAGGCTGCCTCTCCCCACTACAGCCTAGACAAACAATTTAAACTCAGTAAACATAAACCCTGAGAATGGCTCCAGGCTGAGCGATGTGAGTCTCTCAGGAGTTAGCCTCTCAGGGGAAAGCTACTGATTGCAGAACCTAGCCTCATCACAGCATCTCCAAGCTAGAGGTAACAGGCATCTCCCTCTTTTGTGATACTCAAAGCAGATCTCCCACTAAACTAGCTTCAGAGGAGTATCACAAAGTCCTAGGTAAGGCAGAGTTGTCTGCCTGCTCAAACAAACTGACTTAAGAAACCAATCAAGCCACAGGAAAACCAAACACCACCAAGAGTCTGGTTACAGACAAAGGGAGATACAAGATCTCCACCCACTCCCCCCGCAAAAAAATCAAAGAACTGTTTTTTCTATTTTTAATTATTTTTAAAATTGTTTTCTATTTTTTTTCTTTCATAATTTTTATTTTAGGAGTGCATTGTATGAGTGTGCTTTTTTTAAAATTTCTTTTAATATTTTGGTCCTTTTATTCTTTTTCTTTTCTTTTTTTTCTTTTCTCATTCTTTCTACAAAATATACTTAAAGATGTCCTACACATAGAAAACCAAGAAGACCACCATAAAGGCCAAGAAACTGCATCCAAACTGAGAATCCAAGAACCATAAGAAGAACCCAGCTGTCACAGCCCCCCAAGATGGTGCATAGCATGGCAGGAACTACCAAACACCTCTCAGTCCTAACTCTCAACATTAATGGACTTTACAATTAAGTGACATAGACTGTCTAAATGGATAAAAAAGCAAGATCCACCTATCTGCTGCCTTCAAGAGTCACATTTTGCCCATAAAAACAAACATATTCTGAAAGTAAAAGGCTGGAATAAAATCTACCAAGCAAATGGCCCCCAGGCGGGAGTTGCAATCTTAATATCAGATAAAATAGACTTCAAATTGAAATTAGTGAGAAGAGATAAAGAAGGCCACTACATACTAATTAAGGAATCTCTCCTTTAGGAGGATATTACAATTCTAAATATCTATTCACCAAAAAGAGGAGCGCCCAAATTCATCCAAGAAGCACTACTTTCCCTCAAATCTCACATAGATCCAAAGACATTATTGTTGGGGACTTTAACACACCACTATCCCCACTAGATAGATCAACTCAGCAAAATCTCAACAGAGAATCTGCAGACCTAAACAATTGCATAGATCAACTAGATTTAACAGACATCTAACAAATATTTCACCCAGCAGCATCAGAATACATGTTTTTCTCAGCAGCACATGGAACATTCTCCAAAATAGACCACATTTTAGGTCACAAAGCAAACTTTACCAATTTCAGATACATTGAAGTTATGCCCTGCATTATCTCAAATCATAGGGGAATAAAATTAGAACTTAACACCAAAAGCCACCAAAGAAACTCCTGTAACACATGGAGACTGAACAAGACACGGTTAAATCACCAATGGGTCATGGAAGAAATTAGAAAGGAAATTCAAATGTTCATGATATTCAACAAAAGTGAACACACAAATTACCAGCTCCTCTAGGACACAGCAAAGGCAGTATATAGCAAGTATATAGCTCTGAGTTCCTACATCAACAAATTGTAGAGATCTGAAACCAACAATTTAATGAGAAATCTGAACCTCCATGAAAAAGAGCAGCAAGATAAACCCCAATCCAGTAGATGGAAAGAAATAATTAAAATTAAATCAGAATTAAATGAATTAGAATCCAAAAAAAAGATAGAAAGAATCAACAAAACAAAGACTTGGTTCTTTGAAAAAATTAACAAAATTGACAGACCCTTAGCAAATCTTACAGAAAAAGAAGAGAACACACCCAAATAAACAAACTCAGAGATGAGAATGGAAGCATCACCACAGAAACAACCAAGATTCAGAACATTATAAGGGAATACTTCTCAAACATTTATGCTAATAAGTTTGAGAATCTGGAAGAAATGGACAATTTCCTAGCAAATATCGGCATGCCGAAACTAAACCAAGATGAGTTAAACCAACTGAACAGGCACATATCAAGCACTGAAATAGAAACAGCAATAAGAAACCTCCCATCTAAGAAAAGCCCAGGACCAGATGGATTTACAGCGTAACTCTACAAGGCCTTCAAAACAGAACTCACACCAATGCTCCTACAACTCTTCGATGAAATGGAAAGAGAAAGTTCACTACCGAACTCTTTCTATGAACTCTTCCTATGAAGCCATCATAACCCTCATCCCAAAACCAGGCAGGGACTCATCAAAAAAAGAGAACTATAGATGCATTTCTTTAATGAACATAGATGCAAATTTTCTCAACAAAATTTTAGCCACTCAACTTCAATAATTCATCCAAAAAGTCATACATCACGATCAAAGAGGATTCATTTCAGGGATGCAAAGCTGATTCAATAGACGCAAATCAATTAATATAATTCATCACATCAACAAGAGCAAGGATAAAAATCACATGGTTATCTCAATAGATGCATAAAAAGCATTTGACAAGATCCAACACCCCTTTATGATGAAGGCTCTGGAAAAATTAAGAATCCATGGAGCATTCCTCAATATAATAAAGGCTGTATATGACAAACCTACAGCCAGCATTATATTTAATGGTGAAAAACTAAAGCCTTTTCCTCTAAACTCCGGAATGAGACAAGAATGTCCACTCTCTCCACTTCTCTTCAATTTAAGATTAGAATGCCTATCTACAGCAATAAGACAAGATGCAAACATAAAAGGGATGCAAACATAAATAGGGAAAGATGAAGTAAAACTCTCTCTCTTTGCAGATTACATGATCTTGTATTTAAAGAATCCCATGGATTCTACTCCAAATTACTTGAGCTGATTCGAAACTTTAGCAAAGTAGCAGGGTATAAAATTTACCCTCAAAAATCAATGGCTTTTTTGTATGCCAACAATGAGAAAAGCGTGGCTGAAATCAGGAAAGCAACTTCATTTGTAATAGCCCCACAAAAAATAAAATACCTAGGAACTAACTTAACCAAAGAAGTGAAGGACCTCTATGATGAAAACTTTAAAAATCTGAAAAAGGAAATCTAAACGGAACTTAGAAAGTGGAAAAACCTCCCATGCTCCTGGATTGGAAGGATCAACATCGTGAAAATGGCAATACTTCCCAAGGCTATCTACAAATACAATGTGATACCTATCAATATTCCAACCTCATTCTTCAAGGAAATAGAAGAGTCAATCCAAAAATTCATATGGAATAATAAAAGACCTCAAATAGCAAAAAACAATTATTAACACAAAGAACACTGCTGGAGGACTATCAATACCAAATTTCAAACTCTACTACAAAGCCATAGTAATCAAAACAGTTTGGTATTGGCACAAAAAGAGACCTCAGGACCAATGGAATAGAATTGAAAATCCAGAAATGAACCCACAGGCCTATAACCACCTAATCTTCAATAAGGGAGCTAAAAAAAAGCAGAATGGAAGAAAGATAGCCTCTTCAGTAAATGGTGCTGGCAAAATTGATTAATCACTTGTAGAAAACTAAAGCTAGATCCTTATATATCACTCTACACCAGAATCAACTCCAAATGGATCAAAGACCTCTGAATCAAAGCAGACAACCTGAAAACATTACAGGACGGAATAGGAGAAACCCCAAGTCTCCTTGGCACAGGCCCGAAATTTTCTTAACATAGACCCAGCATCACAACAAATCATAGAAAGGTTGGACAAATGGGATTACATGAAGTTGCAGAGCTTCTGCATGGCAAAGGACATAGTTAGCAAGATCAATAGAAAGCCCACAGATTGGGAGAAGATCTTCACTAGCCATACAACCGATAAGGGTCTCATATCTAAAATATACCTGGAACTCAAAACATTAAATCCCTCAACAACAAATCCTCAAAGAAACAAATGCCCAGTAAATAAGTGGGCTAAAGACTTAAAGAGAAATTTCTCTGAAGAGGAAATAAGAATGGCCAATAGAAACATGCAGAAATGCTCAACCTCTCTAGCCAAAAAAGAAATGCAAATCAAAACAACATTGAGATACCACCTAACCCCAGTTAGAATGGCTATAATCAAGAACTCTAATTACAGATGCTGCAGGGGATGTGGAGAGAAGGGAACCCTACTGCATTGCTGGTGGGATTGTAAACTTGTTCAACCACCTTAGAAAGCAGTATGGAGGTTCCTCAAAAGACTCTACATAGAGCTCCCCTATGACCCAGTAATCCCACTTTTGGGCATTTACCTGAATGATCACAAACAAGACCACACTAAAGCTACCAGCACAGCTATGTTTACTGTAGCATTAATGGATCAAGAAAATGTGAGATATATATAGGAATGCTATGCCTCCATCAGAAAGAATGACATTGCTCCATTTGTTAGGAAATGGAAAGACTTGGAAAAAATTATATTAAGTAAAGTAAGCCAGGCCCAAAGAAACATAGGTCCCATGGTTTCCCTTATTTGCAATAACTAGTATATGTCTGAGACAAGCAGAAAAGGTCAGATAAGATGATGTTAAGTGAAATGAACCCCATGATAAGGACATGATTTTTTTTCTTTCTTGCTATTGTTTCTAAGGTATTTATAAGGTACCACATGATTTTTTGTAGCTTTGTATGTCCCTCCCCTGTGGTATAACCCATGTTTTCACTGTATTTGATGTGGTATAATTTGGGGAGGGGAAGGGAAAAAAACAAATTGTTTAAATAGGGATACAGGTTGACCCATGGCAACAATGATATGTACAAGATGCTATGTGGAAAAACGAACTTCTCTATTTAGGCTGGTGGGGGGGGGGATTGGAATGTAGTTGTGGAGATGGAAGGGGAGGGATGGTAGGAGAATACAAAGGAGGAGGCAACAATGCTTGATAAGAAATGTACTCATTACCTTGCTCATGCAACTGTAACCCCTCTGTATAGTATTTTCACAATTAAAAACTTATTTTAAAAAAAGAAATGTTCTAAAACTGTTACACAGCATTACAAGATTGAAAAATGATTGAATAATATATTTGATAATGTCATCCGTTTGGGGGCTGTAAAGATATTTATGTAATTTAAACATTTGTTAAAGCTAATGGCTCATATATTATTAACAGTATCATATTATATAATAGACCCATTGTAAAAATTAATTCAGTATATTCCTATTGCTCTTAGGTAAATGTGTAAATCCTGTATAATCCAGCCCCTGCTTATGTTGGCAGATTTATCTTTCCTTCTCATTATATCTCTCTAGCTTTTCTGGCTCCATTCTTTTTTCTCAAAAGTTCTTGCTTTGCTCTTTTCTTCCTTATATCTCCTTTCTTCTACATTGTTATGTTATGTTTTATTGAAATATAGTTGATCTTCAAACATTTCACACATTTAATGGACATAGTTTGTGTTTGGACATATGCATGTACCTGGGATACTATCACCATAACCAGGGTACTAAATATAGCCATGACCTACAAACTTACTCTATATTCTTTTATATGTGAGTTTCTCTTTTTGAAAGCATTTACTTTGATTTTTTTATTTTGTTTTTCTGTTTTTTGGTTATGGGCTTGACCTCTGGGCCTGGCAATGTCCCTCAGATCTTCAGCTCAAGGCTAGCACTCAATCACTAGAGCCACTGCGCCACTTCCGGCTTTTTCTGCATCTGTGGTGTTGAGGAATTTAACCCAGGGCCTCATGCATGCAAGGCAAGCACTCTACCACTAAGCCACCTTCCCAGCCCATGAATTTTGTTTTAAAGAAAGCATTTGCCACGAAATTTATCTATCTTCCCAACATATTTCAAAGTACTTACTGCTTATTGCATTACTATCACTAGCACTATTTCTCCTCAGAACTTACAAAAGACTTGTCCCTTCTGCCTGAAAGTTCACCCCACCCCAGTCTGCTTAATTGCTACTTCTTCCTTTTATTTGTTTCTAATCAATAAAATATTTATTTAAAAAATACTTTTATTTTCTTCATGTAGTTGGACAAAGGAGCTGACATAGAACAGTGCAGTTTATGAATATGTTGCATTTTGACCAATGCCTTCCACCACCGTTCAACTAACACCTTGCTTTAATGTGTTTATATAATGCATTCTTGACTGAATTCTCCCCTTTTCATCCCTTCACTCATTTACCAATCTATCCTTGGCCCCACCCTCTCGCTTGGATGTACCCATTCCCTGGTGTTGATTTTGTTGGGGTTTTACCTAGCTTTTCTAAAAGATTATAGTATTTGAGTTATCTATAAAGTCCATTTTACTTCACTCATTCATAACCATTTGCATACCATCCAATTTGTTAACTAGTAGATTTATAGGTACCTTCTATCTATCACAAATGAAGGAAATCATGCAACTTTTATTACTCTGGATCTGGCTTACTTCACTTTAATTTTTTCAAGTCTTTCCATTTCCTTAAGAATGGTACACTATTCTTTCAAATAGGTGAGTAAAATTGCATCGTGTATATATACCCTACTAGTCCATTCCAGGTTAGTTATCTGGATCAGTTCCATATCTTGGCTCAAGTAAGTAGTACTAAAATGAACATGATTGTGCTGATGGATTTACTGTAACCTGCTCTATTGGATATTAAATATCCACAAGTGGAATTGCTAGATCATGTTGTAGTTCTATGTTTAGTTTTTTGAGGAACCTCAACACTGCTTTCTGTTTACATACAACACTGTAATAGCGTTCCCTTTTGGTCACATTATTTGCCACCATTTGTTGTTGTTTGTTTTCTTGATAATAACCATTCTAACCAGTGGTAGGTAGAATCTCAGTATTGCTGTGATTTGCATTTCTTTCATGGCCTTTTCATCTGTTTTTAATATCTTGTCCTCCGACACACTTTCTCTGCATTCTTAGCTTTCTACTCAAGTTCTTGCCATGTGTCCCTGTGCAGTACGTGCTTGTTTTTTTATTCTATTCACCACAATTATAATTGTATGAATTTTTTTTGTCGGTCATCAGGCTTGAACCCTGGGCTTGGGCGCTGTCCCTGCACTCATCAGCTCAAGGTAAGTGCTCTACCGCTTTAGCCACAGCGCCACTTCCAGTTTTCTAGTGGTTTATTGGAGATAAGAGTCTCACGGACATTCCTGTACAGGCTGGCTTTGAACCGCAATCCTCAGATCTCAGCCTCCTGAGTAGCTAGGATTACAGGCGTGAGCCATTGGTGCCCGGCTTGTCTGAATTTTTTATTTATTATCTTTCAGTGGTTGTACAAAGGAGTTCAACATAGCATTTTATGAATATGCCTTAGAAAATGCTGCTTCATCAGTAATCTTTTAAACATTTCAGTCAAACATGTCTTCCTCCTGACTGGCAACTTCCTATTGTTTCCCTCTGTACTTGTTTCCTAGTTCTCCTGATGGTTTTACTTTTAATAATTCCCTTCTATAGTTGGTCTCAGACATAGAAAAAGTGGTGTTATCAATTAGCTCATACTGTAATGTACAAAGCAAATAATTGTTTGAGTGAGTCTTCAGATGCATTTCAATGTTAGCTTTTACATGCTACATAACTTGCTTGCCAGTGGAAACACAGCAGACTTTATTTTTGAAATTGTTGCTGCTTTGGCAGCCAGCCATGGAGGTAACACCAAAAAAGGCAAACATCAAAGGAACTTAATGCTTTGAAAACTCAGAAACATCTTTTCTAAGTCATTGCCAGCTGCTGCCCATCCACTGCTGTCTGAGGTTTTAAAATGAAGCCATACTGTTTACCAAATCTGAAAATGAATATCTGGAAATAAATATTTGACTCTGGACTTTGCAAAACTTTACAGAAGGAGTCTAATCACAAACTGGCCCTAATAACATTTCCCACTCCTGACTGAAAGGGGAAACAATAAATACAAAAATGAAGGATTTTGCTTATGAGAATCTACAGTAAATTAGTCCCCAAATTCCTTCAGCCTCTTCAGATTACAGCCAGTGTGATTTTTCTTATCAGCTCTGATACAGCCTATCATATCAAATTTAAGTTAGAGAAATAAAACTTCATGTGTTTCCTATGCATAGGAGACAAAAGTTTCATCTTCTTACCTGTTAAAATGTGAACTCTTCTAGTTCAAACTTCTTTTCTTTTGAGTAGCCATATACAGGGTTTCTTCTTTTTTATTTAAATGATTATCTAAATGCATAACATTTTTATCATTGTACTATGAAAAAAACAAATGGCTGCTCTGTATCCATGGCTTATTTCTTTGTTGCTTTCTCCTTGGTCTCTGCTATCTGAGATGGCAAAGTCCCTTGGTTCTCTACACTCCAAAGATGGGGGTGGGGAAATGTCCTGCTTCATTTTCATTCATTGAAAGGCTGGATGTATTTGGCTTTTTAATGTGCTCATTTCTTTGCCAACTTCTCCATTTTCCCCAATATATATACTAATAAGCACATAGTCCTTGTCTATTCTTTATAGTCTACTTTTCTTGCTTAGCCATTTAGAAAACCTTTGTAAATGAGACTCATAGCCCAGTTGCAGTGAATTAAAAAACTTCAAGCATCCTCTTCTGATTAAAATTCACATGATGTGGGTGTGTCTTCATAGAGAACTTTATGACATCTGAAATATTCCTGTGACATTGGTTTCTCTAGTTAAATGTGACTCTTGATAATGGCCAGTTTCTTCAAGTCACACTATTTTAGTAGTATGTATTTGTTTATCTTATAAACTCAAAATGAGTTCATTTTCCTTTGTGCTAGTCTCTGTCCATGTCAGGAAGTACTGGGTTTGAGGTGTGGCAATAGCAGGGCTCCTAGTGGTGTTAAGGGAAAATTTCTCATCTCAAAAAAAAAAAGTAAGATTTGTTGCTTCCTACAATGGAACTAAAATAGAAATGAACTTGATGAGAGGTTAACCTGAAAGTTTCCTGGGATTCATTTGAGCTTACATAAAACAGAGGGCCATCATGGGCAGAGTATTCAAAGAAAAATGAGGTTTGATTTATCTTAAGGGAGAGGACATTTAAAGTAGATTCTTATCTTTCTCTATTCTGGGAAAGATTGTGTGTTTCTTATGAGAGGATTTCCCTTTCATGTGAAAATGAACATTATCTTCTTCTTGTATTCCAGTTACAAGAATCCTGATATGGAAAAATATTCTTCTTCAGTTCAGAATTGAGCTTTCTATATCATTTGAATCACTCCACAATAGCTTGCACCTCCATGGGCGCTAAAGTAAAAGAAAAAAAGAGAAAAAAACTTTGTTGACTAATGCTCCTCCTAAAAAAGAGAGAGAGAGAGAGATCACATAGTAATTATCTTCTCCCTGTTAAAAATGGAACCGTTACCCTTTTAGATTTGTAGCACCTAAAAAGTTCAAAACATTCTCTAAGCAAATTGAAAATATATTACAACCCTAATCAGAAATAAAATATAATAGTATAAATAGGAGCCAAATCTTTATATCTATAATCCTAGCTACTCAGGAGTTTGTGATCTAAGGATCTCAGTTCAAAGACAGACTGGACAGGAAAGTTTGTGAGACTACTATTTCCAGTTAACCACCAAAAAGTGAGACATGGAGCTGTAGTTCAAGTGATACAGCACTACTACCTTTAAGCAAAAAAATCTCAGGGACAGAATCCAGGCCCTGAGTTCAAGCTGCAGGACTGGCACAAAAAAGGAGGGGTGGTGATAACTAATATGTATAAAGAAACAAAACATGGCATATAATAAGCATTTTATAAAGGTTGCTCTTATAATCAGCATGATCAAGAGACATTAAAAAAAGTAAATCCTCAAATGGAGACTGTCCACTTGGAAAATAAGATGAATAATGCAGGTGATGTTCAGGAGAATGTGCACTTTACTTGGCCCAGTGATAACACTGTATGACTCCCAGTTTCTAGTTTTCATAGCCCCTTCCTTTAGATGGACTTGTTTACCGGCTTCTAATGAATCCAGTATGGCACAAGGGGTAGAATGTCATTTCTGATGTTAGATTGGATGGCCTCTCTCTTTTCCGTGGGGGAGTATACCCTCCATGTTGTCAGCATCCTATGGAGAGGTCCACAGGATAAACTGAGGGAGGCCTCTAGTGATCAGTTAGCAAGGAAATGTCTCTCAACCTAACCACTCTGGGACATAACCATCCCCATGGCTACGCTTGAATGTAATCTTCCTTCAGACAGATTTTCAGATGAAACTTCAAAGCCAGCCAAGAGTTTAACTTCAACCTCTGGAGAGAAAGTAAGCCAAAGACACTACAGGAAAGCAGGCTCAGATCTGACCCACAAAAAGTGAAAAATGATAAAAATATATTGTTTTAGGCTATTAAATGAGTTGAATTTATTATGAAGCCATGGATAACTAATACATGTGCCCAGTATTTTATAGATTTTTACTCATTTAGGCCTAATAGTTACCCTATGGTGTAGCCATTATTGAAAGGATTTAGAGAGGAGGCCCACAAAATTGAAGCATTGACCCAGCTTGAAGTAAAGCTTACCTGACTTCAAAACTCACCATCATTCTTATAGCGGACACCAGTTTCTCTTATTACTCATTTTTGAGATTTCTTTGTTTCTCTGTGCTTGGTTTTTAGGAATTCAAAGAATTGCAGAAATTATTCAGGAATGGACATCAATCTGCTTTTGAAATATATGATTGGTCTTTATTTCATCCAGAACTTGGAAGGTTGAATAAATCACAGCTAACAAGACATTAAATTTTGCCAACAATTACATTGCAGGTAATAGGATCTAAGGTTTTTATAAACATCAAATTATAGCTCTTGTGACTAGGGTAATTCATTCAAATTTCCTTGTTGTTACTGCCATTTATATTTGGAATCTATTCTGTTATAAAAATATTGCTCATTGCACTTAATTAATGGTTTTAAATAAGTTGGGTAATCACACACTTACTCTCACTCTGAAATAGAACTTACCTCAACAAGTCAGAGGTCTCCTAAATCTTGACTCCTGATCCAGCAGGATGTTTTAATTTAGCCTGAGTTTCCTAATGCTGGAAATGCTCAAAGGGCTATGATAGTAAATGATCCATGCCAAACTATTAAAAAAAAGCAATATAACCCATTTAAACTGCAGTCAAATTTGAAGAAAAGCACTAAAGAAGATATATTTACAACTTTTCCTGAATATAGCTCAGATCTCACAGATCAATTCCTTGACAGAGTCCTTTCCTCCTGCCATTTTGAAATAATTAGTGACTTCAGCTTGATGGAATATTAAAATTTTATTTCTGGTTACTGTAGCAAATTGAGAACAAAATGAAAATCATTAATTTCTGAAATGAACATGTCAATTGTCTTGGGTACAGACACATTCAAGTGGGTTACACTATTAAAATGATTAAGTATGTTTTAATGTTACAGGCATCTATCTATCTATCTGTCTATCTATCTGTTTGTCTGTCTATCTATCATCTAGCTATCTATCTTAATGTTAGAAACAGCTTCTCAATAATTATGTTATCATTAATTTAAGTGCCCTAAAAGAGCTACATAATCATAAAATTATTTATTTTTATTTTTTGGCATTGAGTATTTTAGGAATTTTAGGTCATGATAGACATACAAAAATTAGTTTAAAACCTATATTCTGATATTAATATGCTATAGGTTTTTTTTAAATTTAGTTTTACCACTATAACAATCAATTTAAGATCCAACCTGGTTGTCTTCATTCATATGTGCTGAAGACATCTGCATATATGCAGACAATTTGTAGGTGAGAGTCAGTAATGTGCTAAACAGTAATGAGACTTTGAGATCAGTAAAACAGATTGATTATTGATGCTCATTGTTTCTGCTAGACTCTTGACCCTCTTTTTTTAATTAATTATAACCAAACATTGACATAATCACTGATACAACCTTAACATTGTCTTTTCAAATTATACTTCACATTGTTTGAGAATGAATAACATAAAGAGAAATGGGTTTAAAAACAAGAGCTATCGGTCTTATTTTGCCACCATGTAACTTACAATGCAATTTTAGAAAATGCACCTTACGTCTGGAGATAATTCCTCATGTAAAATTCCTTATTTGTAAAGATATGACATTAATCTTTAAAATTTCTCCTAATATTAATCTTTCAAACTAACTATAAAGTACCTTTAGACATTTAATAACTCAACTTTTAAAACACTATGGTTAGGTGGTTCTTTTAGAGTAATAGGAAACTCCTAAGCATTTATTTCCCAGTAGAGTGATTATTGTCATTGTTAATGTATTCCACATTTGTGAATTCACCTAGTCATTACAATTTGCTTGTAACCTCATTATTGATATTCATGTTGCTTTCATGGTCATTCGTGGACTTGCATAGTGTAATGAACAATTTAAGTCACAAAACCTGTATATTCTCAGCTGATGTCAAATAGGGCAGTACTCTGCCTTTTGTTTTAGTCCTATGCGACAAACACATTTTTAGTTCATTTTGTTCATTAACTCAACTTCTAACACCACATTTTAAAACTTTTTTGGGGGGGTCATTTTACTATTTAAAAGAACCCCAACAAATAATGTCCCTAAGCATAAGAAGGCTGTGATGTGCCTTACAATGATAATTAATACCTGTGTTAGATAAGCTTTGTTCAGGCATAACACTTGGCTATTAATTCAATGTTAATGAATGAACAGTTAATATTAAACAATTAAGGTGTACTGACACAAAATATACAGAAAAAACAAGGTGATACTGTACTGATATACAAAATAAGGATGTGTATGATAAGTAAATGAAAATGAGTTGAGTCTTAAATAATATAACACTGTTGTTTTCCCCTACAAAGTTGTGAAGAGTTCTTTGTAAAATGAATCTATGTAAGACAATTGTTAGTGAATGTACAGTAGAAGTTCCTTTCCAGACCAAAGAAATATTTTGTGTGGTAATTAGAAGGCTTAGCCAAATTATTTAGGGTTCTGTCATTTTGTTTCTATTAAAGATACTCTTGTATGCTATTTCTAAATTTTGTCTCAATTTTTCAAACTTACGTCCATTTGGACTATATCCAAGCAATTCAAGGGCTCATTGCATGTTATAACCATTCTTTAAACATTATTTTTCAAGGTTTTTCACTTCCTATCACCCAATACAACACTTAATTCATACACATTCAGCTTGCTCAATATTCTGTCTTTGGGAATGTAATAACATTGTTGTGACAGAAGTGAATATCTAATGCAAAAGAAACCATGTTTAGGAAATCGAAAATAGATGTGAGAGCAATACAAACTTAAAGAATAAACTTGCCTCTCCAATAAAAATTCTGAAACCCTGTGATCTCAACTATAGATCAATAATTTGATACACAGATTCATGAGAAAGTGTGGGAAAAAAATAAGTGTTGCTTTTCATAGTTTACTCCTTGTATTAGAGTAGATTGCAAGAGTTACGGCTTTTAAAACATGCAGATATTGAAATAATTTAAAATTTATACAGGCAGTGGATTTTATAGTATCTTAGAACTATAATATAAACAGGATGAAATAAACTTTTATCTAAAAGTAATCTTTTTTTTGGGGGGGGGGTTCGGTCGTGGGGCCTGAACTCTGGGCCTGGGTGCTGTCCCTCAGCTCTTCAGCTCAAGACTAGCACTCTACCACTTGAGCCACAGCGCCACTTCCAGCTTTTTTCTTTTTGCTTATGTGGTGCTGAGGAATTGAACTCAGGGCCTCATGCATGCAAGGCAAGCGCTCTACCACTGAGCCACCTTCCCAGCCCCTAAAAGTAATCTTTTTGTGATGAAATTATTAGGGAATTACTTTGCATTTTGTTCTCAATACTGTAAATAATTTATAACACTTTCTCTGAAGAAAGTAGTAATATTTAGTAGTAATAGTAGTAGTAGTAGCAGTAGTCATTAAAGGACTGGCCTCTACCTTCTTGGCCCATTCTTTCTAGGTATCCAAAGATAGAATATGAAGGATTGACCCCACCCTGATTTCCTAGGTGCATACAAATACCAGGCAGGCCATAAGTATAGACTACCCATTGCTGGCAGGGCAATGTATCTAAGCCTAGCTATAAATTCTCCATTATGGGCCCAGTGGAAAAGCCCTCTACATCCTTTGAACTAGTGGCTTTTCACTAACCTCTGACTCCGTGCTAGACCCTATAATACTCCATTCCTGAGACCATCTCCACACACAAACCTCCATACCCACGGGAAGGTCGGTGTCCCTCACTGACAATAAACAGTCTTAGGCTGTTGAGGTCAAATCTGGGCTGTTCCTTCCTTTTTCCTCCACTTTCTTAAGAGTAGGAGTAGTAATAGTAATAATAGTAGCCATACTGGAGTTTGAACTCCTTAGCCTTCATTCACCTGCTATCTTGATGTTCTATCACTTGAGCTATGCCAGCTTTTTTGTAGTATTTTTTATTTTGTTGTTTCTTGAGTGCCAGTCCTGTGACTTGAACTCAGGGCCTGGGCACTGTCCCTGAGCTATTTTGCTCAAGGCTAGTGCTCTACTACCTGAGCCACAGCTCAGTTTCACCTTTCTTTCTTTCCTTCTTTCCTTCTTTCTTTCTTTTTTTTCTCTCTCTCCCTTCCTTCCTTCCTTCCTTCCTTCCTTCTTTCTTTCTTTCTTTCTTTTTTCTTTCTCTCCTTTCTTTCTTTCTTCCTTTCACTTGCTTGCTTTCTTGCTTTCTTGCTCCCTTAATACATTCCTGCCCAGGTTGGTTTGGAACCATTATCCTCAGATCTCAGCCTCCTGAATAGCAAGGGTTTGGAGTTTGAGCTACCAATATTCAGCTTATTTTTAGAAAAGTGAATTATTCCAGTGGTTCATGTCTGTAATCTCAGCTAATGAAGAGACTGAGTTCTGAGGATCACAGTAAAAGCCAGCCAAGGAATCTATGACCAATTAGTCAACAAAATGCTAGAAGTGGAGTTGTTGCTCAAATGGTAAAGTAGTAGACTGGAGTGAAAAACATACGGGACAGCATCTAAGCCCTGAGTTCAAATCCCAGTACACACACACACATACACACATACTCACACACAAACACACATGCACACACCAGGTATGAATATAGCTATGTTCAGATAAACACACATATACTCAGCCTTTAACATGCAAATAATGGACAAGATCAACCAGAATGAAGGCAATAAATATCCATATTAGAGGTTGAACACTGTGTTAACATTGCCTTGATTTTTTTCAATATTTCTCTTCTTCTTAACATCAGAGTATATAATACAAAAGGTCATTTAGATAAATTTTAAAGTTCAATGAGTAAATTGCCTATATATTTACCTTGAATGGTGTACCAGGCTATTTTAAGTAAGGCACATGAAATATTCAAGGAACACACCAAGACTAGTGTGGCAGACTCTTGCATACACCCAGAGCCTCTTACAGACCTGAGGAATATATTGTTAGCAGCATTGCCTACTGCCAATCCTCCATGTCAGCCCTTGTCAGAAATTACATTCCACTGGAAGAATGCAAGCTAAAGGCCAAACAATCAAGCTATCTATACCCTGTGGCAGTATTCAAAGTCAGAGAATAATAAGTTCAACAGACATCTTGAGAGATGTAATATTAATTATCCAGAGAAGCCAACATTCAGGAAAGCAGGTTCTAGAAGACACTTGTAATAATGAGAGAACACAAGATATAAAGTACTTAATAATCCATTTTAGGAACAAAGAAATGACAGGTCAATAACTTTTCAGTATGAACAACCAAGAGATAAATAGAAAAGTCTGCTAAAAGTATTAGAATGATGCACATGTGATCTAAAGAGAAATAAAATATGACCCAAGAATTTTATTTTAGGTCTAGTTATTTTATCAGGTACAAAAGCAAGTCACAGATTTTGAGACATTAAAAAATATCTTGGTCCCTCCCCCACGGTATAACCCCTGTTTTCACTGTATTTGTTGTTGGTATAATTTGTGGAGGGGAAGGAAAAAAACAAATTGTTTAAATAGGGATATAGGTGGACCCATTGCAACAATGAGATGTACAAGACATTGTTGAAAGGAAAACGAACTTTACAACTTTGGCTGGGGGGGGGGATGGGAAGGGATGGGAAGGGGAAACAAAGGAGGAGGCTACAATGCTTGATAAGAATGTACTCATGGGGCTGGGAAAGTGGCTCAGTGATAGAGTGCTTGCCTTGCATGCATGAGACCTTGCGTTCGATTCCTCAGCATCCCATAAGCAAAAAGAAAAATGCCGGAAGTGGCACTGTGGGTTAAGTGGTAGAGCGCTAGCTTTGAGCTGAAGAGCTGAGGGACAGCACCCAGGCCCAGAGTTCAGGACCCACGACCGGAACCCCCCCCCAAAAAAAAACAAAGAATGTACTCATTACCTTGCCCATGTAATTGTAACCCCTCTGTACGGTATTTTCACAATTAAAAAATAATCTTGGAAACTCCAGGATCTGTGATGTTTTCCTGAAAAATAGTTTAACAATGAAATACAGTAAACCAAGAATTCAATTTTTTAAAAATCCAGAGATGGGAAAATATAGCAAAGTACTCTAAAAGAGCAATAAATCAAATTAGGTCTAAAGAGAGCCTTCACACCTAAAAATCACAGCTACAATATAGCAGGAAAAATAAAGTTATATAATAGTTGTTTAAATATATAGGTCTGAATAAATGTTGTCTACTAATGCTAATGAAATCTACTAATAAAATAATGAAAGTAGCATCAGTTTTGGCCAAACACATGTGCTGATGTAAAAAGCCAACATAATAATATGAAGGAGAATTGAAGCAGAAGGAATGTGAATATGATTTTTTTCTATTCTTTATAGCAGTAGGCATTCAGTCATACTTAAATTTGAAATTACAAAAATGATGCTGTATTTATTACCTATTTTCACAATTACTTTGCTTACCTATAGAACTATCTACTAAATTTTTCTAGAAGAAATTGTTATTTGATGCTCAACACTTCCTCTCATTTCAGTTTATATTCATTTGTCATAGTAAATAAGTTCAATATATTTGAAGTAGAATGCCATTAAAAAATCATTCCATCCATCCACCCATCCAACCATTCATCTATCCATTATTTCTTTGTTGACACAGAAATATTTGCTGTTATGTTCAGTTAATGGTGGTTTTCTCTGAGTAGTGATTTTTCTTCTCTTTTCTTGTAATGCTTGGGCTCTTATTTTCCACAAATAAAAAGTATTTTCTCGTGTGGAAATAAAAAAATGAGTATTCAGAACTTATTACAGTTAGTCAGCCTCTATCGCCTGCATTTTGGCAGAGATCCAAAGGCAGGTGAAGCAGGGGGAAAGTTTCAAGTGAACAAAAGGAAAAACTTTAGGGTGCACTCTACTGTGGGTTGGAGGTGCACTAGAAGTGGTGAGTCCTACATAATTTATTAGCTATGCATTTTTGGTTTTCTCTGATTGATCTTGATGGGCAAGAGACACAGATTAAGAGATTGACAATTATTTTAAAAATATATATTTCTGCCATTGTGGAACTCATTGGCTAACTCTGCTGGGTTGTTAGATTTTGGCTTGACTTTCTGTACAAAAGAAAGGAGAGAGCGAAAGGAATAGATGAAGAAAATGAGGAAGGGAGGGAAAAATGGAGGAAGGGAGGAAGGAAGAGAAGATGGAAGGAAGGAAGGGAGGGAGGTAGGGAGGGAGGCAGGGAGGGAGATTAGGCTGAATTTTGGGATTTATTACTCGAGATGAATTGTTTTCCTGAGCTAGTTTTTACATCTCATGGGTCAGAATTTTGTTCTTTGATGTCAAGTCATAGTTTGTTATTCAAAACAGAAAAATAACTGGAAATCAAGTTCTGTATACAATTCCTTGTCTGTTCATGAGGTTCTATTGAAGAGAATCAGAAACCAACACTCTGGCTGTGATGGAAAGACCAATTACCTTACAAGTTAATTTCATTTTCATACACACATAAAATGTATACACACTTAAAAGTGCATATATGTGTGTGCATGTATACACATACACTTATTTTCTGCATACATTTTTGCATTTCCCCTCCAACTTTGATAAAGGATACATAACTTGACTACAAAAGTTGGAAAATATTTTAATAATTATAGCCCTTCCTAGGAAAATATTGCAATTTGGCATGATTAGTGACATGACATTCAGCACAGTATCGTAAATGTCCAACTTGGCTTTTACAAGACCTTGAGAAAGTTTGCTAAACCTCATTTTCCACACCTCAAAAACTGTGAGGAATGATAGGCAATTGAATTTTAATTATTAGAAGAGGGTCATCTCTTATAATAAATATAATCAGTTTAAACCTAAAATATACTATACTGAAAAGGAAACCATTGTACATTTACCCTCTCCATCACTTCTTCTCATCCCTCACTCCCCTTCTCAAACTAATTCCAACAAATTTCACTGTTCCACTTCCAGACATGTACATACAGTATTGCTTCCCCTACTTCATTCACTCTCCCACTCCCATTCCCATACCCAGTGTAGAACCTGTTTTATATTCACATCACTCTGTTTTTTAAAGTTTATGTTATTTGTTCACAGGAGTTTCACCATTCTATTTCACATATGTGTGTGTATACGTATGCACAGTGTAGTTTAATCAGATGGATCCACACACACTTACTCTTTCCCCCTTCACTATCCACTATTATTCAATAATTTTCAATTCATTTTATCCCATTTCTGGTTAAAAAGTGCACATTGGAATATATTTGATTCTTATTTAAATGGGATGCCAAACTTTCCTGCAGATAGTTTTCCTCCAAAAAATGGTATTTCCTCTATTTCTTCTACTTCAGATATAATTTCAAGCCCACATTTCAGCTCATCAAATTTCTTTTTATTTGACAAATACAGTCATACTCTACAGTTCATTGATCTTACAATTTTATATGCAGCTCCAGTAATATATAAACCTGAAACTAGCTACACATCTATATTCCTTTATCAACGGTAGCCTAATCCATTAAAAAGTTAGTTGTAGTTAATACAGAGTGTACAGATAAATGATCTGAATTCTGAATTTGCATTACATTCTTCTGTGTGACCTTGGGGTTGTTACCTACTTAACTGATTTAGCCTCAGTATTTTAAATCTCTAAAATGGAGGATAATAATAACCTTTGCTTGGCTAATGTCATTAGAGGTGTCTAGTCTAACTAGTAAAAGCTACACTGTTTCCTCTGTAATTACATGATGTAGTTGCTCTGAGAAAAAGGTTCCTGTGTCTCCCCCATCAATTAAGACCATCAGTCACACTTGATTAATTCAGCCTAGTCCAATACATTCAGCAGCTGGTCTACTTATACTGGGAGCGTCTCCATACCAAGGGGATTTCAGCATTCACAATAGTAAAAGAAGACCGATACTTGATGGCATTTTTACCCAATCCAAGGTCTGTAATTACCAAACAGACTATTGGTCTCTGAAAATCTAAGAACATTGTTATTTTTTGTCTAATGCTTCTAAACTAAGAATACGATCTAAACTAGTTTTAGTTTTAACTTCTTTCTTTTTCTTTTTTTCTTTTTTGTCGGTTGTGGGGCTTGAACTCTGGGCCTGAGCACTGTCCCTCAGCTCTTCAGTTCAAGGCAAGCCCTCTACCACTTGAGCTACAGTGCCATTTCTGGTTTTCTGGTGGTTTATTAGAGATAAGAGTTTCACAGACTTTCCTGCCCTGGCTGTCTTTGAACCACGATCCTCAGATCTCAGCCTCCTGAGTAGCTAGAATTACAGGTGTGAGCCACTGGCACCCAGTTTTAACTTATTTCTTATGTTACATAATTCTCTATTCCAAATGATATGCAATGAACATGCATTACATTTATGTATTAACATAACATCTAAAAAGAGAAGATATGACTGCATTGAGCTTTATGATGAACTATTTTTGTTGAGATGGTTACTTTACAAAATCACTACTACTTGGTACTGAAATGTCTCCAAAAAGCCATGCACTAGACACTATATCTAATAGCATTGTGTGTTTAGGGGTGCATGTGTGGAAAGTCTGGGAGATGGGACCTAGTAGGAGGTAGGTGTGACTTGGAAGGGTATATTTTGTCCATGGTCTTCTCTCTCTGCTTTCCAGGTGCCACAAAATGAGCAGCTTTGCTCCAAATAGTGTACTTTACACCTACTTCCAAAGTACTTTTAATTTAGTATTATTCAAATAAACTATAGAAGGCTACAATGGGGACCCTTCCTACATATGAAAAATAAGCACCTCTATTGTTCCATTTATCCAGTAGCTAATTCCTTATAACTTCTTTTATTATTTTTATTTTTTGCTGTAGTTTGAACTCTGGCCTCAGGCACTGTCTCTGAGGTTTTTTTTGCTCTAGGCAAGCATTCTTCCAATTGAGCCACAGCGCCACTTTCAGCTTTTTCTATGATTAATTGGAGAAAAGAGTCTCACAGACTTTCCTGCCCAAGCTGACTTGGAACTATAATCCTGAATTCTCAGCTTCCTGAGTAGCTAAGATTACAGGTGTGAGCCACTGGTTCCCAACTCCTTTTAAACCCACCATTGTCCCCCTCCATTCAAGTTCCTACACTGTTCGCAGTTGGAGATGCTAAGAGGTAGCAGCTCCCTAGCCCAAATAATTGACTGTCTCTTTAGTTCAGATTTTGCATTCATCAAATTAGAAGGTTGCACAACTATACTTTATGAATCCTCTAAATTCTAAAACATTCTTTTTAAGATAGCATTGTTGACTTGTGACTATAATTCTACCTACCTTGGAGGATGAGAATATAGTGGTGATGTTTTGAAGCAAAAAAAAAAAAAAAACAATGTCAGAGATTCCTCAACCAATGGCATGCACCTGTAGGAGGCTCAGATTTGGAGTACTATGATTCTAGGCTAACCCAGGAGAAAAATCTGCAAGTGTCCATCTCCAACAGAACACAACTGGATATGGTGGTGTGTGCCTGTGACCCCAACAAGTATAAGATACAGGACAATCATGACTAAGGCAAAGAGTCTATCAAACCCCAGTACCACCAAAAATTTAAAAAATTGTAAAGAATAAAGGGAAAATCGCTCGATAGGAAATATACTCATTACTCATGTAACTGTAACCCTCTGTACAGTATCTTTACAATAAAAATATTAAAAATAGAGAAAAATCAACTTATAAGATAATATTTCACTGTGTTTAAAAATGTTAGTAATATGTGTGCATGCATATCATGATTATTTTAAAATAGAAAATCAATTTTATTTAATGAACATATTGGTATAGTATAGGTGAGGAATTTTAGTCCCACAGACCTGAATTCAAAATCAAGATTTGATATTCATTCTCTCTGAAACATGGAGCATATAAGTTCACCTTCCCTACTGTACACCTCTGAAAAATAGGAGAAATGAATGATCTTGAGTTTATAGGATAGTTTGGAGATTCACTGGATAACATAAATAAAGCACCTAGTAAAGTCTATATTACAATATTAATATTGATTGGTTTATTAAAAAATCCAAATACTGGGCTGGGAAGGTGGCTCAGTGGTAGAGTGCTTGCCTTGCATGCATGAGGCCCTGGATTCGATTCCTCAACACCACATAAGTAGAAAAAGCCAGAAGTGGTGCTGTGGCTCAAATGGTAGAGTGCTAGCCTTGAGTTGAAGAGCTGAGGGCCAGGCCCAGAGTTCAGGCCCCACGGCTGACAAAAAAAAAATACAAATGCTAAAATATCTGTTTTTCCTGAAACCTTTTAGCATAGCTGACCAAGTGCTTGCACCACATCATTTGTAAATCAGTGATGCATAATGTGAAGAGAAAGAGAGAGCTGGACTGCTATTTTTTTCCTCTATCTCTCTCTGCATGTCTAGTCTCATATTCAGATAAAGGAAATGAAAGCATTGGAAAGTCAAAGAGAAAATAGTACAGTTTCTTTTATCAGCAGTCTTAAAATTAAAGCAAAACTCAGCATTTCAATGTTTTTTTTTATTTCTAATGACCTCATGGCTGAAATAATATTCTTTCCTCATGAAGGAAAATGTTCATCCTGACATGATTATGTTCCTCTCTTTAGATGTTCCTGCAGATATTAACTCCTTGTGTCATCAAACAAAATTAGATTTTAATCATGAAGCTAAGAAAGTCTGTTTCCCTAATAATTTTTCATAGATTATTTTGGAGCACAATATTTATCCTTTTAAAAAATATTTCTTCAATTGATAACTTTTCTGAGGAAAATCTGTTTTCATTGAGGTCCATTTAGTAAAACAGAAATGACTCTAGGTCTACCAAACATTAGAAATTAATTCTGGTAACTGGTTTTATTAGATAATTAAAGAGAGCTCAGAAATTAAGAAAGAAGCTGAGCACTGGTGGCTTATAGCTATGATCCAAGCTCCTTTGGAGGCTGAGAGTTAAAAATCCTGGTTCAAAGCCAACCCAGACAGGAAAGTCCATGAGACTCTTAGCTCGATTTAACCACCAAAAAAGCTGGGAGTGGAACTGTGGCTCAAATGGTAAAATGCTAGGAATGAGATGCCCAGGCCCTGAGTTCAAGCCCCAGGACCAGCACTAAACAAGCAAACAAGAAAAAGTGAGACAACCCACAGATTATCACCAACAGGAAGCCATTACCACTCCTAAAATGAAGAACTATCAGAAACGAGTAGATCCCAGGAATCAAGATTCAATCTGAGAGTCAGAATTGCAGCAAAATTACTACTCAAGAGCTAGAATGCTACAGGAAAATAAATTATGGTGGGACACACTGGAAGATGCAGAGAAAGAAAGTGTAACTGGTGAGATTTTCTTCCTCTCCCTTCCACTCTACAACTATTCCCATGTACCAACATCTATATTGGCCAATTTACTGTTCTAGGAAAATATAGCTCTCTGAAAAGCATTTAGCATAAAGGGCTGGAAATAGTTCTGAAAATTAAAAGAGTTGCCCAGCTCAGATTAAGCTGAACTTGTAAACTCCTAGAGAACATTGATAGCATCTGTTTCCTGGTTATATACCCACCAACAATTCAGCACCATGTACTACATATATTTAATATCTATTCCCTATGTGAGTCATTGTGTTAGTCATTATCATGCACCTTATAGACTCAGACCACTTAGGTCTCTGTAGTGCTTGGCTACCAGCCCACAACAACTGACATTAGTTGTCACAACCCAGTAATATGTGTTCTCTCCCATTTCCCAGTGCTCCCCTTTGCTCAACCAATGGAGCAATGTCTGATAGGAGACTGGAACTAGAAGATACATTAGATCTCTCTTCTTCCACTGATGGACTGTCCCACTGCTCTGTTTGTAAATGCTCCATGATGTCAAGCAATCAGTTGTCCCAACTAGTTAACTTTAGCCACCCTGATCACGTATTTAGCTAACATATTTGGGTTTTCCTTGCTTGCCTCCGTTCCTCTTTGCATCTCCTCTGCTTCCCAGGGATGCCACTGTGTCATTAAGCCTGTATTTCCTGAAGGAAAAGAGAGACACCGGTAAAAGAGAAATAAAGTACAGAATTAGAAGTCAAGTGTAAGTCAGAACATACCTTAAACCATTAACCACTCCAGTCCTAAATTTATTTATTTATTTACATATCTGTGAATACTTATTGAACAGGTTATCACCAGAGACAAGCATGGTATTTGCTGATAGGATATAAATTTAAAAAGAATATAGTTTTGGCTTTCAAGGGCTTTACATATTAAGGAATGACAAAGGTATAAATCAGTAATAATGTCTTCCTTTGTAAGGAAAGAATGTCCTTTATTATCTCACCATGTCAGTGATTAAAAACCCAGACTTGGAAACATATCAGCTCTTTAGAAGAGCTAATATTTATATCATTATCTGAATACTATCATCACTTAGACTAGCTTGAATTCTGAATAACAACTATTTCCAAAATATTTTACACCAATATCATTTAGAGAAAGGAGTGGCAATTTATCCTATGGAAATAATACAACATATGGAAGCTAAGTAAATTATGTTAACATCCTTCAAATGGAATACTGATCAATCTCTAAAAATAAGATAGATATTTGTGGAACAAAAGAATGTTTGAGAAATTTTTAATGGAAAATTTATATTTTAAACCTGTAGGTAAAATATCATGTACCGGAAAAACATATGTATGGACACAAATCTGAAGAGAAATGTGCATTGATCAAATCTATTGTCCTCACAAACTGATATGTTGAATTGAAGCCCCTTTGTACAACTACCTAAACATAATAAAATTTAAAAAAATAAAAGAATATATTAATCTTAGTTGCTCCTAGATGGTAGCTTATTCATATATTCTACCTTTTCCTCTATAAAGATTGTTTTAGCATGAAGTCAAACAAAACCTAAGTAAGTAACTTGAAATAATCTACCAGTGTGTTTCCCCACTCAGCCATAATTACAAGGAATATGATAAATGATTACTTCTTGTGTCATACGTCTTCATCTTTTAATTTACATTAAAATATCATTGATATTAGATATATTACCCCATAAAAATTAATAAAGGAAAAAATCTCCTCTATCATTATTAATCTTTCATTTTTATGAGGGATCTTTACAGCTTAGCAATTTTGATGTCCCTTGGAGCTCATTAAATTGGGATTTACCTTGATTCATAAATTCAGGTTATGTAAATCACAACAGAATAGGAAGTAAACTGTACACTAAAGAGAACATATTTTAATATCAGAGAATCCTGGTTTCAAATCCTAGCTTTTCATCTACCACTTGTGGGAATTTGTACCTCAGTTTCTCCAAATTGAAAAGCAAGACCCAGTAAACAATTTATGAAGCAAAAATAGAGCCTGGGAGGGCTGGGAAGGTGGCTCAGTGGTAGAGCACTTGCCTTTGCATGCATGAGGCCCTGGGTTCGATTCCTCAGCACCACGTATAAGCAGAAAAAAAGCTGGAGGTGGCGCTGTGGCTCAAGTGGTAGAGCGCTAGCCTTGAAGTGAAGAGCTGAGGAACAGTGCCCAGGCCCAGAGTTCAGGCCCACGACCAGACCACCCCCCCGCCAAAATAAAATAGAGCCTGGGAAAGGTCTGGCACAGCGGCTGAGGTAGAAAGTTTCCATTGGTAAAAGTTAGTCTTTAACCATGAGACCCCGTATCTACAAAGAAATAACTAGAAATACAAAGGAACTATAAATTATATTTTTAAACTATCTTACTTTTGTTGTATGCTGTATCCTTTTCACATTTAGAAATATGAGGGAAATAAAGGAGAGAGTAAAAATGAGCTAAAATATCTCGGAAGGCAAAAATGTCTCCATACTTACAATTTCTATGATCAACTCAAATTTATTTCTGAGTGGTCGCAATTTATGACAAATCTTTGTTTTACTTTTCACAAATTGGAACCAATTATTCGTATGTATTTATTTAGAGAAGGAAAATGTTGTCTTTCATAGGAGCAATTTCACTGTGATACGTCTTTTTGTGTCAGATAATTCATTTTTAGAATGTTTTATATCTTGGCTAAAGTACATAGTTAAGTGATTCTCAGTTGGTTATGATGCATCAAGTTTTACCAAAATGAATCCCTTAAGTGTAAAAATTAAATCTCTTTCCTGTCATGTTCATACCATTAAGCTTTGCGGAACACTAAAGAAAAAAAAAGAAAAGCTGTGTTTTTCAATAAAAGTTCAAAATGCCCCAGAGAAATGAATTTGTTCTGATCCTGACTTCTTATGTAAATTGGCCATTTATCTAGAGAAAACTGAGCAATTGGGTGAGAACTGAAGGAGATACTGATGTGCATGCAGATGCAGACGGATCTTAAAAATGTGTTGTCTCAGGGAGCCATAAGGAATGCTTTCCTCTCAATGTGGTCAGGGTAACTATAGTCTGAATTTTTATGTTTCTTCTTATCTTCGTTTTGGTTCTTTCCTCAGAGAAACAAAACATCTCTTCCTTCCCCATAACCACAAGGGAAATTTTGCTTCTAGGTTAGAAAAATGATGTCTAGAGAGTTGGTGAAGAGATAGGGACCAGAATTAACATAATAAAAGCAAAACAAAAAAATAACTTCTTTTTTTTTTGGGGGGGGGTCCGGTCATGAGGCCTGAACTCTGGTCTGGGCGCTGTCCCTCAGCTCTTCAGCTCAAGGCTAGCCCTCTACCACTTGTGCCACAGCACCACTTCCAGCTCTTTCTGTTTAAGTGGGGCTGGGGAATTGAACCCAGGGTCTCATGCATACAAGGCAAGCACTCTGCCACTGAGGCACTTTCCCAGCCCCCCAAAATGCTATCTTGATTGACTTGATCTATACCATTTATTTCCAGAACTATAAGGTATCTAATAAAAGAGTAATGTGGCCTAGTATCTGAACTCCAGAGTGGACTGAACTTGGAGTAATAAATAAGCAAGAGCACTTTGCTTGGTGCCCAGTGCCTATCTTGCAACTTATTAGCATCCAAAGATGAGAGGCCTCTGAGGAGACCTGTTTTATTATTAAGCTGAAAGAACCAGAATCGGCTATTGTATTGGACCATGGTTCCTTGGAAACTAGATATATTTTATTTTATTTTTTGACATTTAGGTGAAAGTCACATTTTGGAAATGAATTGCATAACTCCTTGCTTTCCTTGTGTACAGCTGATATTGGAAGGAACAAGCTCAATTCTCAATTTGAAGTTAGAAATCCACTTAAGAAATAAGCTCAAATTGGTCAGAGTTCTGTCCAATCAAAAGATAATAAAAGCAAAGCCATAAAAGAGTTAAACCACTCACTTGTCTTACAACCCAAAATTTGAGTTTAGTGAACTGGAGAAAACCAAAGAAAGTAAGAAAGGGTAGAAGAGTGACAGCCTCAGCTTCTACCACAATCATATATCACACAAAGCAAGCTGTGAGCTCAAGAGGATTTGGGGTCATATAAAATGAGCAGGAACACCAGTCAGAATACCGATGAAATAACAATTTATGATTGCATTCAGAGAGGAGCACAGAAAAGCCAGTTCAGCTCCAGACAAACACAGTAAATAAGTCTTTTCACAGAAGATGAGTGAGGTTTTAGCTCTGACAACACCCAGGCTTTATAAAACATGGGTACATCAAAAACAACTGGGTCACTCAGAGATATCTAAGGACAAGACGAGGCAGGGAGGTATGGGGGCCTGGAATTCACATCAGCGGGATGGAAATAAGAAAAAAAAATCCTTAGCTGTCTGAAGTGAAGAGCTGAGCAATACTCAGTAACTGTGGCTAGTTGAATTAAAAGATGGAGTTTTCCATAACTTCCAGCATCCTGTGAAAGTAAGGTCATACCCAGAAGGGAATAGAACAGTGAACACCTGTCTGTGTCATTTCAAAGGCTTAGATGCAGTGCCTTGCTTAGTTAGATGTCTCTCAATTCATTCTACGACAAATCTTACAATTCCTCCTTTTTCCTAGAAAATCTATACTATGCTCTCCTGCTTTTACAAGGTATCTTCTCATTCCTTCTTTGCACCCTTGTTAAAAAAAAAAAAAAACACCTTATCTATCCCTGGGGCTTCATGCATTTGACAACTCTGTCTCCAGCTTGCATAGTCTGCCAAATAGTTTCCACCCTTCACATCACAAAGAAGCAGCTCTCTAACTATCAGTGTAGGGTCTAGCCTTTATATGTTCCCCTTCCTAAACCTGTCTTCCTATAACCCCTCACTATAAACCCTTTCTGTATATGATGGGTCTATGGAAAGAATCTTGATGATGTCCTTTGAGAACTCCACTACCTTCTAAACTCTGAGAGGGCAAGTATACTTTCTCACTGGAGGTAGAAATAAACAATGGGGGATCCATAAGGGGCCTGCCTGCATGTGTTCATTACACTGCTTGAAGGGATAGGGTAATGCAAACATGACTTCTCAATGTGGAAAATGAAGCTGGGGCTACTGTAACTCAAAGCTGCCACGGAATCAAATTGTATCTCCTTCACTGGGCTGCCCAGGGTGAGTCCTTTTCAACATAAAAGCAGACAAGCCTGTCATATATTCACTTTCCCCCACAAAGACAAGGTGCTGTCACCTCAACCTTATTCTTCCAGGTTCTGCCACCTGAAAGAAAACATGATGTGAAAGAGAGGGAAGAGTTCTGGTAGACCTATGTTCAGCTACTTCCTGGGATTTATCTGGTACAAGATGAGTTCTGACATATACAACAGTGTTAGGAATATTCTCCTGAGTATAAAATATATGCATGTATACCTTGGAGATTACATTTTCTTGCACAGAAAAACCACGCAGGGAAATAACATAAACAAGAACAGACAAGAAATCAGGGACTCAGGTGATTCCTTCAGTCTACTAGCATACTAGAGTAACACAAACCAGATAAAGGGTCCCCTGTTCACTGACTTCAGTGTTATAGGTTCAGAAAAGCTTTCTGGGAAACCAGAGAAAGAAAAGAATGTTACCTATATTCCCTTGACACTCCCATCTCAATGGTGATGCTTGGAAATCAGGCATTCAAAGTTGGAAATACAAGAGAGATTTGTCAATTCAACATCCAATAAATATGTCGTATGTTAATATAGCTTTAAATGCTAAGGACATAACAACAAAGGAGTATGAAACACTAACTTTCATGCCACATGAATCCTAGTATTGTCTTCAGCATCTCAGACGGAAACTACTGATGTAGAGACACTCAGGCCAAAACGAATGAAATTGATGTAGTAATTTTCAAACATTTTCTAAGGCAGTTATACAAAACTACCATAAAAGCAATGGACACTAATTGCTCGTGTTTCTAGTGGATGGAGAGCCCTACATCAAGGCATCTAAGAACAGAGCTAAGTACAAGTGTTAGTTCTGATGCATTCTTGCCCCCAAGTCATTGACTTCTCCTTCTCTCTGCTCACACCTCACATGGTGGAATGGGTGAGCTCTCACTAGGACATTTGTCCCACTTCTGAGGTTTGCACTTGTACCATCTAGTCACTTCCTAAATGCCCTTCCTCTAAATGCTATCACGTTAGTGGTTAGAATTTTGATAAATGAATTCATGGAAACTCAACACAAATATGCAGTCCATGCTAGAAGGCCGTATCTTCAAGTTTCTAGCAGTGATTTGCAATTAGTGTGTGTGTGTGTGTGTGTGTGTGTGTGTGTGTGTGTTGTGGGGCTTGAACTCAAGGCCTAGACACTGTCCCTGAGCTCTTTTGCGCAGGGCCGGTGTTCTACCACTTTGAGCCACAGTTCCACTTCTGATTATTGAATGGCTAATTGGAGATAAGAATCTCATGGGGACTTTTCTGCCTACGCTGGCTTTGAACTATGATCCCCCAGATTTCTGCCTCTTGAGCTAGAATTACAAGGGTGAGACACTGAGGCCCAGCTGCAAGTATTTTCCTCTGTAAAATCTCCCTATTTCTCCAGGCAAGCAATTCCACATATGCTAGATTTCTTAAAAAGCATTTGTCTCTGTTTTTCAGATTGAATAATTCTAATTAATTTTCTGTAAAAGATTATTGATACATTTACCTTTTCCATTTTACTTTCAATTGGAGGCTTTTTCAGTTTAAGATACTTTTTTTAATTCTAAATTGTAAGGGTGTGTGTGTGTGTGTGTGTGTGTGTGTGTTTATAATTTCTGTTTCTCAGCTAAAGTGTTTTGTTTTTTCATTTCATCATGCAGACATTTCTTCTTCCAATCCTAGGTATTGTTATAATACCTAACTCAAAACCTTTGTTTTTTCAAGAGTGGTGTTTTATGCTTATAATCCTAATATTCAGGAAGATAAAGCAGAATAATTAAAAATTTTAGGACAGCCTGAGTTATGTACTGAGTTCAAGGTAAGGCTGAGCTACATAGAGAGACCCTGTCTCAAAAGAAAAACAAGGATTGAAGCTATATCTCAGTAGTAGAGAGCTTGCCTAGCGTGTGTAAATCCCTGAGTTCAATCTTTAGTAACACACTCACATAAACACACACACACACACACACACCATTCAAACACAAACATTTTTCTTCTAATTCCAACACTTAAGTCATTAGTCTCCACATTGGTGTTAATCTTCACTGAATGTTTTGTTTTCTTTCAGAAATAGCCACAATTTCCTGCTAATTCATATGTCTAGTAATTTTGGATTGCAACCTAGACATAAGGAATGAGATATTGTAGAGATTATGAAATGTTCCTGCATAGAGTATTGATTTGTTTGTAAGCAAGTACTTCACTTGGGCTATGTGAATGCTCTCTACATTCTGTCTACACTACAGTTCAGAGAGATGACTGGACGGCTTAGATGCTGCCCAATGCTTTCATGTTTCAGGGGTCTATTTATAGAATTTTTATAGAGTTTATTCATTGAATTTTGACATACTTCCCTCTGGCTCTGTTTTATTGCATCTGCTGTTATTGTTGCTGTTTGCCTGGGATTTCTCAGAATGCTGTGGTTGGCCCCCATATCTGTAAAACCAAATATCAGCAGTTTACTTACCATTTAAAAGACAAGCTAGGGTCTACCTTCAGATTAAAACCTTCAGGCACCAGAAGTCCACTCAGTGCTTTTCTTTTGCCAAGAACTGGAAGTATCTTCCTACTGTGGTCACTTTCCAATGTGTGTGTGTGTGTGTGTATACTACTTTATCATACAGAGCTTCTAATAATGTGATTGCTGAACACATAGAAGAACAATGAGTACTAACTAGTAAACATACAGGTAAACGAACATTTCAGGAAGAAAAAATTATATGTAACAAGCCCCGAAGTAGTGTTTTCCAGGTGAGATAACTGAGGACAAAGAGTTGTGTGTGGCTAGAGTGGAGAAATAAAAGGAAGAGGAAGTGAAAGGGTGGAGAAATCACAAGGAGTCAGGTTGTGTCAGGACATTTAGCCGTTGTAAGGAATCTGAACTTGACTTTAATCAAGGAGGCCATGGGAAAGGTTCAAATAATAGAATGACATGATCAGTTTTCATTTTGAAATGATTTGTTTTCATTTTGAAATGATTTCTCTGAGACAAGGAATATAAAATATGGAACTAGAGATAATTTTAGGAAGCTATCCTGAGTTCTAATTGAAGTAGTTTTGGCTCCAGAATGACATTAGAGATAGTGAGAAAATGCCCATAGTACTCTTACATTTATTTGTTCTCCTCAGAATAACAACAAAAAGCTTGCCAAGAGTTTGGATTTGGAGCATGAAGGGATTGAAGGTTTTCAGCTTGAGAAATAAGAAATAATGAATACATCACATCAACAAGAGCAAGGATAAGAATCACATAATTATTTCAATAGGTGCTGAAAAAGCATTTGACAAGATCCAAAACCCCTTTATGATGAAATCTCTGGAGAAGCTAGGAATCCAGGGAACATTTCTCAATACAATAAAGGCCATGTATGATAAACCTACAGCCAGCATTATACTTAATGGTGAAAAGGTAAAGTCATGTTCTCTTAACTCAGGAATGAGACAAGGATGTCCACTCTCTCCACTTCTCTTCAAGTTAGTATTAGAATGCCTAGCTAGAGCAATACGATGCAAACATAAAAGGGATCCAAATAGGAAAAGATGAAGTAAAACTCTCCCATTTTGCAGATGACATGATCTTGTATTTAAAGCACCACATGGACTCCACTCCCAAAGCTACTCCAGCTGATTCAAAACTTTGGCAAAGTAGCAGGGTATAAAATTAATCCTAAAAAACCAATGGCTTTTCTGTATACCAATAATGAGCAGAACAAGGCTGAAATCATGAAAGCAACTCCTTTTGTAATAGCCCTCCCCCACCAAAAAAACCCTAGGAATTAACCAAAGAAGTGAAGGACCTTTATGATGAAAACTTTAAAAACCTGAAAAAGCATATTAAAGCAGAACTAAGCAAATGGAAAAACCTCCCATGCTCCTGGACAGGGAGGATTAACATCGTGAAAATGGCAATTCTGCCAAAGGCTATCTACAAATTCAGTGCAATACTCATCAATATCCCAACCTTATTCTTCAATGAAATAGAAGAAGCAACCAAAAAATTCATACAGAACAGGAAAAGACCCCAAATAGCAAAAATAATCCTTAGCAGAAAGAACAGTGCTTGAGGAATAACAATACCAGACTTCAAGCTCTACTACAAAGCCATAGTAATTCAAACAGCTTGGTACTGGCACAAGAACAGACCTGAAGACCAATGGAATAGAACCAAAGACCCAGAAATGAACCCACAGACCTATAGTCACCTAATCTTTGAAAAGGGTGCCAAAAAATTAGAATGGAAGAAAGACAACCTCTTCGGTAAATGGTGCTCAAAAACCTGGTTAAACACCTGTAGAAAATTAGATCCTTATATATCACCCTGCACCAGAATCAACTACAAATGGATCGAAGTCCTCGAAGTAAAAGCAGACACTCTGAAAGTATTACAGGAAGGAATAGGCAGAAATTTTCTTAATAGACACCTAGAAACACAACAAATCAAAGAAAGAGTGGACAAATGTGATTGCATAAAACTGCAGAGCTTCTGAGTGGCAAAGGACATAGCTAGGAAGATCAACAGAAAGTCCACAGACTGGGAGAAGACCTTCACTAGTTATACAAGAGACAAGGGCCTCATATCTAAAATATACTTAGAACTCAAAAAATTAAAACTGCTAACTACAAATCCTTAAAGAAACAACTGCCCCATTAATAAGTGGGCTAAATAAAGACTTAAAGAGAAACTTCTCTGAAGAGAAAATAAGAATGGCCAGTAGACACATTAAAAAATGCTCAACTTCTCTGGCCATAAAAGAACTGCAAATTAAAACAACATTGAGATATCATATGGAGGTTCCTCAAAAGACTAAACATAGACCTCCTCTATGACACAGCAGTTCCACTTCTGGGCATTTATCCAATTGATTATAAATAAGGCCATACTAAAGCTACCAGCACAACTGTATTTATTGCAGCATTATTTACCATAGCTAAGATATGGAACCAACCCAGATGCATCTCAGTAGATCAGTGCATCAAGAAAATGTGATATATATATATATATATATATATATATAATAGAATTCTATGCTTCCATCAGAAAGAACACCACCCCATTTGTTATGAAATGGAAAGACTTGGAAAAAATCATATTAACTGAAGTTACCCAATCCCCAGAGAAATTTAGGTCTCATGGTTTCCCTTATGTGCAATAATTAGTATTTGCAATAATTAGTGTGTATATATGTATATATATATGCATATATAGTAAGATATAGATAGGATAATCTTATCAGGTGAGCTAAAAAGCTCAAAAACCATGTACAAATGACCATATAAGATGATGCTAAGTGAAATGAACCCCAAGATATGGACACAAGAGGTCTTTATTGCTATTGTTTTAAATGTACCATGTGATTTTATTTTTTGTTGTTGTTGTTTCCTTTGTATGTTCTTTCCCCTATGGCATATCCCCTGTTGTCACTGTACTTGATTTTGGTACCCTGCATCTTGTATATACATATGTCTAATCTGGGGAGGGGAAGGGAAATAACAATACACAGGACGCAGAATTATCCATTGCAACAAGGATACCCACAGGACAATATATTGTAAATGAACTATGCAACTTCTGGCAGGAGGGGAGGAGGTAAGAGTGTTGGAGGTGGGGGAGAGAAGGGATAGTAGGACAACAAGGAAGGGAAGGGGTAACAATAATCGACAAGTAATGCACTCATTGCCTTACTCATGTAACTGTAACCCCTCTGTACAACATCTTAACAATAAAATAAAATAAAAACTAAAATAAAAAGACTGGTACAAACCCTGTTGTCACTGTAATTGATTCTGGAGTCCTGCATCTTGTATATGCATTTTTCTAATTTGGGGAGGAGAAGGGAAATAACAAAATGCTGAAATAAGGATACAGAATGACCCAATGTAACAATGAGATGTACAAGACAGTATGTTGAAAAAGAACTTTACAACTTTGCGGGGGGTGTGAGGGAGGAGAGGGGAAGGAGAAGTTGGGAGGTGGGGAGGAAATGAGGGTGGGGGGGAAATAAAGGAGGTTGTAACAATGCTCCATAGGAAATGGATTCATTACCTTACTCATGTAACTGTAAGCCCTCTGTCCACTATCTTTACAATAAAAATATATATTAAGAAAAAAGAAATAATGAATTAGAATGAAACAATCAGGAAGGCAACTATATCTGAAATCAGAATTCAGAGAAGACATTAAGGTTGTAGGTGGAAGGTAGTAAATTATTCATGCATGGAAGAGTGTTCAAGATCAAAGAGAGGACAAAATAAATCACCAAGTATTAAGTCTACCTAGAGGAGAAAAATTTTCCAGAATGTTGTTTTGAGAATGAGAAGGTCAGAGGCCACAGAGAGAAAATCATACTAGTAAAGAAGAAACCAAGACACACACATGGTAGCAGAGAATTCAGAAGAATTAAATGCTAAAGGCCAAAGGAAGACAGAGTTCAAGCTCTGGAGTAGAAGTCAGAAAAATGAAGCTTTAGGCCACCACTTGGCCACTAAGCATGTATTTAACCTCACTGTATACAGAATGTGTGTGTGTGTATATGTGTGTGTGTGTGTGTGTATACATATACGTATATATGTATATAGAATGTAGATAGTAATGCTTACACTTAAGGGATTATAAGAATTGAAAAAGATAACATACGTACTAGTATTAGAAAACAACTGTATCCTTTTCATACCTAGTGATTAGAAAATTATAGTAGACCAAGAAGTCTACTATGCTGAGATAACTCTACTTTTTAAAGACTTTTTAGCATATATTCATTGTACAAAGGGTTTTTTTCAATGAGGTATTTTTATTCCTCCAAATTTTCTGTTCATGCTTCATCTCCTTCCTTTTTTTTTGGCAGTTGTGGGGCTTGAACTCTGGGCCTGGATGCTGTCCCTCAGCTCTTCAGCTCAAGGCTAGCACTCTACCACTTAAGCCACAGTGTCACTTCTGGCTCTTTCTGCTTATGTGGTGCTGAGGAACTGAACTCAGGGCCTCATGCATGCAAGCCAAGCACTCTACCACTGAGCCACCTTCATCTCCATTCTTTAAACAACTTCAATAGATTTTACTGCCCCATATTCATACATGTAAATAAAATATCTTGACCATATTAACCTATCACCCTCTCTGCTGACACATTCCCTGCCCCTGTCATAGTCTGTTTTACTTCCCTTTCTTTCTTTTTTTTTCATTTTTTAGCATATTTTAGTTACACAAAGGGGATTTGTCAGGGCAATTCACATGTGTACAGCTATAATCTAGTCAGAGCAGACTTAAACATTGATCTCTCCCTATCCTCCAGTTGTTCAATGGCTTCTTTTGTAAGTTTCCTTATGCTATCTTCATGCACAAACACTCTCCCATCATTCCCTTTCCTCTCAAACAGCCCCATTCATCTTTGCCTCTCAATGTGGATACATATAAGTATGTGTTATATCTTTATTTATAGATTCTGAGGTGAAAGCAAGTGGCTGATTCGCTTATCTCACTCCACGTGATGACTTTTAGCTTCATCCATTCTTCTGTAAATGACATCATTTCATTTTTCTTTATGGCTGAATAACTTTCCATGATATATGTCTATACATATATATACACATGTATATACATATAATATTTTCTTTAACCATTTATCAGTCAGTTGTTTCAAACTTCAGCTTATTTTACCATTTGGCTACTTTGAACAGAGTAGCAATACGTATAGGTTTACAGTTATTTCTCTTGTGCAGTGATTCCTTCAGATATATGCCCAAGAATAATAAGGAAGATCTACTTTTAGATTTTTGATTTCCTTCATGGTTGCACTAGTGTACATTCTCATCAATAGCGTAGGATACCTTGCTCCCTTCCTCTGCCAGCATTTGTTATTGCTTGCCTATTTTTTGATGAAGATGTCTCTTGACAAAGTTGTACGCAAAGTCTAAGTGGATGTTCTTGCCTTTTGGGGCTGAATAAGAGAGATAAGGCAAGGGGATACGGCGTCCTGGTGAGTCCAAAAGTCCCTAAGTGTGTGCTCATGGGTTGAGTTGAGTTCCACTGGAATCTTGTGAAAGACTCCATTTTGCAGAGCAGTGGAAACAGGGTTGAAACCTCATTAATTTACGAAACCACACTTAGTAGCTGTTTATATTTATATGGTAGTTTTCCACAACTGTTAGGTCTCCAATTCCTTCCATATATTATCTGGTTTAGTATCGACTATTAGGATGAGGCCTCTGTAAAGTATAAACTCACAGTGTAGTTATAATAACTAATAAATTAATAACTAATGGATAAAGTGTAATAGTAATCATACTACCTGAGTAATAAACCAGTTTTATCTCTTTTTTTGATATTTTTTTGTTGTGTATGGTACTGGAAACTACACCTTAGGCCTTGACCTTGTACTCAATAGCCAAATGGCCTACTATTTTAACCACTTGAGCCACAGCTCGGTCTCTATTCCTTCTCGTTTTGGGTGTATGTAGGTGTGTGTGAGTTTGTTTTTCACACATTATACACTGCCTCAAAATATGTGACTTGTGCCAAGTCATTGGAGAGTATTTGGTCTCATTTTTTTTTTGTATAATTGAAGGAGTAATACATATCCATGAACTGTTTCAAATAGAGGTTTGCTGTAATTGATAAAAGATTAAATGAGATAATGCTTGAGAAGCTATTAGTCAAGATCCTGGTACAAAATTAGTACTAATTACATCCCACTGATATCATTATTCCTGAAATTATACTTGCAAAACATAGTATATAAAATTATCTAAATACATAGCCATTGAGTTAGTCGAAAGAGTCATCGATACAAAAGTCATTAAATTACACGTAAACTGAAAAGGAATGCCAGAGTAGAATATGCCTTGCCAAAAGTTTTATGTAATGTTATATTGTTATTCAAATTGTCTTCTCAGCTTCTTCAAAACAATGTGGTTCATTTTTCTACTCCCCACATATCACTTCAAGAAGTAGTGAGCTTTGGCTTCAAGGATGTCACTCTATGATGTGATGAAATTTACTGAAGTAAAGCAGAAGTAAAGCAATCTTTGGCAAGTTGCTACAAGAACAGTGTATCATCCTGGCAATTTTGTCTTCTTACAGAGGTGGAAGCAGGGCATAGTGTGTCTGAGCTCATTTAAGTTGCAGCTGAGAAAAAGGCAACTTTAAGATCAAACAGCCTGCTTCTTTGTATATCAACCATTTCCCTCTTTAATACAGACAGAATATTAAGAATTTAGATTCTGATATCAGGCAAGCAAAGTTTTAGATCCCCATCCTGTCCCTTGCTAATTGGGTAACCTTCCATGAACCACCTAGCAATTATGTAGCAACGATGGATACTGTCTGTCAAATATTGCTCCTTTACTTCCAAAGGGTAAAGCTTTTATGAGTAAGTAGCTACAAAGCCAGCAACTGCATTTTCAAGACTTGATTAAATCTAAAAAGAGCAATATGAAAATTTTTAGCCAAGAACAAGTAGATAGAATTGATGGATGTTCTGGCCAAAGAAATCACCCACAGAATGCTCTCTGCTTTCTTCCCCACCTTCTAGCTGTGTGGAGATACCCAAGAACATCACTGAGTCCCGGGTGATGAGCCTAAATCTCTAAATGACTGTGTGATTCTCATTCCTATCCCATCCATCACCAAGACCTCTCCCTGATTTTTGATAAGACAGGCTTTCATTAGAATAGATTGCTGAGATTGCATAGTACAGCTGTTACACAATTTAGTATTCATACATGCTTCCTGCCTCTGCTTCTCCATTTGTAAAATGGAAGGATAATAGTAGCTATCCAATCATGATAATTTAATAATATAAAAGAAGTAAATCACTTAGCACAATGCCCAGAAGCAAGTTAGTGCTGACAAAACATTAGCGACTGTGTTTACCAAGATGGACATTATTCTTTTTTTCCTTTTGCTGTACCTGAAGTTGATGTATAAACACCTTGACCACCAATCACCTCTGTGATGTTCTTAAACAGACTTTGAATCTTACAACTAAGGGCATCTTGGTATTTAAAATATAAAAAATTAAATTGACATTCACATTAAAAATCTGAGTGACAGGAAATTAAAACTTTTTCCCCCTGGAGGATAGAGGAAGGGTTAAAGAGAGGGTGCGTAAAGGTGAGTAGAGTCAAATTCATTACACGTATGTATGAAAATAAACAATACAACTTGCTGGAAGTGTTTGAAGAAGTAGAGAAGAGAGAGTAGCTGGGGTAGATTTGGTTAAGGTCCATTGTACACAGGTATGGAAATGTCACAATAAACTTGTGTACACCTAATACGTGCTAATAAGAAATGCAAAAAAGTGTGCCATTATTGTTACTGCTGCTATTCACTAATTGAATTTTTTTTAAATAGCCTCATTTGAATGATTTTTCCTTTTCTTTTCCACTATAAATTTCTCTTTTAAAAATCTGATTTTACAGTCATCTTTATTTCAATAATGTTTAATTTTAATGGCAAATGGCCAAAGGAACAAGAAAATGGCAAGACATGATAAGATATACAAGCCTGCTGCAAGCAATTATCTAAGAGCTTATCACGATGTCACTCTCTTTCTAGTCCAGTGGAATAATACTCTTCAGTCTGGATTCATAGTCTTCCCACAGGCTGAGTGCTTCCTAGTCTCCCGAACATGGTACAAAACAGGTACAGTCCATTAGTCAATCAGGAAAGCCAACACTTGAATATACCCTCCCTCTTACTTTCTTTTAGGGCTAATTTGGAGCTCTTCTTGTACTGGCCATTGTTAACAAACATTAAATAAAACATCATCATTGATTGAGATAAGCTCAATTTTTGATCTACTTTGGGACAACTCCCCACCAAACTGGTCTCCTTCTTGTCCCCAGGAATTCAACTGAAATGTTTCCCATGAATCAAACATTCAATTTTGTTGTGAACAGAAAAGGAACGGGTATAAATAATACTTTCCATTTTCCTACCTGTTTCCCCACAAGAATTACTGGAGTTCTCTCTACCACTGCTGTCCAGCACACATCATTTTACAGCAATGTGAACCAATGTCATTCATTGGTAAAAAGAACTTCCAGCTTGTGAATGAAAGAAGTAATAAGACATACAATCCTGCTGCAAACAATTGCCTAAGACCAGGATACAACCTTCAGCAAGTCCTTTGAGTTATTTAAAAGACAATGCCACACAAGAGATGGTTACCTGAGATACTGTTCCTCATGACTTATTCAATGCCAATGTATTCTTTAGTGGAGAGCTTGTTGAACAGCAGGAAAGGGAAATGAGCAAATCTTTCCATGCTTACCTGCTCTGGCTATGTGTTGACTCACTATGGGTATTGAGTCTCTGCTGCCTGTAGTGTATGGTTTACTATTTTTGAAATGATGAAAGGCAGATTCAGGATTATCATCATAGATCCTCTACTGTCATTGATTCAGGTGCCTATAAAGGTGGAATTCATTTGTTCCGCTTACTTCACATACGTTGCTTTTTCTAAAAATATTCCTGACATTATTATGTCAGGAATTATTATGTCAGGCATTATTATGCCTGGTCTGTATTTATCCCTATTGCACATAGAGTGTAACACACTCTATTTAACCCATGCAATCTTTCCAAATGAACATAATTTCCCCATTAAGTGTTTGAAGTTGATATGAGACTTAGTACATCTCAAGCATAGAGTAAAGAAATGCATTACTATGCATTGCTACACAACAACAGAAGGACTGTTCTATTGACTTGCAAAAGAAAGTCTGCCCTCATTCTCAGCAGAAATTGTCTTCGGGTTTTCTACATAAAAGATGTTTCATATAATTGAAAGAAGGGATGAAAACGCATAGAAATTCAAAATGCCATTTCTTCTGCTACATCTTATTTTATTCAGAGTATAATTAAGGGAAGAACTTGGCACTTATCTTTGAAAGAGGGTATGAGACTCTTGAATGAATTTTGATACAGGTTTTTGTATCTGAATGAACAACAGCCTTAAGATTTTGTTCATGCTCATGAAATGTAGCCTGAGGAAGCCCAGGTCACAGTTAGCAGAGTTTACAGCTAGCTTACATCTTTCCTTTTCACCATATGAAATAATGGAAAGACCTCCCTACATTAAGGTGAAAAGAAGAATCTATGACTTTTGACAAAAATGTATTTAACTGGTACTATATATATTTTTATTGTGATATAGTCTGATACTGATAGTAGCTTCTCCAGATATGGCCCTTAATCTCAGCCAGAAGTTTCTTAGGGTTAAATAAGAGGTAAGGGGAACCACTTGGCATCGTTCCTAGTAAAGTAACTAAGTATTCAACAAATGTTGCATGTAATTCTGAAGTTCTCTCTAACCAACCCTTTAGTCCAGGAAGAAATTATCTTTCTCCACCCACTTCTTCCCTAATTTTTAAAAATTCTATCAGGAGACCTCTTAGGCCTATATCTCATTCAAGAGGAGGAGAACACCATAAATAGTTTGTAAGCCGTGAGAGTACACACAGTTTCCAAGTCAGGATGAGCCAGGTGAGTCAGGAACAACATCTGAGCATGTGGTGCAGAGCCACAAGAAACAGGTGTTTATGGGGGAGTCAGAAAAGCAAAGATAGCGCAAAGTGTAACCCTGTGACCTTTAACATTCTTTCTAGTCTGAGATCTTATGATTCCTGGATTCTTAATGCACAAAAAGGGATAAAGCCATAATTATTGATGGTACATTTTCATTTCCCACTACCCTATACTGGAAGATCCTTAAATCATTCTTAAATCATTCTCAAAGCTGCAGCTTCCTAAAATCATAACCAATTTGTCATATCTATTTTATCCTAAGAACTGCATAGTATCTTACTCCAATGATTTAACCTTCCAACAGCTTTCCATTGTCCAGATGCTGAGACATATCTTCAGACAGAGAAGAAGGAACTGATGTTGATGAATTTGTTAAACAGAAACATGAAATCCTGCCCAGACCATGTGATGGAAAATGTTCCATCATTGACTCTCAAAATCTGTAGCTGAAACACTTTCTAAATCTCATGATCCTTGGATGCAGTAGCTGCTTAGTAGGCACTAATGAGGAGTTTCAGTGTAATCTTTACTTAAGACTCATTAGTCTTTACTGAACTTAACTTTGTGAGATGGAGTACAATGATGCAATCAATTGCTGTAACACAATTTAATCACAAAGTATAATGTTTTAAATTGTAATTAAAAAGAATTACAAATTATTTTTACATCTGTGTTTGGAAATCCAATGTGACATAGCCATTTTTCTGCAAAAAAGGAGTTAAATCCATTTTTGTGTGCATTAAATCTGTCCTTGGCTATGGGATCTGTTTTGGTCAAGGTGTCATTTGAAAACATGATGGTCAGAGGTGAGAAAAGTGCTTATTTATTATTAATTATCTTCTCTTGCTGCCCTGAAATCTGTGAAGAAGCCCAAACCAGACTCTTAAAGAATAAGAGATTACATGAAGCAGAAACAAATTATTGCAGTCTGACAACCATCAGATGCGTGAAGACTACACTAAAGCCACTATACTAGCTGTCCCACTAGCTACCTAAAGAACTGCTGGACAATGACATAATGGTTCTACTTTCAGCCATTACATATTGGAATGGTTTGTTATATAACAACAAATCACTGACAAACCTTGTTCAATAATCTCCTGACAAAAATCAGCAAGTTTTATTTTTTAATTGGAATATGCCCGATGAAATATTACTAAATTTGTTATATTTATATGTTCTTGCCCACCTCCCTGTACAGAGTTTAAGGTAGTTTGTGACTAGAATTCATAAAATATAACAACTATAAAATGGAAACAAATAATTGGCATAAAGTAAAAAATAAAGAAGAAATGTAAGACCAAATTAAGAAGAATATGAATAAAAATACATTGATGAGATGAGGCTTTAACTTTCTCTCAAAAGTCATTAACTAGCCAGGCGCTAGTGGCTCACACCTATAATCCTAGCTACTCAGGAGGCTGAGATCTGAGGATAGAGGTTCAAAGCCAGCCAAGGCAGGAAAGACTGCGAGACTATTATCTCCAGTAAGCCACCAGAAAACCGGAAGTGGCACTGTGGCTCAAGTGGTAGAATGCTAGCCTTGAGCAAGTTATTGACTACAAAATGAAAGTAAGCTACATTTTTCAACATCTAAAAGAATGCATATGAGCAGTTCCTTAGGAGAAACAGAGTATTTCTTATACTAGATACTGAAAGACATTTTTAAATATATATTCTTGAGAGGCAATAAGTGACATATGAAACCACATTTTTCTAAGTCTACCTATCAGTTAACTTTTGTGTGTAGTAATCTTCTAGAAAAGCCAAGTGTAACATTAAATCAGAATTTCTTGAAGGAAATTCTCCTGTATGCTATGAAAATTAGTCTTGTTTCAAATTTTCAAGGCTCTCAAAATATTTGGTCATGAATGAGTCATGGATAGCAATTGGAATAGTATGAATCACATTTAGTCCTGTCAAAGTAGTCAAAGTCAAATAGTGTTACTTGTGTCCGCTGTCTACAAAAACAAACAGTAAATCCAGAAAATTCTGAAGTAAGGGCTTTTGTTCATGATTTCATGATAGTAACTATCACAAAGACTGCCAAAACCATAGCTATCAGAAAAACCATATACAAAAAAGACTTCTGCAAGAACATCTGCCCAGCAACTGTCTGTTTATCCCAGAATTGATAGCACGTTATTTGATAATCCTTTATTTTTGTGGCCAAGATTCTTGCTTTGAAATAATCTATTTTTATCTTATTTTTTGATCTTTAAAAGCTTGCCTTTTTGCCTTGCTTCTTTGAATATGATCATCATTTACTCTGACACATACATTTCCATTACAATGTTCCATTATTCCCAAATAAATATGTTTCTTTAGAAAGCCTCTTTCTGATTTTTTTCGCCAGTCCTGGGGATTGAACTCATAGCCTGGGCACTGTCCCCAAACTTCATTTTTGCTCAAAGCTAGCACTCTACCACTTGAACCGCAGCACCACTTCAGGCCTTTTCTGTTTACCTGTTACTGAAGAATTGAACCCTCTGCTTCATGCATGCTAGACAAGCACTCTACCACAAAGCCACATTCCCAGACCAACTTTCTAATTTTTTTTTGACTGACAATATGAGGAATTAATAATACTAGAAATCAATAATTAAAAGAATCTTCTTTTAATATAAGTATCCCTATTTAAACAATTTGCTTTTCCCTTCACCTCCACAAATTATACCTACACCAACTACAGTGAAAACAGAGGTTATACCACAGGGGAGGGACATACAAAGCAACAAAAGAATCACGTGGTTAGACACAATAGCAAGAATGAAAAAATCCACTTGTGTCCTTATCTTGGGGGTTCATTTCACCTAACATGATCTTATCTGACCTTTTCTGCTTGTCTCAGATATATACTAGTTATTGCAAATAAGGGAAACCATGAGACGTATGTTTCTTTGGGCCTGGCTTACTTCACTTAATGATTTTTTCCAAGTCTTTCCATTTCCTAACAAATGGGGCAATGTCATTCTTTCTGATGAGGCATAGAATTCCATTGTGTATATATACCACATTTTCTTGATCCATTCATCTACCAAGGGGCATCTGGGTTGGTTCCATATCTTAGCTATGGTAAATAATGCTACAATAAACATAGTTGTGCTGGTAGCTTTAGTATGGTCTTGTTTGTGATCAGTCAGGTAAATGCCCAAAAGTGGGATTGCTGGAAAAGAATCTGATCACTCAGTAAGACTTAAGGCTTCTGGTCCAGGAACAGCTAAACTTCAATATTTCTATCAATACCAAAGATGACTGGGTAATTCTTCCAGTTTTCAGATAGGAAAATCAAGATCTGAACTCAAAACTTTTAGATTCAAACCTTATCACTAAATTACAATATTTCCAGAAATTTATTTTACTAACATTGTGTCTTTCTCCTATATAGCACGCACTTCCCAAAGCACTGCATGTGTCAGTAAGTGCTATAGCATACGTTCCTCAGATAAAGGACTTTGAAGCTTTGGCCCATCCACGTAGTACGGATTGTCAAATATCTAAATCTTCAAACTGAATGATTCCTTCTATTACAGTTTCCTGAAATTCTTCATGCTCTGTTGTCAAAGAAAACACTCGTTATCATTCTTATTTTGTAATCTAGGTAAGAGTAAGTGCATTTATAAACCTCTGGCCTGTATCTCTGGCCTGAATATTTGATAACTAGTAAATAATTATGAAGTGACAGCCAAGATTGTTTAATCAAAACTTGAAACCTAAGAATCCAATAACTATTAATCACAAGTAAGCCATTTCCAAACTAGCTTCTAGGAATGGTTTATTTACCTTTTTAGTGACTGTGGAAACTGGAACCATATATAACATACATAAGGGAAGAAACATTGAGGCCTGGTTTTTCTCACATTTCATAATTAAGACATAGTACTGATTCTATTTTGAAAACATTCATGACTGTTCAGCCATCCATGGAAATGTGTCCTGTTGAAAGAAATGTCACATGAATCACTAATTGACTATTTCAAATATCAAATTGAAAATTGCATGAGACACAGTTACAACATGTGAGTCTAAAAATATCCGTCAATGGTGAACTAGAGTTGTCCCCATACTAAGTACAGAAGCTCTAACTGGATCGTTTTTTATCATAGACACAGGCTTCTATAAATGAGGAATTAGTCAGAGGTAATATTGTCCTTCCTGTAATAGGATAAAAATAAAGATAACAAGGGAATAAAATGAACTAAAATAGTATTAAGTATTTTATATGTTCTCACTCATTCATCAAATATTTATTGAGTTAGTGTCCAGAATTTTCTATATTGGGAAATAAAAATCATGAATAAGACACCTCTATCTTTAAGGAGCAGAACTTGCAGCTACAGAGATAGTAATCATACTGTTTCTATAATGCTGTGTGTATTATCCTAATGTTTACAGAAGAAAAAAATATATAATGCTTGGATGAGTAGAATTCTATTCAAAAAGAAAAATATTGTACCATTCCTAAGGAAATGGAAAGTCTTGGAAAAAATTATAGTAAGCGAAGTAAGCTAGACTCAGAGAAACATATACTGCTTGATTTCCTTTATTTTTGGTAGCAGAATGTGCCTATAAATTTACAAGTAAAACACGGGGTGGTTTTATATATATATATACACACACATATATATGTATACGTGTATACATGTGTGTATATATGTGCGTGCATGCATATATGTATATACATATGTGCATATAGTGTATATGGATAGATAGATAGATACTTGGACATGAAAAATTATACAAGTCTCTAGGCATTTACATACAGTGAGACCAAAGGAGGATATTCTTAAGAGAGGAACACAAAAGTGCAATACGTGTTTGCATCTAATCATATAAAATAATGAACTCCAGGAAATGAAAACAAGAGGATTTTTTCCTTTCATTGCTCTTTTTGTTTTCTTTTTTTCTTTTGCTTTTTTGTTTGTCTTTGGATAAAGCAGGCATAAAAATGGTAGAACAAAGGGTGAATAAATGCAGCAGTGGTACTCACTAGAAACTACGTTGAAAAGGAACTACACAACTTGTGAGGGGGGACAAGAGGAAAAGCCTGGGAGAGAGTGAGGGAAGGGGTGGCATTGTTCAAAAAGAAATGGACTCTTTATTTTAGGTATGTAATTGCATCCCTTCTGCACATCATCTTCATAATAACAAGTTAAAAATTCATGAAAGAAAAAGGAACAATGCTTGGAAAAGTTAAGTATCTTTCTCAAGGTCACTGTTGTGACTTAGGATTTGAATTTGATTCTAAGGATTTTGCTCATAACTGTTCCCTTAAATTGCCATGCTCTACATATTTGTAAATGGATTGCAAGCCTGATTTTGTTTCAAATTTTCAAACCTTTTCCCCTTATTTTCTTACCATATCCATTCAACCAGCCAGTATAAACTACTGTTAACATCGTATCTATTGATGAGTATATTCTGTGGGAATAACTATCCTAGAATGCATCCTGCTTCCTCTATTTATTTGACTCCAACCCCAAGTTAGTTTTTATTCCTTCTCTTACATTAAATGGAAGAAAATCTTTCTCTTTCCAAGTTAATATTCATTTTCCCTTGAATCCGTGTAGCACAATTCAACAGATGCTCATGAATGAATGCTAATGCCATTTAACAGATGCTTCTGAGAAAGAGTGCTCCTGTTCTGACTTTCAATAATTAAGTAACATTCCTTCTCATGAGAAGCCCTTTAAAATCATACCAGTTTTGAATGCAGGGTGACTTCAGGTGCCTAGCAGGAGGACAAATGTGGTAGGATTCATGCATATAATCTATTTTCTGAGCTTCTATCTTTCTAGTATGCATTCATAGACATAGAAGCTGGCTGAAAAAGTGCCCGACAAATTAAAGTTATGAGTATTAGAGATCAGATATTTCAAAACTTTCCTGTTCAGTAGAATAACCTATGAAGTTCATAAAAACTTGACATAAAGAGTATATTAATTAAATGGACTAAAGAGGCAGGAAACAGATGTATATGTGTGTGGTAGTAACAAAAAGTAATTAATTGGATTGGTATCATAATTTCCATTTACTTGTTAAAGAGAGCAAAGTAACATGGCTTAAACAAAACATTATTATTCATTATTCACAATGCTGGGGACTTGAAGAACAAGATAAAGGTATTGGAAAACTTGGTTTCTTCTGGGTCTTTTGCCTTGATTGTAAATAGAGATCTAATTAGTAAATTCTCATATAGTCTCATATATACATTATATGTCTGAATTTCCTCTTTCTGAAAACTCTTTAGTCATATGGGATTGGAGGCTACCCTAAAGACTTCATTGTATTTTAAAAAATTGCACATGAACTGATTGTAAAAAGAGTTGCTGTGAAATTACCATACATGCCTCTAATATGTTGCTCCAATTCACCTCCACTATTACTCCCTCATTTTTTATGATTTTAATTTGTTTCATTATATTGTTTTCCTATATGCAAATGAAGTACTTGTATGAATTCCCCCCTTAATCTTCTCTTCTTTTGCTTTCCCCTCTTGTTTTACTTTTTAAGGGTTAGATTCTGATTGTGAGAGAAAACATTAAATATTTTTCTGAGTCTGGTTTATTTCACCTGACATGAGCAGCTCTGGATCAATGTTCCTGAAAATGAAAATAATTCCGTTCTACACAGTTGCATAATAGCCAATTTTGTGTATATACCACATTGTCTTTACCGTGCATTGGTTGGCAGCCACTTCATCTGAGTTCATAGTTTGGCTACTGAATATTACTGCTGTGAACATCTAACATGACCAAATGGCAATTCTACTTTTAGTCTTTTAAGGAACTACATGTGGATTCTATAGTGATTCCACTAATTTACACTCATACCAACAGTGTACAAGGTTTTCTCCTCCCTACCTAAAGCCCTCTTCAGGCTGTTTTGCCGTTTGGGTTACAGCCATTCTGATTGAGGTAAGATAGAATCTTAATGTTATTTTGATTTGCACTTCTTTTCTGGTTAATGAACATTTCTTAAGGTACATATTAGCCATTTGTAGTTACTATTTTGAGAAGTGTCCGTTCAATTCATTTGCACATTTATTAAGTGAGTTTTTTGTTCTTTTATCATTTAGTATTTTAACTATATATTCTTGGATATTTTAGTTTATTAAATGAATTACTGGCAAAGGCTTTTTTCTCTATTTTATAGTTTGTCTTTTGATTCAGATCATCAATTCCCTCACTTAAAGAAGTTTTCATTTTGATGACATCCCATTTATTAATCACTGCTTCAATTTCCTGAGTAATTGGTATCCTGTTCTGAAAGCCATTTCTTATTTTTTAAGTATTTCCCTGTTTCTTGCAGTAGTTTCAAAATCTCACATTAAGACCTATGATCCATTCTGAATTTTTCTTCAGAGAGAGAGAGAGAGAGAGAGAGAGCTATCTAGTTTGTATTCCACATGTGGATATTCAGTTTTCCCAACACCATTTGTTGAAGAGGCTGCTTTTTTCCAATGTATACTTTTGCTAATATCCTCATTATAACTTAATCATTTAAAATAGTCCTATATCTGCATTTACATTTTAGGGCTCCTGGTGTGATTCTGGGGGGTTCCTGGAGTATTTTTGGTGCATACAATTCATTCAAAACATAAACTATAAATAACATTTTAAAGATGAAGCTATGACTGGGATACATATTTATTATGTATGTTTATAGATACATGGCAAAAGATTTATTTCTAGAATACATAAAGAATTTTTACAATCCAATAACAATAAGAAATTAAATATCAATGGACAAAAGGTTGACAACTGGCTCACTTTTAAATCAGTTAAACTTTGGGGTTATTATAAATAGCACTTAATATTGCATACAGATTTATACAAACTAGTGAGCTTATTTCCAGAGAATAAATGCACAGATGCAGAGTTACTAGGTCATAGATTATCTCTACTTTAAATTTGATGCCCTGCCAGGTGCTTGTTCTAAGCAATTTATATCTCCACAAATAGTTTACATTTCTATAAACTCTCTAAGAATGTTTCCATTATCTCTAAGAGATAGGAACAGAAAAGGATGTTGAAGACTCAATATATAATTCTTTTCATTTCCAAAAAGTCTCTTAAATGTTTTGGAAACTTCTATTTTCTTTTCTGTGAATCATTTATTAACATATCATTTTGTAGCAATTTGCCTTTATCTTATTGATTTATAGATGTTCTTCATATACACATTAATGCTTAGCTTATCATACTATATATATATATATATATATACATTTCTAGTGTTAGTTTGTTTACTAACATGATAGGTAATATTTTGATGTAAAAACCATATAGTAATTATATAATCAAGTCCATCATATTGTAAAAGAAGGTTTTCAGCTTTAATATAATTCTCGAAAGCTCTCTGGAAAGACCCAACCTTGGAAAAAATTAAAGACCATTTTCTCCATTTTATGGTAGCATTTAAATCTAAATCCTTCTGTAATTAACATTGATAGATTAATTTATCAATTCTTATGTGAGTAAAGAATCCAAGTCAAAATACTGAAGAAACACATCCTAGAAGAAGAAATACAAATGGTCAGTGTAAGATTTTAATTGAAGCAAAAACAAAACTAAAACTACATGCTATTCTAGTTCATGTTTTAAAATGAAAAGAGTAACAATGCTAAGAATGTAGAGCAACTGAAATTGCTACATATTGCTTATGGGAATCATAAACAGGTACAAGTACTTTGGAAAGTAATGGGGCAGTTTCTTTTAAAGCTAAATAGCTCCTCTCCTGGGTATCAGTTTCACTCTTGGTATTTATCCAAGTGTGAAGCAAATTTCTACATAGAGACATTTACATCAATGTCCATTGTATCTTTATTCCTAATAGACCCAAGTGCAAAATAAACCACACACATATCAACAAGTGAATACCTAAATTTTGAAATAAGTAACTAATAGATTATTAAACACAAATCAAAATTAAACTACTGATACATGTAAAAATAAAAACAAACAGAAAGCATCTCAGTACTGGTCTGGAACTGGGTGGGAGACGACTGACTATAAAGATTCCATAAAGGTTCGTAATGATAAAAATATTCTATACGTTGATTGATAATAGGTCTACAGGGCACACATATTTGTTAAAAATCATCTGACTTTGGAATCAGAATTTATAAGTATTTATGAGAAAGGGCCAGTGGTTCTGATTCACATGGTACAACCAGAATAGACATTCCTGAACTGCATCATTCTCAGCTTCTGCTCGAGGTCATACCACCTCTCCCTCCCTCCCACTCCATCCTTTGCCAAGAGATGGCTTCCACCTTTAACTGATTAATCTTCAAATCTTGGTTGCAGAACAGAAAATGAGTTAACCTCTTACTTGTGTGACTGTTGTGCTTGAGATGGATTCTCTTAACAGAATAGTTTGGGAGTCCACTACCCAAGAGTAGTGTGTACTATTCTTTCTAGCAGTTAGCTTCTAAGATGTTCCTAATCATCAGTAGCTAATTAGCAGGTGGAGACAGGAAAGGGTAGCAAAACATAACAAAATCTTTTCTTAGACAGTCCTGGAAGTTGATATGGCTCGCTTCTCCTATTTTATTCTTGAAGAATATAACCTCATCTAAATGCAAATCAAACAGCAATAGTGTAGCAATATATCCACAAGGAAAGAGGGATGGGTTCAATCGATGGCTAGCCCATTTCTGATATACCTTCCACAATATACATAGTACAAATAAATAAGAAAAGATTAGCTGACTCTGCATACCTGATATCACAGCACTCAAAAGGCTGAAGCAGAAGGATAGCTAGATTGAAGCCAGACTAATTTTCAGAGTGAGAGAGAGAGTTCCAAGCCAGCCTAGAGTGTTTAGCAAGACCCTATCTCCAAATAAGAAAAAAACAACCACAAAATAATCTAATAAAAAGTGTGGATAGACTTGAAATGCAAACAACCAACAAGTGTATCAGAATATTCATTTCATGAATAATGAGAGAAATGAAAATTATTAATGCACACCAAGGTATCATTTTGTACCAACTGATCGTCAAGACATAGAGACTCATAATATCGTGTTAGCCAGAATAGTTGTTATGGTAGGTGCTACCAGTGTCTATATATTTCCTTGGTTTAATTGAGGGGGTCTCTTGCCAATAACAGTTTGTGTGAAGGTCTACTGGAAAAACACCACCCAACAAGTGTTGGAATATAATGAATAGACATGCCAGCTTCTCTAAAGTTATAGAGACATGTAAGTTGCAGTTGAAATGAAATGTTTATATATCCCAAATCTAGTATTCATCCTTTATAAGTATTTTCGTATAACATTCTTTTCTTTCTCTCAACCACAAAGTCTTTTTTACTATGCCCTTTTGGTTTGTTCTCCCTAAAAACTTCCTAGTCTCAGAATCTGGTCGTCAAAGAACCAGACCAAGCTTCTGAGTAAGAGATTCATGTTTCTCTTACTCTAGAGTTTAAATTTGTACAAAATCTAACTAAAAATCAATTTGGCATTACTAAGTAAATTTGAAGGAATGAGACTATAAACATAACCCAGAGAAATACATTTGCTAGTATATTTGGAAACATATAAAAGGGTTTCTGACAACAAACAACAAACTCATAAAAAAAATTATACAGTGGACCATGTAAAGATTGAAGACATAAAAATCAATCTTAGGGAATTTCTGGATATTTACTTTTCTAGATTTTTGAAATATGATCCCATGTCTCCAATCCAATAAATGAGAAGGCATTATTTCATACTCATTTGTTCTTCATTCCCACAGCAAATGCTGATTTTCTTTGGGCCAGTGATCTCCAGACAAATAAGCCAAAATCTCCATAAGGAACCCTAATCTGTTGGTGGTAAAAATGGAGAGTAGCCAGATAAACTAGCCAGGCAAAGTGCTGCTATGAAGTCAAGTACAGAGGTGAATAAACTTTGGAGTTCAGGAATGAAGATTCTGAGTCAAAGAGATTTAGGTTTGAACTCAGCTCACCTCATTGGTAAACTTTGTCTCTTTGCCTAAATTCTTGGCCCTTCTAGATTTACTTTTCTATAAATTGTGCTAGTGATAGTAAAATAGAGGACCAAAGAGCTAATGAAAGTGTTTTTACATGCAATTGATAAATGTTGTCTATTTAGGAATCAGAACAAGCAAATGAAGAAAGGATGTTGTCAAATAATAAAAAAAGGGCTCATCAGAGCATGACCCCCAAGATAGTGGATGTTTAAGGGCTGAAGTGAGTAAAACTGTGATTAGGAAATCAATTTCCTAATAGTTGGATTTAGGGGTCATTGAGATAATTGATTGCTTTAAGGAAAATGACTTTGTAATGATTGCAAGAAAAGTTTAACATGTTGTTCACATCTTAAACAAGAAGTTAAGCCAGATATAGTCCTTTGGATCCGAATTCCTTTGCTCCAGTTCTTGACATTTTCTGTGTGCCCTACCCTATATTTTTTTTAGCAATATCGCTCTGAGTGTTCATTCTTAAAAGACCTTGCTAAAAACAACTTCAACTCTCAATCTAGTTCTTCCTGTAACACGGTGTCTTTTATTGTACTCTTCAACCTCAGAACTAATTTATCATACTAAACCAAAACAACACTCTAAAGTTATGATGAGAATACTTAATAAATCTTTGGTATCTATGCCATAAAAAAGCAATTGATGTCTGTGACAAACATTAATGTCTACAGTGTGTATGTCAATGATACAGCCTTCAGTGTAGGGCTTTACTTTTTCACTTTTATTTTTCATTTTCCATTTTAATTTTCATTGATTTTCCCAATGAAGTCTTTATAATCATTCAGTATTCCCTAACACCTACATGAAGCTTTTGCCATTGGCTTAATTCACAGCCCAACTCTAACTAAATTATGTACTTTCCCTCTTCAAAGTCAACTGATATTTGCTTTATATGAAACCAAATTCTAGATACCACATGTTTCTGTTCTCTTCTTTCTCTTAGTCAATAAAGTATATTATTAGTTGTAGTTATGAAAATGCATTATTTAAAAATTCTCAATATTCTCAAGTGAATGCTGAGAAATGTGTGGAAAGAGTCAAAGGATCCATGTTTTCCCTTATATGTGGAAACTGGAGTTAGCTTACAAACTCCTAAGTAACAACAATGTGTGGTATGCAAATGTATACAAATGTTCCAACTGAAATATGGTAAATTCAAAGGAGATCTCAAATAGTATAAGTACTTAGAAAGTCAAAAACAAAATAAAACGCCAGGAAGCAGGTACTTGAATGGGGAGGGGGTGGCATAGAATCAAGGGGAAAGAGGTAGGGGAATGAAGAGGAGAAGAAAGGGGAAATGCAGACAAGACTCCAATGTATATCCTACAGAATTAAGAAGAGGGAAAGGAGGGTGCGAATGTTGAAAGGATGACATTGGTCAATATGTAAGTATTCATAATTTGCTTTGTTGAATGGCAACTCATTTGTACAGCTATTTAAAGATAATAAAAATATAATTAAAAATAACAAAACATTAAAAAAAATCAAGCCATGTATATATCATTGGTGCAAAGTGAAGCCCCACAGAATAAATCTTCATGTATCTTGGAAATATTACCGAAATTCTATATAGCCCAATTTTCTTTTTCAATTAAATTTTATTTTATTGTAAAGATGATGTACAGAGAGGTTACAGGCACATAAGTAAGGTAATGAATATATTTCTTGTCAAATATTTTTATTCCCTCCCTCATTTTTTTCCTGCTTTTGCCCACCAACTCCTTCCTCCCCCCACAAGTTGCAAAGTTCATTTCCAACACAGTGTCTTGTGAGTATCACTGCTGCATTGGCTTACCTTTTGTCTCACCATTTTGTTATTCCCCTTCCCTCTCCCAAATCAGATAAATGTAATTACAGGTCACAGGGTACCAAAATAAAAACAGCAACGACAAGGGATAAACCAAAGGGAAAAAAAGAAAAAAGAAATAGCTTCCCATAGTACATTAAAAAGAAAACAAACAAAAAACAAACCTCTCTTATTTCCATATCTTAGAGTTCATTTCAATTAGCATCATTTTATGTGTACATAGCTATTGAACTATTGTGATCCTCTGCTAGGACTATCCTAGACATATACTAATTATTACAAATGAGGCAAACCATGGAACCTCTCTTTCTTTGAGTTTGGCTTACATCACTTAAACCTCTAAGCTTTCTATTCCTTCTCTAATCCACACCTGAAGATTATTCAAGTTCCTAGCAACCCACAGTCTTGTCCTCATACCTAAACCTGTAGCTAGCATTCCTGAAGACTCTTGTTTTGTATATGTAGTTACATGTACTTTACATGTTGTTACATTGCTTCATCAATGCTGGGGGGAAAATCCTAGGTCAGTTAACAACCACTTGGTCTCTTTCATTTGTTTATATCAGCCATACTCTTCTTGTCCTGCAAATTGTACTCCATGTACCAAATGCCAGAGCTTGAACTAGAGAAAAACCTGAATTAATCACTGACTCCATTCCACACACATACACTCCTTTCTATACATTTTATTCACTGTCCTTTTTTTTTTCTGGTAATGAAGTTTGAACTCAGAGCCTTCTGCTTGCTAGGCGGGTACTCTACCACTCAAGTCACCCCTCCACCCCTGCCTTTTTTCTGGTTATTTTGGATATAGAATCTAGCAAACATTTCTGCCCAGGCTGGCCTTGAAGCATAATTCTCCACATTCTAGCATCCTGGGTGTCTGGGGTTATAACAGCACTTCTAATCCACAGATCTAGCAGTGAAGAACACTCAGCTAGCCACTCTTTGAAGTCTACTTTTGAAAGTTCTGATTACCTCTTGCCGCCTTTGACTACCATTTTCCATTCTGGTTGAAAATACTTCGAACTATCATGCTTAAACTCTTCATTTGATCTGAAATTGTATTTTGTTAGGCAATATAAAGTTGAATTCCTGCCATTTAGGGTTTAGTCTTCTGATAATGTAGGCAAAATGTATATAGTGATGGTTGGTGCTGGGTCATCTACCACAGTGTGTGGTGAGGCCAACTGAAGATAAGGAGACTTCTTGATGACATGATACCCAAAGTTTCTTTTCAAGGGCAAATGAACTTGTAAAAAAAATGCAGAACACTGAGAAGAGACCAGGCAGCCTCCTCCATGTAAAACATCCTGGTATTCATTTAAGTACTACCCTAATTCTTTGCACACTCTTTCTCAGTTTCATCAGCTATAACCTCGGTTAACAGGGTGTTGACAAGCTAGTAAAAACAATGAAACACACACTAAAGATTTTTGTTGTTGTTGTTGTTTCACAAAACATTCAAGATGAATTTCTGGCACTCCTGACAGTGACTGCTAATCAGCCCATGAATCTGCCCCTTGGCAGTGAGGGTATTTCAGTCCATTTGTAATAATGGCAGAGTCGAGGGACTGCTGTGGTTCAGCAGAACCACAGTAGCATTATGTGAAATGCTAAGACTTGAAGATATCCAAGAAAGAATTCTCTGTGTTTCAGATAGAATTGAAAGTGAGGGATTGGTATAAATATCTACAGTGGACTAAATATTTGTCTTGTACGTAAATTTATCTGATTTGGGGAGGGGAAGGGGAAACACAGAAATGATGGGACAAAGGGTGAATCAATTCAGCAGTGATACTAGATATTGTGTTGGAAATGAACTGTACAACTTGGGAAGGAAGGATGAGGGAGGGGAAAACCTGGGAGAAAATGAGGGAGAGGGGTGACACTGTTTAAAAAGAAATGTACTTAATACCTGACTTATATACTATAACTCCTCTGTACATCCCATTTACAATAAAAACAAAATAAGAATAAAATATTAGCTTCATTAATATTTATAGAATTGGATTGCTACATCTGGTTTACGTGTATGACAAAAGGAAATGGTTTGACTAATATTGCATACAAGATACCACCTTATATACCAATCATAGATACTTCTGGGAACAAGGCTTGCCTGGCCCACCAAAACAGGATCTACCCCTGTAACCACTCATAGCCCAATTACCAGTTCAGAACGAAAGCTGTTTCTAAGCAGAGGGAAGCCAAGAATATCTGAGAAGGGACTAACTAAGACACACATGATGAAGTGCCAAATCAAAACGTTACTCTTTCACCCAGGTGAAGACTGGACAGAGAGGTAAAAGAAAAAACCCACAACCAGAGAACTAACTCATAAAGTCTGGTTTGTCCGCATATACAATGCCTTGTAACAAATGGCTCAAAGGGACTGTGCTCAATCACCCTTTTGCCTCCAGTGCTCAGCACTGTACCTGATACACAGCAGGCACAAAACACTTGATTGCTGAATTAATTAACTTTATAACCTCAACTTTCCAGTTCTAGAAGTGATACCATTCCACTATTGACCTCAATTATTTTGTCAGGATGGTTTTACTTTGTCTGAAACCTCCTCACCTCTTTCTACCCAGGATTCTGAATTCCTGGACCATTTCCTCTTTCACCCTCTTGTAATTTATAAGCCTATTATGCACTTTAGTTTTAGAACAACATGAGCCTTAGAAAGTAGTGCTAATGGAATTCTAATAGGAACAAAATGAATCAATTGTTGGGATGACTTGCAGTTTGTTTGCATCTCTAAAAAGGAGAGAGAAGGATGGAGGAGGAATAGAGAGAGAAAGGAGGGAAGGATGTAAGGGGGAAAAGGGAGGGAAGAGAAGGTAAAAGGAAGATGTAAGACTTTGGTTTGTGTAGTAGGAATAATCTCTTGAAGAGAATAGAATACCTATTAAACTATTCAGAGACTTACTCTGGCCTACTGATTACATGCAGGATCTTGGGATCTAGCCTACCTACTTGGCTTTAAATTTTGAGTCTGCCACTAAGGTAATTTTTTCTTTCTTTTTCTTTTCTTTTAATTTTTTTATTGTAAAGGTGATGTACAGTGAGGTTTCATAAATCAGGCATTGAACTGTGTCACCCCCTCCTTCAATTTCGCCCAGTTTTTCCCTCCCGGCCCCCCCTTCCTCTAAGTTGTATAGTTCAGTTCCAATATAGTGTGTAGTGAGTGTCACTATGGAATTAGTAACCTTTGTTCTACCATTTCTGTGCTTCTCCTTCCTCTCCCCAAATCAGATAATCTTCATATAAGACAGAAGGTACATAAATAAAAAGCAGTGACAAAAGGAGAAAAACAGAAAAATACAATTTAAAAAACCTCTTATCCATTTGATAAGCATCATTTTATTGAGCCCTGTGATTCTCTCCTAAGAATATCCTCCTTTGGTCTCACTGTGTAAATGTTTAGAGTCCTGTTTCATTTATTATGTCTAGGGGTATTTTTTGTCTTTTACTATTCATTGGGTGTGCTTGTAGATTTATAGTCAAATTCTAATAATTACAAATGAGAGAAGCCATGTTTTCTTGGGCCTGGCTTACTTCACTTAATACAATTTTTCCCAGTCTTTCCATTTCCTTATGAATGGGGCAATGTTATTCTTTCTGATGGAGGCATAGAATTCCATTGTGTATATATACCACATTTTCTTGATGCAGCCATCCACTGCAGGGCAGCTGGGTTGATTCCATATATTAACTATAGTAAACAATCTAAGGTAATTTTCTTCAATTGTCTGTGTTGCACGTTACTTGTTCTCACTGAGTCTGGACATAGCTTCATAATTTTTCCTCCAATATCACACTGGATAGCCACTCTCAATCATTCAGGTCCCACAATAATAGGAGATCTATTTGCTATACCTGATGTAAACTCACTGCAGAATGAGCCATCAGGGAGGTCACCATGATGTGACTTTATGAGTCTCTTGGAGAACAAGTGCCAGCCGTATTGACTATCTAGGTGAAGCCTTTGTGTTTATAACCCAATCCCACTGAAGTTTCTTTTATTAGTAAACCAAATAAAACTACAAATCAGCACACAAGGAAAGCTTTTGTAAGGAAAACATGATCGTGACAGCAAGACCCAAGTACTTATTCGCATGAATGTGAAAATATGAATAGACTAAGTCACTTGCTTGCTTGGGACATCTCCTATTACATGTTTTGTTTCCAAAAATCCTACCTCCTATTACTTTTTCACCTTATTGTCTTCTTTAAGAAAGCATATTTGGATGGGAATAGACCCAATAGAATGATGAAAAAAATATTGGGAAGGAGAATTAATCAGAATAGTGCTGATGGTCATGGAAATTACTTGGGCAAGACCACATTATCATTGTCCCTGAATACTCAAACATCATCATCCATGAAGACTCACTGAAACTAAATGTTTCCACTTATTCCTACATCTGGGGTAAATTTTGCATAGGGAGGCATTGATAGAAGAGGTGAAACACCCCTAAACTCCAGACTCCGATGGAGAATGAAAGGTTATCTTTCTTCTATAATTGTGCATATCACTTCACATTTCTTTTGATCTTATATCTCATGTCCATCTGACATTACAATGGGAACTGGAATCTCCCAAATGTGGAGGGGAGGAGAACTTTGACTTCAGAGGCTTTCAATTGACTCACCCCCTCTCTCAACATCATTTGCAAATGATCACCTCTAGAGGGAGCTAACCTCATTATCTGATTTAATTCCCAAGGGCTTGTTCAGGATCCAAGACTGATAAATTAGGGCATTGTCTTTTGTTCACATTCCGGCTAGAGGATCTGTACGGATACCAGAGAGGAGTGATGCAGGGGAGGCAATCAATCCCTGAATAGGAGAGAGAGGGTTACTTAGAAGAATCATAAATTTCCTCAGCTCAAATATGCCAAATGCAAGAAAAGCATAATAGCTACACTTTGCTTTCGCAAATCATTCTTCAAATTGATCATGTTCTCTTTGGATTTCCCTGATCTTTCCTTTAGTGTATCTTAATTCAACTTATTAAAATATTAGCAGTTATAGTAGTAGACAGAGTGGCTATAAGGAATGAAACGAAGAGATGGACAGTCTGACTTGATCTCCACAGAGCGTTATCTCAGACATACAAGATCTTTTCAACTGCACATGAAGGCTGCCTCTGAGGATATGTGAGATAGCGATTTATAAACAGTGCCAAACTAGGAAACAGCTATGTGGAATCTCCAACTTCTAAACTACTTTGCTAAGATTTATCTGATTTTCTGCAACATCTCAAAATTTCCACATGGTATTCCACTAAACTGAACAGGAAATTATAAGCACCGATGGAATCAGACAGAAAAAAAAAAACATTTCTTCAGGATGACACGTGGCAGTGAACCTCCATTCTTTGCAGGGTGAATGGGGCTGGGAAGGAAAGAAGCAAGGAAGCAATACTGTCAACTGGCTGCAACCCTCCAATCCCAGATTGCTTGATTCTGTATAAAAGTGCCAGAAAATGTGGTTGGGATGGAAAAGAGGCTGCTCCCTCACAAAGAAAGGAAATAAGCTCTGTTTTAAAATTACCAAAGCAAGATAAATATCAGGCCTCTTAGTGAGAATTGAAATAACCCTCTTAAACTTTTCCCAAACATTTCCAACCCCCCCCCCAACTAGAAAGGGCAGATCACACACAGGGCCTAGGGCTTCAGCCTATGCTAATAAGGAGTCTCCTGTGTTCTCATTAGTGAGTTGAACAGGCTTAAAGAATGGCTGGGATCAGGGGGATTAAAAGAAAAGAGTGGCTATGGGACTGTATTTCATCTGAAGTCACCTTCAGGCCAGAAAACAGGGTAGGAAAAAAAAAAAAGAAATTGGAAACCAAAGTGGTTCCAATATGGAATGCTTCAAAGCAATACACTCCTTGAAAATTACAGTCACCTCTAAAGAGAGAGTAAAACTGCCACAGGGTATTAAAATTCTTGGCAGACACACTTCTGGAGTGGTACTTGGATCCTGCAGTGGCCTATCAGTCAGGGTGTCTGTCTCTTGTGACCTCTTGTCCAGTTCATCCTGCATTATAATGGCAAATGTATCTCCCTAAACTTTACTTGCATCTTGTTCTCATCTTTGTCTCAGGATAAGTAAGCTAAATGTCTTCTGGCTGGGCCTCTGAGAAACTACATGTGCTAAATTATCCCTGCTCCTCAGCATAAAACTGAAATTAGGCTCTTAAGCTTATTCTTAGGCTAAGAAGCTAGGAAAAAGCCCAGTTAAAAAGACAGAACATGTTTTTGTGACCAACAGACATTCTCCAAATGTCATCTCTGTGTCTGAACATTGGAAGACCTTATTCATATCACTGAATTTTCTCAGTCCCACCTAGAAAGTGAAGATAATACCAAACTGTCATAACAAAATGTGCTTCAAATGTCCAACACTAAAGTCTGAAACTTCCTAAAAGTTGATAATATTTTTCAGCAAACATATGATCACTTTTATCATTAACAAGTTTTCTAAATTTTCTCTGATGTACCATTTGTACTTGCACACTTAAAAGTTAATTTTAAGAAAGAAGCAACTATATCACCTTATGAAGACCAGAGAACACTAAAATGGGTGTCAGAACAAGCAAATACTGATGAGAAAGGATAAGACCTGGAGAAATTCTGAGGGTGAGTAGCAGCTGCAGTTGTAATATTCATCCTCTCTTTTTTAAATTCCAGACTCACTAAACAAGCTCTTCCTTGCTGTCCTCTGCATTTTACATGCTAAATAGTTCTGAGACCTCAGAAGAAAACACCAATTGCAACACCTCTACAGAAGAGTCAAAACAGACTCAATAGAAATCAAGAAAGTTCCAGAATTTAAATGTCACTACATTGGATCTATAGTCCTTCCTTATGCGCTCATGTTTTCTTCAACAAGTTCTATGGTGTAATGAGATTGACAGACTGCAGCTGGTTTTGCACCTTCTAAATTCTTTGCCAAAGACAAATTATAGGAGCATTCTTTAGAGCCATGCTGTGATACTGTCTGAGCTGAGCAAGAGGCTGTGTGGAGAACATGCACCAAAGTTGTGTGTTTCTGCATGCTTTTTTAACCAAATGGCATTTGGCTGTTTCAGTGTCTTTCATAAGCAAATGCAAGTTTCTGTCAGAGCAAAAAGTAATGTTAAAATGATATCGATTTGGCAAGGAGATCAAATGGGGTTCATTTACTCAAATTCAAATGTCTATTAATCTTCAGGGCATAAAAGACATGAAAACATTCTTCAGGGTATCATAAACACAGAAAGGATTACATTTATACAGGAAAGAAAAGCTAGCGAAAATTGAGAATCAGAGCAAGGCTATTTTAAGAAATCAGATGAGAAATGACAAGGGAAAATGGTAGATTTATTCTCTTGAAAACTACCAGTACATTCTGGCAGCAGTATGAGAACAAATAAAAAAGTTTTCATTAATATACTTTTTCAGAAGCAGGGCAGCATGATTGAGGAAGAGGCCCATTCTTGACTTGGCATGTGACACAGGACAATGAATGACTACCTAATGGAACCAAGAATGCAATCATTTAAAAATGAATGTTCTAGAAGCGGAGAAAAGAATTTTCATTCTTATGAAACCAACTAACTGTCTGCTTATAAAGCTGGTGTCCAAGGAACAGGGGTAGAAGAAAAACAACCTTCTTCAATTTTGTTTTCTCCTTTTGAGTCTGGACCAGAAAATTGATTCAATAAAGAGAGAGGACTATGGGTATTTTTCAGGTCAGTGTTTACTGCATCATCAACATGGGGTTGTTTGAAACCAACGCTATGTGGAGCTCTTGCCTTAGTAGAGTTTGAGGGTCAAGGGCTAGTATGACTCAGACTGGGAAGCAAAATAAAAAGTTAGCTTCTGAGCATGGCATAGACAGGAAATTAAATGAAGACTGAGAGAGGGCTTGAAATTCTGAAGAGAAATAACTTCAGCAATTTGAATTATTAGTACACTAAAGCCAACTAAAACAAGGGTCATTTAGATGTTTTCTAGAGAAAAATTTTATAGAATCAAATTAACTAGGCTGATATTAGAATCATAGGAAAGATTAAGAATATCTTATTTCCAGAGTTTCTGATTACACCATTTTTTCTTCTCTTACTCCTCCTTAAATGTCCTTCTTATACCTGATCCTAGCTACTCTGTACCCTTTAGACATTATCTTATCTAAGAAGTGCATATATTCTTCTAAATGCTTGCTTTATTTTATGGTTACTGCAAATTGTATCATTTCCTGGTATTTGTTGCTTTGTCCAATGTCACAAAGAAATACTGTTCTGTTTTCTTCTTATGATTTTAGCTTTTGCATTTAGGCTCTTGATCTATCTGGAATGAATTTATGTGTATAATAAGAGATATGGGTAGACCACCATTTTTTGCCATTTCTTTAGCCTAGTTGTTCAAGCACCATTTGTGGAAAACATTTTCCCTTCCTCGCTGAATACTCTTGGCATTTTGTTGAAAATCAATTGACCGTGTATGTGTAGGGTTATTTTTAGATTCTGTTTTGCTCTGATAATATGTTTCTGTTTTTATGTCAGTACCATATTTTTCTGATTATTGTAAGCTTAAGAGCAATCCACTCTTAATTTTAATGTATAACTAGATGCCTATGAGGCCTCAGAAACACATTCTAGCACCAAATTTAGCATTGTCTACTGGGAAATGTTGAACAAGTCATACAATTCCTACATGCCTAAATTTGTAAATCTGTAACATAAGAGAGTGTAAATCAGGCTTTCAAATTAAAATTAGAAAGGAAGGTAAATTAACCTAACTGGAAGGTACAATACAACATTATAATGGTACAATAGAAAGTTGTGCCAAAATTCTTCTTCTGATGAACTTTTAGATGAAAGTTACCACTCCATTCTAGGGTGTAGGAATTTAAGCTTGTGGCTGACATGTCTCTTGATTTTTTTTTTCTTGAGAAGCTATTTTGATTTATTATATGGGCCAAGAGAAATGGTCAGTGCTTACACTACCAATGTGAGATCCCTGAACTAGCAAATCTTTACAGCTGTGTCATAGCTACATAGGATAATGTGTATCACCATGCTTCTGATAGGTAAGTTCTTTTCAAATCCAGCAGTTTATGTGTTCTAAATCACTACCATTAGCCTTGCTTTTCTTGCAAGCTGGCAGTCAGTTCCCCACTTAAGTCCAATGGGTATGCCATTCAGCCTGAGTTCACAATCTACTCTGTGTTGGACTTCTCCTGTTTTTGTTTTAACTTTGTTTTTTTGTATCTTCTAGTTACAGATCCCACCTCTACCTCTTGTCTCTCTGGTATGTGCCCAGATAGAGTGACTCAGGTTATCTTCATTAATAGGCCATTTTGTCCTGTGGCTTTCTGTTGGGTTTAGCCAACAGGGAATCAACAAGTGATTAGATGATGAATGAATAGTAAAGTTATAATATTTTGTTTCTTCTGTGTACTAACTGCTACACCAAATGGGTTGATTATGATCTAAAACTGCATTTACCTTTACATTTTTCCCTAATGATTATCTTTTAGTAAATTCAGGCTACTTCACCCAAAATAGCATATATTTGGTACCTCAAGCATCATGGGTTCCTTAAAGTGGTAAAGGCCAAGAAGTTAAAGATCAAAAGATCAGCCAATTTTCCTCCCCAACAGGACTGTCCTTATGTTTGTAGATGGAAGCTTCCTTGCTGTTTCTCTCATGATGAATTTGTATATTTCCTTACAAGACACTAATCCCATCCATAAAGGAACTACCCCATGACCTAATTACTTTCCAAAAGATCCTGTTGAAGATTAGGGCTTCCACATATGAGTTTGGGGGATGGCAAACACAAATACTCAACGCATAGCTGCCAACCACCTTTTCTGGAATCCATTAACTTCTTTTTTCTATTGGTCCATCTGTCAAGAAGCAATTTACAGTTCTCATGTTCTTTTGGGCTCAGTTCACTCATTTTTAAATCATCCAATTTGAGTGGACCATAATATCTTGTGCATAGAAGTTATTTAACATACCATACATTTATTGCAGAGAGAATACACCTCTGCATGTGCATGTGCACATGCACACACACAATTTATTGCAGACAACTCTTAAAATACATCTTTGTTCATCTGCTTTGACGACGTGTGATACATACAGTTGGATGTTGAAAGTAAAGTAATAATGTAAAAAAGGCTTTGAGATTGGGCAATGGGTAGATAAAGAATTTTGAGGACCATGATAGGAAGTGTCTTAAGTTATCTTAAATAGACTATTATACAAAAAATCTATGCTAATAACTCTACTAGTTAGAATACAAAAGGAAATGAACAGCATGCTAGAGAAAAATCTCTATCACATTACAGAATACTTAAATATGCATTTAAAAGACAATCAGTAGAAAAGCAGACTAATGAGGCCCTCCTGGTGAAGGCTCCGAAAGAAACTAAGGACATGTAGGAATCTCAGTAAAAGGGAACCTTACTCTATGCAGGCAGAAGGCATACTGAATTTGTGTATTACATGTAATAAAAGGCAGAACTTACAAGAAATGAAGTCAGATACTTCTCTGAGAATTTCAAGAGGTAGAGAATGGTTTGCGGCTTGCTGCTTTGAGTAAAATACCGGAGGAAAAGATAGTTTTATGGGAGAATGTTTGAAAGGAAAGGAACTGATACTTGATAGTTTGGAAAATTCTCATTATATCCAGACTTCAAAAGATGCTAAAATAGAAAGACCTACTGCCAGGTATAACTGCTCTGGAAAGAAAGCAGAGATGTGGCTAGATAATTTCTGCTAGAAAGATCAAAATTTCAGAATACTTTCTACTGGAAGAAATAAGTTGTGTGACTTGTGGATTTCTTCAGGTGCCCAAGCAGAAGCCAGGAATAGAGATGCTATTACCCAGGAAAGACACTCGTCCAGTGGAATGAATTCCACTCTCCCCAAATTCATGAGAATTTAATACTAGCAAAAACACTTCTGGCTAAGAACGAAATTGACAGAAACAGGAAAACAAAAAATGAAAGAAACCTGGTACACTCACAAACGTCTACAGGTAGGAAGTAGTTTAAAAAACAACAACAAAACACCCTGCTTTAAGTACATGCTGTCTTTCATGCTTTTATTCCCCCCTTAAATGATGATGTAGCGGGTAGAGCTTCATGTCCAGAAAGTGATGTCTCAAATCCAAGAAGACTGGCCTCAGGACTTGAAACTGAATGAAATTTTCCCTGCTGGATTTCTGATTGGCTTGAAACAAATTAATCTCTTTTTTTCCCTTTCATCTTTTCCCCTTTTGGAACATAACAGTAATATGTATCCTATTCGTGTACCATTTTATTTTTAGAAAAGATTAAAGTTTTGCTACATGGAAACAAAGAATGAGAGAGTAATACCTACAGGTGCCTAGAATCCTAATCGATGCTGAGATCGTGACTCCACCCACCAGGAAACAGCCCCATCAGAGCCCTAAATTTTGCTCTCTCCAGATTATTACTCAAACTCATTATTAAAAGCCTGTAATCCTAGATACTCAAGTGGCTGAGATCTGAGGATCACGGTTCAAAGACAGCCTGGGCAGGAAAGTCCATGAGACTCTTATCTCCAATAAACCACTAGAAAAACTGGAAATGGTGCTGTGGCTCAAGTGGTAGAGTGCTCACCTTGAGCTGAAGAGCACAGGGACAGTGCCCAGGCCCAGAGTTCAAGCCCCACAAGACACACACACACACACACACACACACACACACTTTGATTTGAGTTCAGGTGATCTAGAATAAATGCATTTCATTTCACTGTATCCAAGTTATCTTATTTGCAGTATTTGTCTTCCTACAAGCTGATTAGGAAAGGGGAAAGTATAATGAGATTATAAGTATCTAGCAGTGTTATAGAGAAAAAGAAGCAGAAAGAAAGGAGTACTCACACAAAAAAGACATCATGTGACATAACCTTATATTTCTGAAGTAAAAGTAGATGCTCCTATACTTGGAGTAAATTATAGCTATACATTTGTTTATTGACATAATTGATGGGCTTAATAATCCTTTTTTTTTCTTTTGGAAAAATAAGGTGTCTTTAAGAGATCATATTTGGAAAGGATATACTGTAAACCAAAATAACCCCAATAACTCAACACAAAGATCTAAGGGAACTTTGGCAGGGTGGGGAGTGGGGGTGGGAGGGGTAGTAGGGAGGTATGGAGGTGAGGGGGTGGTAGGGGGGGTGGGGGTCCGGGGTGGAGAGGGGAAAGGATGGGAAGGGGAAACAAAGGAGGAGGCTACAATGCTTGATAAGAAATGTACTCACTATCTTGCCCATGTAATTGTAACCCCTCTGTATGGTATTTTCACAATAATAAAATAGCTATCAATAAAAAAAACAAGTTTGAAAGTTAGCTTCTGGGAAGCAAAACACAAATTTTCAAACTTTGCTTATATCCTTAAGATATGAATTTATTTAAATAAAATAACTTCTCTCACAGGTTCACTCCCCAGGAAAAATGAGTAAGTGTCCTACTAAGTTCTTGCACGGCTGAAGTTTACAGTTTGCAACTGTAAAGCAAGAATCTGGCCACCCTGAAATCAGGGCTCCCCTCACTGGCAAACAGACTTGATGTTAACAACCTAATATTGATAAAAGAACTAATGAGAACTACTAATTTGTCCAGACCCCTAACTAGCTAACTTGCATAGAGTTATTTGCTTCTATGATATCACACATACATTCAGATTATTTTATGTGCTTTAATCAATCCGTTCATTTATTCTTCAAGCATTTATCGAATATCACATAGCTAACACACATCTATGCAGGAACTTTGAAGCCTGTGCAAACAAAGTGTATGGAGTTTACAGATGAGTAATACATATATCCCTGTCTTTAAGAACAAGAACATTAACGAGCTTACTAGAAGATAATAAATATTGTCTTTAGAGAGTATTTTGAGGAATTAATGAGATAATGAATATAAAGTCCTTTTTATAGCCTCTGGTACATGATCAATAGCTGTCTTCTAGTTATTGCTATAGGGAGAGCTTTAAGGAGCCTTCTGGAGTTTTTAGCTCAGTGGTGCTGAAACTTCTGCATACCTCAGAATTATCTGAAGGGCTGTGAAAATCCACTGTCCTAGGAGTTGGCTCAAGAGTTTCCATTTCATGGACCTGTTACTGTTGATCTGGGTTCGCAATCTGAGAATCTCGCTTTACTCCAGTGTCCTAATTTTATAAATAAAAAAATAAAGTTCGAGTTGAATTTATCAGATCATAAACTCATCATCAATAATTAGCTTTGCTGACTCAACATATCATTACCCCTCTTCCACACATTTCACACATTTCCCCTTCTCTTTCACACATGATAAGAATCAAACCTTGTTAATGACAGATGATAAACAAGTACTCTACTGCTGAGTCACTACACCTGCCCAGCCTGCCATCCCCAATGGCTGCATATGTGTATTTCATTCACTTCAAATACTACAGTATTAGAGACAAACCAGGTATTCTGTATGACAGTGCACGGACAGATGAGGAGAGGCATGTGTATCTCAGTTTCTGTGTGTTCAAGAATCCTGGCATGGCTAAACTGTTACTCTGCCTCATGGCCTCTCACTAGGCTACAGCCAATGTACGAGGTAGAAGTCTCTTCTTCACTGAGCGGCCTCCCTTCCAAGTTCATTCTTATGCCTTATGTTTTTGTGGCAGGATTTAGAGCTTTAAGACTGAAAGACAAGGTCTGTGCTGCCTGTTTCCCCAAAGCCTCCTTTAGATCCTTGTTTGCCTTTTGGACTTCTCCAGAGTCTTTGTCATAAAAACTAAGTGAATATGGGAAGAAAGAGGACACAAGCATGACAAAAGTCATGGTCTATTGTAAGGGGTCCATGAAAGTAGCATCCTATATGCTTTGCTGTTATCTATGGACTAGAAACAAGCCATTGGGTTTGGCCAAATTTAAGGATAACCCAAGGGTGAAAACATGAGGAGTTGAGATGAGTGAGAGGCATGTCAAATGCCACCTACTGTATCAATAGTACAAACTCAATGCCTTATAGAGTGCCCTGACATAACTAGGTGACATCTATAAAATCCACATGCTTACTCTCCTCCACATGTAAGACATTAATGTTCTTTCTTGTATATAGGTGCAAAATTCTTTCCAGTTAATGTCTCTTGCAGATACCATAAATGACATTTGCATTCAAAACAAAGGGAGAAAAAAGTTCTGATGAACTAAGAGCATTTAAATTTATCAAAACTACAAATCAAATGAAATTTCAGAAAGCATTTGCTCAATCATTATTGTGATCAAGAACCACAGACACCAAAATGTAATATAACAGAGCCAACAAACAATGATTCATTTGGTATTCTGTTCAAATAAAACAAAAATAGGCATTTCCTTTTGAACATTACATACACAGTCTAGGTGACAATGGAGCTTTCTTGGGAAAATGTACATCTGATTCTTTACCCCGTTACATTCGCCCATATTTTCCAAAAGTAGACATATTTTGTAAGTGTCTTATAGTTCTTTGAAAGATACTTGTTTGTCTGGAAGCTAAAAGAAGGTTAAAACATTCAGTTTCAGTACTTATTTACTGACCATTGACTATGGGGTACATTCCAAGTTCTTTTATTTGTCAGTCATGGGGCTTGAACTCTGGGCCTGGGTGCTATCCCTCAGCTCTTCAGCTCAAGGCTAGTGCTCTACCACTTGAGGCACAGTTAATGGGGGTTTATTGGAAATGAATCTCACGGACTTTACTGACCAGGCTGGCTTTGAACCATGATCCTCAGATCTCAGCCTTCTTAATATTTAGGATTACAGGCCCATTCCAAGTTCTAAGTGGAGAACAAGAGAGAATTTTCTGCTCTAACAGCCCCTTTCAGATCTCCAATGAAAAGAGACAAACTTTAAACACTGCAGAGAGTAACTTAACACATAATTGTTGTTATGGAGGTACAGGTACAGTGATATGTGAGAATATAACAGACAGCCCTAACCTCTATGGAGGTATAGAAAGATAGAGGGGCTAAGCCAAAATCTGAATAACACATAGAGGTGTCTATGTTCCTCTGTCTAGGCAACTGAAGCAACCAACAGCATTCCAGGGAGAGCCTCAGAGTTGAAACAACAGATATAATTTGAAGGACAGAATCACAGAATATAGACTATAAAAATACAGATCGTCCTTACACGTGGTTCAGAAGTTAGAAGGGTTACCATTGATTGTAAGAAATTATAGCAACAGTTTTAGTTGAGCCTTCAGTCTGTCAATCCTGGGCACTTGGGTTCCAGGGTAAACTGGATCCTTGACAAAGGGCATATATCTGGAGTAGAACTTGTGAGTCCCATGTGTTTCTCATTTACCGCAGGGTGGGAATTCCATGATTGATATTGGGACAATTTCCTGACATTCTAAAAGAAGTCCAGGTGAGGGATATTTCCCATGAGTTGTAAACAGGTTGTATTCAGTACAATTTTGCTCTTTTCATTGAGGACAGACACCATGTTAGGGGGGGGAAAAAGTTAAAAGATTAATAATTGGAATTTTTGTTAATCATGAGTCATTAGTGATAAATCATACATAATCTCCTTCCTGATGGTGATAGATAGAGTATTGCATTAGAATAGAAAGTTTTGAGCACAAGCCAGGATGACAGATTCTCGGGAAAACTGGTTTAATAAGCTAACCTATTTGTTGACTAGAAGACCACGGTCTCTTAATGGAGCTGCAACTTTCCAAAGCACTCTTCAGTGCCACCTAGTGGAAGTTAAAATTACTACACAACAATCTCAATGAGTTACAGTCGTGCTCTGACAGCAAGCAGCTCAAACTAAAATGTGGATTTCCAGATCTAAAATTCTGCAATGCTCTGTTCAGTGAGTAACGCCAAATAATTGTTTTTCCATTGAATCCATCCATAAGCCTCATAGAGCTATAAAATAGAGGGGAAACAACAGTTACCTATGAGGGCTATTTAGCAGATAAAAATTATTTTTTAAATTTTATTGTCAAGATGATGTACAGAGGGGTTACAGTTACTTAAGAAAGGTAGTAGATTACATTTCTTGTCTGACTTGTTACCCCTTTCCTCGTGTTTCTCATCTTTCCCTGCCCCTTTCAATCCCCCCAAGTTGTACAGATCATTTCCAACATTTTGTCTTGTGAGTATTGTTGTTGCATTGGTTCCCTCTTTGACCTATGTCTCACTATTCTTTTGTTCCCCTTCTCTTCCCTAGTTCAGATAAATGTATATACAATACCCAGGGTACCAAAATCAAATACAGTGGCAACAGGGGATATACCACAGGGGGGCAAAACACAAAATGAAAAAGAATCACATAGTACATAGAGAACAACAACAAAGAAAAACCCCTTGTGTCCATATCTTGGAGCTCATTTCACTTATCATCATCTTATATGGACATGTGTACATAGTTATTGAGCTATTCTAATCATCTGCTAAGAATATTCTAGATGTATACTAATTATTACAAATAAGAGAGACCATGGGACCTATGTTCTTTGGGTCTGGCTTACTTCACTTAATATAATTTTTTCCAAGTCTTTCCATTTGCTTACAAATAGGAAGGTGTCATTCTTTCTGATAGAAGCATAGAATTCCATTCTGTGTGTATACACACACACACACACACACACACACATATCACATTTTCTTGATCCATTCATAAACTGAAGGGCATCTGGGTTGGTTCCATATCTTATTTATGGTGAATAATGCTGTGATAAACATAGTTGTGCTGGTAGCTTTAGTGTGGCCTTGTTTGTAGTCATTTGGGTAAATGCCCAGAAGTGGGATTGCTGGTTGGTAGGGGAGCTCTATAAGAAGTCCTTTGAAGAACCTACATACTGCTTTTTTTCATTTTAATAAGGTTTTTATTGTGAAAATACTGTACACAGGGGTTACAACTACATTAGCAAGGTAATGAGTACATTTCTTATCAAGCATTGTTGCCTCCTCCTTTATTTTTCCCTACCATCCCTTCCTTCCCACCTCCACAACTACACTTTACCCTCCCCCCCTCCACAGCCTAAATTGTAAAGTTCATTTTTCAACAGTGTCTTGTACATCTTATTGTTACAATGGGTCAATGTGGATCCCTATTTAAACATTTTGTTTTTTCTCTCCCACCCCCAAATTATACCGACATCAAATACAGTGAAAACAGGGGTTATACCGTGCGGGAGGAAGATACAACGCAACAAAAAAATTACAGTGATTGAACAAGTTTAGATTCCCACAAGCAGTAGCATGCCCTGTGGGCCACATCCCCTCCCAGCATCTGTTGTTATATTTCTTGATTGTATCCATTCTAACTGGGGTAATGTACAATTTCAATGTCTGCTCTCTCTCCATTCCTTTTCAATATAGTATCAGAATGCCTAGCTACAGCAATAAGACAAGATGCAAACATAAATGGGATCCAAATAGGGAAAGAAGAAATAAAACTCTCCTTCTGTGCAGATGACAGTGACAGGATCCTGTATTTAAAGAATCCATAGCCTCTACTCCCAAGTTACTTGAGCTGATAAGAAACTTTGGCAAAGTAGCAGGGTATAAAATTAACCCTCAAAAAGCAATGGCTTTTCTGTATACCAATAATGAGAAGAGCAAGGCTGAAATCAGGAAAGCAACTCCTTTTGTAATAGTCCCCCCCCCCAAAAAAAAATACCTAGGAACTAACTTAACCAAAGAAGTAAAGGGCCTCTATGATGAAAACTTTAAAAACCTGAAAAGGAAAATAAAGCAGAACTAAAGAAGTGGAAAAACCTCCCATGCTCCTGGATTGGGAGGATTAACATTGTGAAAATAGCAATACTGCCAAAGGCTATCTTCAGATTCGGTGCAATACCCATCAATATTCCAACCTTATTCTTTAATGAAATAGAGGAAGCAATCCAAAAATTCATATGGAACAATAAAAGACTCCAAATAACAAAAACAATCCTTAGCAGAAAGAACAGTGTGGGAGGAATATCAATACCAAGTTTCAAACTCTATTACAAATCTATAATAATCAAAGCAGCTTTGTACTGGCATAAGAACAGACCTGAGGACCAATGGAATAGAACTGAAGACCCAGAAATGAACCCGCAGACCTATGGCCAACTAATCTTCAATTAGGAAGCCAAAAAAAAAAAGAATGGAAGAAAGACAGCCTCTTCAGCAAATAGTGCTGGCAAAATTGGTTAAACTCTTGTAAAAAAAAATTGAAGTTAGATCCTTAAATGTCACTCTGAACCAGAACCAATTCCAAATGGACCAAAGACATTGAGGTAAAAGCAGATACCCTGAAAACATTACAGAGAGGAATAGAAGAAACTCTAGGGCTCCTTAGCACAGGCCAAACTTTTCTTAATAAAGACCCAGAAACACAGCAAATCAAAGAAAGGTTGGGCAAATGCTATTGCATTAAACTTCAAAGCCTCTGCATAGCAAAAGACATAACTAGCAAGATCAGTAGAAAGCCCACAGATTGGGAGAAGATCTTTACTAGCCAGACAACAGACAAGGGCCTCATATCTAAAATATACTTAGAACTCAAAAAATTAAACCCCCCTAAACAAATCCTCAAAGAAACAACCACCACATTAATCAGTGGGCTAATGACTTAGACTTCTCTGAAGAGGAAATAAGAATGACCAATAGACACATGAAGGAATGCTCAATGTCTCTGGCCATAAAAGAAATGCAAATTAAAACTCTGCTTAAATGGTGGAGTTAAAGTATTTCCTTAATACAGAATCAAGACAGATGAGGATACAAGTTCTTGAAATGGTAATGAGTAAAGATGAAAAGTAATAAAGATGACCTGGCCATTAAGTGAGGAAAGAAAGAAGCCCTGTTACAGGGAGCATGACAACACAAAAGCAGTTCATCTGTCTGCTCTCCATCTAGAAAAGATATTAGCCACCTCTGCCTCTCATGGAATGCTTAAATAGGGAGACCGGGAAGTCCTTACCATGGGAGATAATGAAGGATTGTAATTGCAATTCCTTTCCACAGTCTCCAGCAATCCTTTCATTTATACTGGACCACTGGAATTGGGGTTTTGATTCTCTCCCCTCTTCCTGATTCCTTTCTATTCTAGCATTTATTTTCCTAAGGAATTAAATTGTTTCTATCTGAATGTTCACGGCATATTAGAAATCATTCTAAGAAGGTGTTGGAAGGCTATGAATGTGTCTTTCTGTTCCTCAGAGAAAAATATGTAGAAATTGTTTCTCGCCTGATGTTACTCAAAACAAAATGGAAAGTTTCAGGGGGCTACTGATCCTTCACCCAGAACATCAGCCAATCCTTTTGTCAGTTTCTCTTATATTCATCTCTGCCTTCAAAATGTGTGTTTTTATTTCTGTTTATTCACCAGGACATCCGTCACTGTCCCACAGGTTGACAAAACTTTCTGCCTTTCTATCCTGTATATAGTAAAGTGAGTAAAGCCTTTTAGCTAGGGAAAAATAAAGAAAGACAAGTAAAGATGGACAAAGTTTTAATCGAGGATGAGAAAAATAGGTTTAAGTCCCCTATTTCTTGGTAAATATTTTTCTTTGTTAAAGAGAAGTGCTTATCACTTTTTAAAAAAAGGCCTTGCTTCCTCTCTGCTGTTGGTTTGGTCCTCTCAGAGGGAAAACAATATTTTCCTTCCCACAAAGGTGATTTTCCTCTCTTGAAGCCCATAGACAACTGAATTGATTTTTTTCAGGCCAAAACAATTTTAGAGTCTATTTATCTTCCTAGGATGATGTCCTTCACCAAATCATTTTGTCATCTCTTTGCTGTTGGCTTTTGTAACAGAGAAGATTATAACCCTTCATACTTAAAAACAAATAAATAAATAAATAAACTCTTGTCTTCTTTGCTGAAAATACCTTTCAACCTTGTCTCTGAGATAGGAAATTTTTGATATAGAATAAACATTGAAATCTATATTGGGAATAAAAGAGTTTTTCTTTTTGTAGTCTTCAATTTGTTTTCCACATTAGTTTTATAAAATGACTTTATAAGTAAAAAGTTTAGTAAAGGAGAGAGAAATTTAAAAACAAACTGCATTAAAGTTTCAGTTTCCACATTTGTTTTTCTTCTCATTGGAACATTGAGCAATACTAGCTACAAAGGGAATCACAAAAATTCTTCATTTCTCTTTATCCCCAGATGTACACTCTATATATAACTTTTATGTGTATAAAATCAAGTCTTATTCCTTACATTTTTCTCTTTATTTTGAGATCTTTATATATTGACATTTTAAACCAACTTCATTTTAAATAATTAAATACAGTGAATTTTTATAAGTACATCAAATTTGTCCATCTCTTGATTAATATTTTTCAGAAATTTAAAACAAGTAATTATTATAAACTATGCCTCAAAAATACCCTAGGAGCCCTACTGCACTGTTGGTGGGAGTGTAAAGTTGTTCAACCACTCTGGAAATCAGTATGGAGGTTCCTCAAAAGACTCCACATAGAGCTCCCCTATGACCCAGCAATCCCACTTCTGGGCATTTACCCAAATGATCACAAACAAGGCCATACTAAAGCTCAGCACAACTATGTTTATTGCAGCATTATTTACCATAGCTAAGATATGGAACCAACCCAGATGCCCCTCAGTAGATGAATGGATCAAGAAAATGTGGTATATAAATACAATGGAATTCTATGCTTCCATCAGAAAGAACAACACCACCTCATTTGTTAGGAAATGGTAAGACTTGGGAAAAAAATCAGATTAAGTGAAGTAACTCAGTCCCAAAGAAATTTAGCTCCCATGGTTTCTCTTATTTTCAATAATTAGTATACATCTAGGATAATCTTATCATATGAACAGAGAAGCTCAAAAGCCATGTACATATGACCATATAAGATGATGCTATGTGAAAGGTATCCCAAGATATGGACACAAGAGGTCTGCCTTTATTGTTATTGTTTTAAACGTACCATGTGATTTTATTTTTTTGGTGTTATTGTTGTTTCCTTTGTATGTTCTTTCCCCTATGGCATATTCCCTGTTGTCATTGTACTTGATTTTGGTACCCTGTATCTTGTACATATATTTGTCTACTCTAGGGAGGGAATGAGAATAACAAAATGCTGAAACAAAGACACAGGATGACCCACTCCAACAAGGATACCCACAGGACAGTATACTGGAAACTAACTTTACAACTTCAGGTGAAGTGGAGGATGGAGGGGGTGGGGAGGAGTGTCGGAAGTGGAAGAGGGAAGGGATAGTGGGACAACACCAAGAAAGGGAAGGGGCAACAATGATCAACAAGTAATGTACTCATTGCCTTACTCATGTAACTGTAACCCCTCTGTACAGCATCTTTACAATAAAATAAAATTCCCTTAAAATTACATTGCTATTTATTTGGATGGGAAAATCTGTAGGATATCTGGGCAGTATAATTGTTGGGTTAATGTAGGAACAAGAAAGATAGTACAAATCTTACCAGTTGATAAGCTCAAAATGTAGATACTGAGTCCTTAATATTTCCATCCAAATCTTTCATGGAACTATAGCAAAATAAAGACAGTACAAGGTAGCATAGAATCACATTGATTTTGCCATAAAAAAATTAACATTAAAAATCATTTCTATGGACTTCTACTTTTTCAGCTTTTTCCCATTTCCCTTCTTAATTTCTCCCTACTGATGTCTGACAATAACATAAAAAATTGGAAATATTTTGACAAATACATAAAACAAACCTATTTGTCCTCTTAATTTTAAAATAATACAACTATTTAAGGTTACTATTAGAACATTGTCTTGTATAACTGATAATATACAGTGAATATTTTAATATACAGTGAATTTTTTAATGCATTTTAGTCTGAACTGATCATCATTCTTAATAATAAGAAACATTCATCTTTGAGATAGGAGATCATTTACAATTTAATAGCATTAGCATTTTAAAAAATGTGTGAACTTACATATTTATATTTCTATAAGGTACACATTAAAACTCAAAAATGCTACAACAGCTATTATTTAATATTATATATGTAATGTATGTGTGATACTCAAGTGAATTAAAATAAATAATTCAGTTACTATAAAATAAGTAATTTGCATCAACATTTCAGTCATTAAAAATGAGTGAAACAAGAAATGGATGACTTCCTAGCAAAAATTAATATTCCCAAACTAAATCAAGAATATTTAAACCAACTAAATAGACCCATATCAAATAATCAAATAGAAACAGCAATAAGAGACCACCTTTCCAAGATGGATTCCCAGCTGAATTTTATAAGGCCTTCAAAGAAGAACTCACTCCTATTCTCCTCAAACTCTTCAATGGACTCAGAAATGAAATCTCACTACCAAACTCATTTTATGAAGTCACCATCACCCTCATCCCAAAACCTGACAGAGACTCATCAAAGAAACAGAACTATAGACCCATTTCTCTGATGAACATTGATGCAAAACTTCTCAATAAAATTCTGGCCAATAGACTTCAACAACTAATCAAAAAAAGTATACACTATGATTAAACAGGATTCATTCCAGGGATGCAAAGCTGGTTCGATACACAGAATTCAACACATCAATAGAAGCAAGGACAGGAACCACATGATTATCTCCATAGATGCAGAAAAAGCATTTGACAAGATCCAACACCCCTTTATGATGAAAGTTCTAGAGAAACTAGGAATCCATAGAGTATTTCTCAATATAATCAAGACTGTATATAACAAGACTACAGCCAGTATAATACTCAATGGTGAAAAGTTAAAACCATTTTCTCTAAAATCAGGAATGAGAAAAAACTGTCCGTTCTCTCAACTCCTCTTCAATATAGTATTAGAATTCCTAGCTACAGCAATTAGGCAAGAGGCAAACATAAAGGGGATCCAAATACGAAAAGAAGTAAAACTCTCCCTCTTTGCAGATGACATGATCCTATAACTAGAGAATTCCGTAGATTCCATTCCCAAGTTATTTGAGATGATCCAAAATCTTGGCAAAGTAGCAGGGTATAAAATCAATCCACAAAAATCAGTAGCTTTCCTCTATGCCAACAATGAGGAGAGAGAGGCTAAAATTAGGAAAACAACTCCATTAGCAGATCTCAAGAATCCAAACGCTTAGTGCAAAGGACTATATATAATGAAGCATATTAACACAAACTCCAACTTATAGAAACAAGAGGCTCTCACTAGACCCTGTTATAGGTTTCTTTTTTCCTCTATTGTTTTTTTTCTTCATTTCTCTTATGTTTTTTGTACCTCATGTTTTGCTTAATAATGCAATATGTGAAAGGTAAAGGGAATCACAAAAACAGCAGAACCACAGCAACACTGATACTTACTTGACACTATGTGGGATATGAACATTACAACTTGGAGGGAATAGAGAGGTGTAAGTGGGAAATGAAGAGGGATGGGGTAATGATGATTAAAAACAAATGTGTTTATTGTCTTACCTACATAATGGTAACCACCCAGATCATCACTTTCTCAATTAAGAAATAAAAACAATGAGTGAAATAATGCTTAGAGGATATATAACATGTATACTAAGCACAGAACTTTACATTCAAACCCAGTGCTTTTCTAGGATCAGAGTTTTGTTATTCCACACTTAAAGGCCAGAAAGTAAAAGATTGTCACTTTGTTAACATTGATGCCAAGAAATGTGGCTTCTACAGTTATAGATGAGGTCTTCTCATAACCTCTAGTCAACAAGACAATTGTGAGACTTTGGTACATGCATTTAATCCTACTAATCATGGAGTTGCATTTTCCAATATAAGACTAGGAAGGCAAGCAGGTCTCCAAGCACCACAGGCACTGGCTTCTAACAAAGCAAAAAAAATCCAATAATCCAATGGATCATATTCATGATCCAGTTATTAGTTACAGGGCATCTGGGATATTTCCACAGCTTGGCTAATGTGAACAGTGCTGCAGTGAAGATGGATATTCCAAGAACCTATATCATATTCAGAGTTGTGATACTCTGGATCAAGGCATAAGAGTATCATCACTGAATCATATACTGTTTCTCTTTTGAGATTTTGAGCAACCTCTATACTGATTTCCTTTGTTTACATTCCGTCCAACAGGCTCTCTTTCCCCCTGATTTTTGTCAGTATTTATTGTTATTATTTTCATGATGATGGCCGTTCTGAGTAAGGTGAATTCTCAAATATAAACATATAATATATATATATATATATATAAGCATACAGAGAATCACACACACACACGTGCATAGATAGAGCATCTTTGTCATTGTCTGACCATTTGAAGGCACTGAGGGGGAGTCTTTGAGGGTGAATAATATATACATTGCATCTGTGAATGAAAATAGTAAAATGAGGGCTGGAAAGGTGGCTCAGTGGTAGAGTGCTTGCCTCGCATGCATAAGGCCCTGGGTTCAATTCCTCAGCACCACATAAGCAAAAAGAAAAACACCGGAAGTGGCGCTGTGGCTCAGGTGGTAGAACGCTAGCCTTGAGCTGAAGAGCTGGGACAGTCCCCCAGCCCAGAGTTCAGGCCCCACGACCAGACCCTCCCCCCAAAAAAATAGTAAAATGAAACTCATTGAAAGCTGTTAAATAAAAAGTAGTGGATCTTGGAAAAGTGAGAGTACAGAAGGCAGTAAATCTGATTAAAACTATCTATAATCATGGGTGAAGTACCATTGTAAACCTTTTGAACAGTAACATACATTTGAATGATAGGGATATAAAGCAGGTCTTATCTGAGGTCTGAATACCAGCAGGAGGTAGGAGGGAAAAGAGAGAGGCTAAAGGAGAATGAATGTGATACAATAACTTATGCATTTTTGTGTACATAAAACATTAAAGCTTATTTTTGTGTACATAAAACATTAAAGCTTGCTAAGACTTGTTTGAGAAGCAGGGAGGAAAGTTTAGGTAGAATGAAGTAGGACTGAGTCTAATCAGTGTTAGAAGTGTTGAAAGACTAGTAGTCAAGTAGAATGCCTCATGAATACAAACATGGAGACGGGATAAATTATACAAGGACTCTAGACTTTCACACACTGAGACCAAAGAAGGATATTCTTAGGAGTAGATCACAAAGACAGAATAGATCATATAGAATAATGTTTATTGAAATGAACGCCAGGAAATAGAAACAAGAGATTTTTCCCCCCTTTGTTGCTGTTTTTGTTTTCTTTTCTTTTTTTTTGTTTTTGTTTTTGTTTTTTTTTGTTTTCTTTTCTTATCATTTTGATTGTTTGTATATCTGTCTTTGGGGAAGTAAATGGAGACATAGAAATAGAGGGATAAAGGGTGAACAAACGCAACAGTGGTACTCAGTAGACCCTGTGTTGAAAATTAATTATACAACTTATAGGCAGGGATGGGAGGAAAAAGCTGGGAGAAAACAAGGGAAAGGGGATCATTTTCCAAAAAGAAATGTACTCTTCACCCACCTTATGTGACTGTAACTCCTCTGTATCTCACCTTCATAATAACAATCTAAAAAATTTTTGTAAAAAATAACCAAGTGTCTGTCTTAGCAAACAATTACATTGGCCTTCCTCTTTGGCTCATCAATGCATTTTTCTTCATCAAGCAGCACTATTAGAACTTTCAAAGTATCTTATGTTGACATTTGTTAATTTTTTTCATGAACTTTGTGAAGTGCATGATGGTTTAAAGGGTGGCTTTCTATGCCAGCCACTGCCAGGTCAATGGGGAATGTTTCCCTAGAGAAATGGCATGGGCAGGGATAGTCTCTGGGCAGTTCTGTCAAGATCTTCTCTAAAGTATATATTTAAATTATAAGAGACTATATGGGTAAAAGAAGAGAAACCCACAGAATCTTCGGTAGGATTTTTTGATTGCTTGTGTATATTATTTACTTATTATTCAAGATAGATGTCTATTCAAAAAAGTTTAGAGTCACAGATGCTCCCAGGAATATAAAAGACCACAAAAGACCTACAAATAAACTGAAACTGCACCTGACTAACAAGATTTCATCCTTAATTCCTGCCTTTTAAACTCCAAAACCAGGAGTACTTTTTATTAGGCTATCTCTTTTCTTCCTTCTCCTTAAATTTCAGTGTATCTTCCATCCTTTCTTTCATTCATTCTTCCCTTCATTTGTCTAATTTTCCCTTTCTTATACCATCTGGCATGTATTTGATGAGCATATGTAAGAGGCACTGCGCTTAATGCTAGCAGTAAGATAAAAGAGAGAGGAAGAATGACTGCTTTTTTGAGGTTTAAATCTCCCAATTGGGGTTCGCTGCACATGGATGGATTAAACATGTCCCTTCACTTTGTGGCTCCTTGTATTCTTAAATAGAATTGTTTAAATTGGTAACACTGCTAGATGGCTCCAAAAAAAGACTATCTTCAATGTAGAGGCCACCAACTATACATTCCATCAGGGCCAGGCAAGTAAAAAGAATGAGTGAAATAGGTCATATCCAAAAATAAGAAGTAGAGACCATGCATAGGGAGAAGCATCCATCCTGTTTAAATTAGGCAATCACTACTCAGTTTTCAAAAACAATGCAGGCCTATGTTTCTGAATGTCTGACTCTTTTCAAAAAAAAAAGGCAGTGTTTATTCTTTTATGATTTCTTCATTTGGAAAACAACCTGTGTCCCAATCAGATAACAGTGTAGCTGCTGAACAACTACTTAGTGATCCGTTTTCTACATTTGTTTTTATTGTTGATTTAAGCTTATCCTGGCAGGAAAGCTTTTCTTATCAAATGTGGTGACAACCACCCTAACTGCAGTTTTCCACTTGGCTTTTTAGAACACAAGATTGGCGACTTCCATCAATGTCTACATCAGGTGAATAATGAGGAGGTATGTTAAAATAGATTTCTGTAAACAACCTCAAATTCATCTTGTAAGTTCTCTTGTAGGTGATTTTGAAGAAAGTAAAGCATTTTAAAAGGGTTCTGTGGGGAGAGTTAGGGATGATTTCTGCGACTGTTTTAGGGTTGTTATTATTGAAAAGCTGGTAAGTTTTCCTAGCCAGTCTTATCCATATCCTAGCTCCACTATCAGGATTCTCTTTACAGTTGGCTTTGTCTGAGCCAATGAGTACTATGTAGATGATTTCCTGCATGAAATCAGGCCAACTCTGTAATATGCTTCCTTGACATATCTCAAGAATGTATAACATCTTTGACAACAACATTGACACAGTAAAAGATGTAAGGTATATAAACACAGAAACTTGGGGGTAAACTTTAATTTTCCAAATTCCAATAACTAATGTACTCCTTCATTTGTAACAATACCCAAGCACATTATCAGAGGAATATGCTTTTCAGATTTTGTTGATTAGATTTCTCCACGAATGTGGAGAATGTATTTCAAAGAGCTTCATGTTTTCTTACATTCCTGAACATTCTCCAATTTAAGATATAGTCCAATCCTATATACTATCCAATACACTATCTTATTGAAGTAGTTTACATAATATACCACTTACAGAGCATTTCACAAATATTTCTTCTCTTACCCCTTGCAACAAGCCTCTTAAACAACTATCTTTCTATTCTTTGTTCACTTCCAATAATGTGGAAATTGATGACTTACATTGAATAAAGTTACTCTATGAACAGATAGCAGGTTCCAATTATACTGCCTCTTCTACATCAATGCTTCAAAACTCAAGTTCAACTCTGAAACTCCAACTAGCTCAGAGTTGTTGTATCACACTTGTGTATGAGTATGTGACAAAAGGATGCTTCCTGTTAATAATGACAATGGTTCAAGGTACTGGCTTATGTTTAAAAAAGAGCTAGGAGAATTTTGTGATGAGTATGTGTTAGGTGAAGGAACATTACTCATTAACGAATCTTTTGACTCATATATAAAGACAAAAACTTTTCTTGTACATTGAAATTACTGTGGTGAGCTAGATAGGGATGTGAGCAAGATGTATTGTCCATCTTCAAGTATATGGATTAAAAAATGCCATCAACGGCTTTAAAAATTTTCAGCTTTGAAAAGAGAAAAAATTTTTAAATGAAGCAGCTCAAGCAACAAGGCTGAGAGCTGTGCAAACAATCACTGATTTCTATACCTGGAGATGACTAATGTCCTTGAGAGAAAGAAGCAGTAAAACAACTGTTGGGAAAGGCTGGTCAAACTGGCTTAATACATAACTCAATACATGCCCCTCCACTAAAACTCCTAAGTTTATAATCATTTGTCACTGGGTCTGAAATCACTAGGTTTCAATAAACCTCATAAGTTACAACACTGCAACATATTTCCTGCTTTCCTTTTTTTCCAACCTTGTTGAGAACAGTTAAATGCTGTGATTTTTCCAAACCCATATATGAATTTGACTCTTTTTTTTGCCTTCCAGAAGGAATTGAAGGATACAAACCACCATCTCAGCTTCAGCAGTATTTCCTGAAGATATGGGGCTTCCTGTAGCTGACCTCAAAGAGCATTTACAGGCCAGTAAATGAAAGTAAACTGTAGTGTAGGGAAGTCCCCCAGCAGGTATTCTCTCTCTGGCTGACACCTACAAGTATAGGGCACTCTGAGGTTCTGGATCAGGAACATTTGTAGGCAGGCCTGAAGGAACCAAGTAAGACTGTGAACCTGTTACTTTTTTAATTTTTTTCTGCCTTCTAGCCTGGTTCAATGGTCCTGAGATGAGAATGTCCCACTTAGAAATGATGACAAGATTGGCAGTAGATCTTGTTTTCCCTATGTTGGCCAGGACTTTAACATCATAGATTATTATTCACTCAACCTCTTTAAAGAATTTATTGGCTTCTTGGAATCCTTTATCTATTCCTGTCCATAAATTTCTGTCAATAAATTTCTACTCAGCCTTCAAAGTCCTCCTTACATTAGCTCTTTTCTTTTTGGAAAATTTTCCTGACTGTTGCAGGCCTGTAAACAAACTTTCTCAGGTTACCACCATGATTAATCCAAAGTTATGATCATTTTCCAAATGTTTCAGGTATGACCTTGTCCTTGTCATTTAATACCAAACTCCCTGAAAATAAGAGAATCACAAATGCATTGAATGTCTTATATACTAAGAATGACACCTTCTTATAGCTGCCCTATGTGATTGAAATTATTCTCTTTCTTTTACAGATGAGGAAAGCAGAAGCCCTGAGATTTCTCCAGCATGAAAATGATCAAACCAAGACTTGATACTAAATCAGTCTGGCCCTCAAGCACTCGCTTACTAAAATGCTCTACTACTGTTCATAGTGGAAGCTAAGAGCCACTTTCTAAGTGCTAAGGCTTTATGTTTCTTGAAAGTCAGATATACTGTTGCGTTTCTGCATATCTTACAAAGTAAAATGCTTTGCCAGTCAAGGAAGTGAGAGATCACCTGATAAACCATGGAAGAGACAAAACAACAAATGAAGACCCTGTGAAAAATAAGGTGTTCAGATACAAGGATATTAACAATGATGGCAAAAAGATCCTTTATGTAAATGAAATTGGAGATACTATAAGAGTAGCATTTCTTTGCCTTGTTTCCTTGGTATCCAAGAATATCGAAAGGACATATGCCACATTTCAGGCACTTCAGACCTAGTGATATCAATAAAAAAAATCAGGGTATGATTTCTAGAACTTGAAGCCCTTCTAACACTTTAACTTGGAATTTTTCTGACTTAATGTTATCTATTATATGCCAGAAACATAAGCAAAAGGTATACTATGTAGTGCTGGCCTTAAAGAGCACATTGTTTATTTTGGGAAACATTTTCAATGGAGTACGACATGAGGAGGTATTTTGGGAAACATTTGCAATGGGGCATCATGGGCATATGAAGTATAATGATGTGTAAGATAGTACAATGGTGACAAAAGGGAAGGAAAAATAAATTCTGCTTGGATGAATCAGAAAAAAAAAAGCTTTCTGGTTAGCTGCCTGGGTTGGATTTTAAAGTATTAAAAGACTTTGCTAAGAATATTCCAAACAAAATAAACAATGCTACAAAGATACTATGGCATGAAAAATCAGAACATTCTTCCAGAAATCTGAGTATGTACAATAGAAAAGGCATGAAATTGAATGGCTACTGAGTAAGGAAGCAGAAAGGTAATAAGTAGGGCCATCTTGTCTCCATAAGTCTTGTAGGAAATACTAGTCAGATGTAAATCTGAAGAGTTGAAAGGAGCTCATCAAGCTGGGCACCATGGCTCATGTCTGTAATCCTAGCTACTCAGGAGGCTTAGATCTAAGGATCAAGGTTGAAAGCCAGTCCAGGCAGGAAAGTCTATGAGACTCTGATCCCCAACTAACTACTGAAAAATCTGGAAGTAGCATTGTGGCTCAAGTGGTAGAGTACTATCCTTGAGCAAAAAAAGCTCAGGGACAGCACCCAGGCCTTGAGTTCACGCCTCAGACTGGCACCAAAACAAAACAAATTACAAAAGAGTCCATCAAAGAATTTTGTAAGACAAATTGTCACACTTTCATATATGTCTTAAACACTACATACATTGAAAATGCACTGGTAGAAATACAGTTCACTCAAGCAGATGTAATTAGAAGAAATGCAAGTCTTGCCAGTTCTTAGAACATTGAAGTACTGATATATTCAGGAAAGAGAATTTAAAGGCTTCAAGGAAGTAAAATCACCACCAAGGTGGGTACAAACACTGGCTCTTACAAGGTTTGCAAAGAATGTGAATCTGAGATTCAGCTTGTCATCCTTGACTACATGGACAATACATCTTAATTCTTTTACCCATCACAGTTCTTTCATTATTTCAACAAATGTTTGTCATCGGTCTAGGTCTTGTTTAAGGTGCTGCATATACAATAATAATCAAAAAACTTTTCCCTCACTCATCAATCATTCATAGAATTGGGTAGAGTCAAAACCATTCACAGACAATCCTGATGACAAGAATATTAAAACACCGTCAAGAAAAAATAAAACAGACTATAGAGCTAGGGAAGATCAGAATGTGTGGAGAAGAGGATAATATTTTCTATAAAAGCTCAAGAAAAGGCCTCTTCAGTAAGATGATTTTGGCACAGACTGAAGGAAGTAAAGGAAATGTTATTGTAAAGGTGATATACAGAGGGGTTCCAGTTACACAAGTCAGGTACATAATGAGTATATTTCTTTTTGAAGAGTGTCACCCCTCCCTCATTCTCTCCCTGTTTTTACCCTCCTGACACCCCCTCCAGTTGTATAGTTCATTTCCAACACAGTGTGTAGTGGGTTTCACTGTTGAACTGGTTCACCCGTTGTCCCACCATTTCTGTGAAGGGCTGGGGGAAACACTAAGGCTTCTTATCACAGGTAGACTCTTCCTAAATAAAGATCCATAATCATAACAAATCCAAGAAAGACTAGATAAATAAGACTGCATCAAACTGAAGAGTTTCTGCATGGCAAAAGACATAGCTAGCAAGATAAATAGAGTCACGTAGCTTTCTTTTTTTTTCTTTTTTGTAGGTCGTGGAGCTTGCACTCTGGGCCTGGGCACTATCCTTGATCTCTTCAGCTCAAAGCAAGCACTCTACCACTTGAGCCACAGTGCCATTTCTGGTTTTCTAGTGGTTTGTAAGAGTCTCATGGACTTTCCTGCCTGGGCTGGCTTTGAACCGTGATTCTCAGATCTCAGCCTCCTGAGTAGCTAGGATTACAGGCGAGAGCCACCAGCACCCAGCAGTCATGTAGCTTTCTAAGGAAGGGAATGAATCAGGAAGTCTGTGTGGACCAAGAGAACCAGTGAATAGAGGATGTGGGATGTGTGAAATCATGCAGTAGAATCAAGACCAATGCAAGGAGGGCTTTAGAAAAACAGTGATCAGGGGGCTAGGAAGGTGGCTCAGTGGTAGAGTGCTTGCCTTGCATGCATGATGCCCTGGGTTCGATTCCTCAGCACCACATAAGCAAAAAGAAAAAAGCTGGAAGTGGTGCTGTGGCTCATGTGGTAGAGTGCTAGCCTTGAGCTGAAGAGCTGAGGGACAGTGCCTAGGCCCAGAGTTCAGGACCCATGACAGGACCCAAAAAAGAAAAAGAAAAACAGTGATCACAGAGCCTGATTTACCCAGACAGTTTGTATTATGACTGTGGTCTAGACACAATTATTCAAAGGATTCTCTTCCTGTATTAAGGTAGTTCCAAATGAGATAATAAATTATATGATCATACTGGCCTTAATAGCTTTGTTTTTACTCTGTATGCAGTGGGAAGCCCTTGGAGGATTTGAAACAGAGGATGACACAATGGAACCCAGAAACTTGAGTTTAAGTTAAGAGGAGATTCAAGGGCTGAAACAATCAGGCCAGTAGGAACATCATGGAAATGGTCTAAGAAAAGAGAGACAGGTTAGGAAGTTCAAAATGATATTTCTATTTTGATGATGATGTTTTGCAGGTGAACTGATAGGCTTTGCTGATGAATTGGATGTAGGATATGAAATGAGAGTTCACCTCTGTTTTCAGTTCTCTGTGTTCTTGGTGCTTATGTCTGGCCCTGACATTTTTGCCTGAGAAAGAAAAGATGATTTGTTTTCCTTTTTAAAATAATATTAATTTTCCTAGAAAATCACTAGGCCAGTACAAAGAACATCTCCAAATCTCTCTTCCCCTAAGAATAACACCAAACATTGATTCTGAAGTTGATCATCTGTTTCTCTCATAGATCTGCATAGGATTAATACCTAGAAGAAAAATTCCTCAAAGATAAAAGTTCATAAAGCTAGCAATTCTTTTTGTTTCCCTCATTCTACACTTAACAATTTACCTTGAACACAGAAGAAAATAATAGTAGTAAAGGCATATGATGATCAGAATCTTAACCATGGTATAGGGAAGACAATGAAACTGAGTGAAAAATGTTTATCTTTTGTGAGTTTTATAAATTATGACATCATAGCAAGATATAAGAAAATTAGTCTTTAAGACAAAAATTCCATAGAAAGATGAAAAGTTTTATATACAATGGGTTAAGATAGAGCAGTACAAAATGTATACTAATTATATTATAAAAGTGTCTATGCATATTTGAGCACAAAAACAAAATATTCATTCTATTAAAGTGTTCTTCTATTAAAGTGGTAGACAAATGGCTTGCCTGGTTTTGTAAACTGCTAATTCTTCATTTATTGTTTTTCAATAACAACAACAAGAGAAATGCATGATTTAGGAAAAGATACTCTACATTGACTCTTTTGCATCTTTTTATAGTCCCCTTTCTTAATCATTTACTGGTCCTTAGAAAAGTCAGATGAAGAAAGAAACAGGGAAGGGAAAAGGGACGCAAGAAAAAAAGAAGAAGGGGACCCATTGATTTCTCCTTTGAAATGTGTCACATTCACCTGGAAAAACATTTGCCCCATTCTATGAAGCCATCTCATTTAAACCACCAACCTCCTTCCCTGGGCTGATGGCAAGCCTTCTCACCTCTTACTGCTTCTACTTCTGTGACTGTCTGGCCTTTGTAAACATCCCAGCCAATGAGTTTCATTTATTTATTTTTATTTTTCAGTGCTGAGGATACATCCTTGAACCTTACCACCGATGTCAGCCCAATCTAACTCCTTTTATTGTCTTTTTCATCCTGCAGCTCTCCTTTGCACTCTGTTAAGAACAGTAAGCATATTGATTTATAATCTGCCTCTAATCATTCTAACATGCAATTCCTGCAGCCTTAGTTCTCACCTTGTCTCTGTCTCTGCCTCTGTCTCTTTCTCTCATTGTTACTCTCTCTCTGATTTTTTTTTTGCATAAAGTTTTTTTTATTTATTTTTTATTTGTGAACATACTGTACAGAGGGGTTACAATTACATGGGCAGGATAATGCGTACATTTCTTACCAAGCATTGCAGCCTCCTCCTTTGGTTT
>NW_012267262.1:8800367-8812577 GCF_000151885.1 Dipodomys ordii
TCTCTTTGAGTGTTCTCAGCCTGCTCACGCCATTCCTCCCTTTCTCTTTTTGTATTCTCAAGTTGTTCACGCAAATCCTGTATCAGTTTTTGAGTAGCTTCCTCACGCTTATGATATTCCTGTATAAGCTTTATTTATTTTCTCAGAGTAGACCCAGAACCTTGAGCTTCCTAGGCAAGTGCTTTTCCACTGAGCACTCTGTTTTCAAATTCCCCTCCATCCCAGAGGTTTCCATTTCCAAACTGTTTAGCAGAGTCTAGGATGGTAGGTCCCTGCATGTTCTTGAGACCATTTCAGGTAACCGTGTGCTCTATATTATTTTCATAAATATTTGGCCCTTTTCACATTCATTTTCTCATGAATGTGCAATTGGAGGCAGAAGATATGGGAAGGCACCTGTCATCTAGTAAACCACGCATTGAGAGGATCTGCAAAAATGTACCAGGGAATTTTTTCACATGTTTATTTAATTTCGAAAATGGAGACTTTTTAATGAAAAAAAATTATTGCAATTGAGAATAAGTTAATAAATATTTTTAATTCAACATTTTAATTTCCAGTGCAGTAACTATCCATAGCCACAGCACCAATAAAGTATGAAGTTTTGATGCACAATGTTGAGAATAATCAGTATATGTGATTGGGATGTTTATTTATTCTCAAATTATATTGCTTGGGCTTCAGACCACTCTCTCTCTCCTCCTCCCACCCCACCCCATACATAGTAATTCCAATCCTTATTCCTATTCCCTGCTACCAACACTTCCCAATTTCTGGGTCTTCTACCTGCAGAGAAAACATCAACTCAAATATTATCTCCATCAATGGCAACCTGACTGCTAAATCTAAAGTGCCTCATTCCTCTCCATGGTCCTGTGATATTACTGAGCTTTATTCTTATTGTAGAGACAAGGGCTATCAGGAATAAGCTAAGTACTTCTTCTTGTCTGACTCTCCAAGTTATGATATAAAAACCATTACATCATAATCTTGTTTGTCTTGCTTTTAGCTGCATTCACAGCAACTAGGTTACTCTCGGTAGAGAAAAGATGCTCAATACATAATTGTTGAGTATATATATAATATAATGGCAATAATCCTGAAGTATGGGCTGCATTTCTCAGAGTCTTTGCCCATTACCCTCAAGAGAGGCCATCCTAACCCCACACCTGCCTTCCCTCAGTGTCTATTTTGTCTGCTACCTTAATTTGGAGCCTTATTTGCCAAAGAACTTGAATCACCATTTTACCATACTACCATTCTGTACCACCCTATAATGATACCTTATAACAAGAAATATTCTGAATGTTTAGATAAATCTGATTCAATTTTCATATCTACCTGTGTTTCCTCCTGCTCCTTACACACAGCCTTTTCTCTACATAGGCCAGCACCTCCAATTTCTCCTAAGGGGCCATACATATTACAATTCCTACATTTTGGTGCACATGGAACTCTTTCTCAAGATTGCTTTCAAGTTTTCTCTCTACTTGAATATCCATGTGTGTACCCATCCTTCAAAACTCAATTCATATTATCTCTCCTATTAGGTCATTTAGGCTACCCCAAGCAACATGGATACCCTTTTACTCTATACTATAGAATTAACACAATAATTTGAACTCAATTTTATATCCTCTACTAGTGTTCAGTTAGAACATGAAGTTGAGAATGGTTCTGCGTCTCACAGGGAAAGAAATGACATGATCGGTTAGTCACACCTGCTGTGGTGCAAAGGGGAAAGAAGCATTGACTTACTTAGCAATTACTAATTGTTGGACATCAGTCCATATAGTCTCATGTTTGTGAGGCTAATACAGCCCATCATTCCAATCACCTTGTCTTTTCTTAGTAAAAAGACATGCAATGGCTATCATTCTAAAGTTAAGAAAAAGGTAATCATCAGTAATTCCAGCTCCTACTTTTGACTAAAAGTCTAGTGAAACCATCCCACCAAGCTTTATTTGTGCATCTTTCTACTCTCTTCTTCCTTACAAAACCACGTACATTTCTAGCTGCCTGATGGTAGCTGCTTATGTGTTTTTTATTTTGAACCCAAGCCTGCTTTGCAGAAATAACTCCAGTGTTACTGGCAATTTTGTTTACATCTTTAATCCAACATGAATATCCACTTTGGTCCAGTTATTACATAAATGTGCATTACATAAATGGTACATTTCTAGAAACTAAAGTGTGGCTCTATATCTCACTCCCACCACAAAACATTGTATCCAAGATAAAACTGAGATCAAAGCAGGTACATTGATTTAAAAATGAGAAGCAGCAGCCGCTGGGGACAGTTTCTGCCCAGCTTGCCCAGCATCACCTGTATGTCTACAGTCAAAATGGAGGAGAATGTCCAACAGCCATCGTGAGCCTCACCTGCCTGCCTTGCCTTCATTTTAGTCTTTTTTAAATAAGTGTGAAAATACTGTACAGAGGGCTTACAATCACATGAACAAGGTAAAGAGTACATTTCTTATCAAGTATTGTTGCCTCCTCCTTTGTTTTTCCCCTACCATCCCTTCTCTCCCATCTTAGGTCCCTTCTAGCTTCTCAATCTTGGCGCCTCCAGCCCAGCCCATGTGACCTTATGGTGGGTGGCTGAGTAGAAGGCCTAGGCTTGGGCCCAGCGATCGTGGACCCCTTCAGACGTCAGGGGCTGTCAGTCGGGTGGAGGAACTGATCATCCTCTCTTGCCCGCTGAGCCCTTGGATAATACTGGATGACTGTGATGGGGCCTTTACAATGGGTACCATAGGTGGTAGCATCTTCCCAGCCATCAAAGGTTTTTGAAATTCTCTCATGGGAGTGAACCACAGACTACGAGTGAGTTTGACAGTTATTAAAACCAGGGCTCCCCAGTTGGGGGGGGGGAGGGCGGAGGAGGGGGTTAGCTTTGCCCTTTGAGGTGGTCCGTTCGCCATGACTGACTGTATAGTATGGTTCAAGTCAGAGGAGAAGAAGATCCCTGGAACTCCATCACTTAGTGGTGCCTTAACAGGAACCATCCTGGGTGCCAGTTGGGTCAGCAGCAATGGACGACATTCTCCTAGCTTTAATTGAAGGAGCTGGTCTCTTGTTGGCAAGATTTGCCCAATTGTCTTCAGTTGGCTGAAGACCCCTCCTAGTTACCTGCAAGTCAGCTTTTGGAGATTATTAACAATATCAATAGATTGTCTTTCCCAGGATTTCTTTAACTGAATGGGCTGTAGATCAAGTTACATATAATCTGTTTATACAACTGTGGCCAAACTGGCTGTGGAGAGACATTTGGCACATGGACGGAGGATATACGATGCAGCGTTTACTTATACACACTTGGATTGCCTTGTGATCAGAACGAATGTCTGATATCATTAAAAGAAAGGTGGTTATATACCACATTTTCTTGATCCATTCATCTACTGAGGGGCATCTGGGTTGGTTCCATATCTTAGCTATGGTAAATAATGTTGCAATAAACATAGTTGTGCTGGTAGCTTTAGTGTGGTCTTGTTTGTAAACATTTGGGTAAATGCCCAAAAGTGGGATTGCTGGGTCATAGGGGAGCTCTATGTGAAGTCTTTTGAGGAACCTCCATACTGCTTTCCAAAGTGGTTGAACAAGTTTACATTCCCACCAACAATGAAGTAAGGTTCCTTTTTGTCCACATCCCCTCCAGCAATGGAATTCTATGCCTCCATCAGAAAGAATGACATTGCCATATTTGTTAGGAAATGGAAAAACTTGGAAAAAATTATATTAAGTGAAGTAAGCCAAGCCCAAAGAAACATAGGTCCCATGGTTTCCCTTATTTGCAATATCTAGTATATGTATGAGTCAAGCATAAAAGGTCAGATAATGTGATGAAAATGAACCCTTAGACATGTATTTTAATGTTTTTTCTTTCATGCATGTGTTTCTAACGCATTTATAAGACTATCTCTTTGTTGCTTGGTATGTCCCTCCCCCACAGTATAACCCCTGCTTTCACTATATTTGATGTCAGTATAACTTGTGGAGGAGAGGGGGAAAAACAGTTGTTTAAGGATACAGGTGGACCTGATGCAACAACGAGAAGTATAAGTTGTCATGTCCAAAACGAGCTTTACAACGTCAGTGGGGGGGGAAGGGGGGGAGGAGAAGGGTTGAGATTGGGGGTGAGGATGTGAAGGGTAAACCAAAGGAGGAGGCTGCAATGCTTGGTAAGAAATGTACGCATTATCCTGTCCATGTAATTGTAACCCCTCTATACAGTATGTTCACAAATAAAAAATTTAAAAAAAATCTTTCAAAAAAAAAAAAAAAAGAAAAGTGGTTAGAAGATGAAGGGCCAAAGGGCAAGTAACAGTGAGACACGATCATCAATTCCTTGGGGACTTCTCTACGTGGTTATATGTGTACAGTTGATGAAGCAATACAAAGCTCCTGGAACTTAAAAACAATGAGAAAAAGCATGTTCCTTCTATATGATCCTGAGATTTATGGAACACTTTATTACTGCACAAAGAGTGGGGACATAGTGGTTCTGTTACAGTCCATGATGCATCATTTTACTTGCCATGTTTACAAACACCCATTTCTCTGATTACATATCTATGGCATGTCATTCAAATCTATAAGATCAACAAACACCTTAGTATGAAGACTTCATTAGATGCAAAATCCAGACAAGTAAATATTTCATCAAGTGGCAAAATATCAGCAAAGGTCTTCACATATCAGTGGAACAATCAGTTAAGATTTGAGACTTTTTAATCTACCCAATTTTCTTTTCTGATTTATTCAGAAAATTCTTACCTAGGGAAAAAATTTGATTTACCTTCTATGACTAGTGTTATGATATTGTACACTCACTGGATTCTAGCTCTTTCATCTGTAACTTCAGGGAAGAGGTACTGAAATATATGTAAATGTTTCTTCCAGCTTTGAAGTTTATAATGTGTTATCTAACTTGAAATTGTAAGTATTGAGCCTATAAAATAAAATTGTTTCAATTAATATTTAATACAGTGTTTTGTGATAAAGAGCCTACCTTGGATTTTTAAACATTTGGCTATTTTAGAATGTGTACTTCAATCAGCCCACCCACCTACACTTTCAGAAAACAATTTATAATTACACAACTGAGGGAGATTGAATTTGATCACATTCCCAAATGTCACTCAGTATATCCTTTGCCAGTACAGAGAACAGAGCAGCCCCTCACAATTTTAGCTTCTTCATTCTAAATGCAATTACAAAGCCAGCAAAGTCAGAGCTGCCACTACAGTTGGAAATTTTCTTTATCAAATGATTCAACCTTAAAAGTCTCTCCTTAGACTCCTGTTGATTCATGTCATTATCCCTATCCTCTGTGTCTGTCTCCTGTAAGCACTGGGAAGAAAACCCTTCTGCATGAATGGTGCATTCTCTCTCTAAATATTTCTCCATGTGAATCCTTTCCTGAGCAATTAGTACTCCAGGCCTCTCTCAATCTACCTTCTCTAATGAGAAACAAATCTAGGATCCTCAGTCTCCTCCTTCGAAAACTAAGTCACTATCACTTTCTTGAATCCATCATATCTTTATCTTCTTGTTTTTTCCCTCCCTGACACAATACTTATGAAACTGTTGGCATAGCTAAATTCTTCCTATCTCTCACATTTCAACCCACATAGTACTATCTCCTTGAGATCTTTACTGACCCCCACCTCTCCAACAACTGTCATCCTCTATTATCTCTTTGTTCCAAAATTAACTTTTACAATTACATCATGCTTGGAATTGCACTTTCAATCCTCATACTATAAGCAAGAATGGAACCAACTATACAAGGCAAGGGCTCACACTATGTTTATCATATTCACCTTGTCATTTATGCCCTGAGAATTCAGAACTGTCTATGGCATGAGTGGGGTGGAAGGTATGGTTTTATTGACATTACTGAATGGAAGGTAGAAAGGAGAGATATGAAAGAGATAAAGAATGAGTGGTACTGTCTGTGTTTTAGGGTGTCACCTTCCCTTTGAGTTCTTTAGTTTTGAGCACTGATATTACCATCAACATGGTCTTCCTAGCAGTGGTAGACAGGATGGAATGGGATGAAAAGACCAGGTTTAAATTCAATTTCTGATATTTATTAATTCTAGGACTGGCCAAACTTGAAGTATTCCCTAGGATACACTTTGCAGAGTGACTGTAAGGATAAAATGAGATCATGTCTTAAAAAGTACATGATGGTTGCTCAATAAATATTAATTACTTTCCATCTTCACCCTCCTCCAGCCCCCCTTCCAAGTGTGCCAGTGTTCCTTTAACACTTTGGCTCAAGTGCGGACAAAAGCATCTTCTCTTGGTTCTCCTTAGCACATCCGAGACAGACTGGCACTTTACTAATTGCTAAGAGAACAACAAAAGGTAGTTAAATATAGAAAACAGTGACTGTATAAAGAGTATGGTTTCCTCGGAACAAAGTTAACTTTCCTTAGTGTCTCAGACTCAAGAGCACTGCTGTATTATGATTAAGATGTTACAGGGAAAGAAATCCCATGGACCAAACCCTTCAATTTCACTCATCTCTTCATTCATTCACTTGCTAAATACTGGTTATGTCTTAATTTCAGATCACAGCTGAAGATTCCCTATCCTCTAGGCTACACAGCATTTTAGACCAATAAGAAAAATTTCAACCCAAACAGACAGGAAGGAAACCAGAAGAAACTAATTGGAATGCAGAGAAATGAGGACAAAATTGCAGCTTTCAAGGTAGAAAGATAAGGCTGACAAAATTTATGGGGGACACGAGAGAGAAAGGGAACAGGACACTCAGTGAAAGCTGAAAAAGCTCTAACTGCTATACTTTTCTATTTTTCTCACAAAAAAAGACTGGAAAAAAAGACTGAAATCAGGACATTTGAATGTCCTGAAAAAGTCAAAACAAAATGCAAGTCAAAAACATACATATAGGACAAGCTCTGTAGATACCAGATGCCAACAAACCTCCCCCAAGTGGGGATATCATAAATAAAGTTCAGTGTCTACACTCAACATTGAACTTGGAAAGAGCTTGATCAAAGGAGAAGATGCACCAATTGTTCAATGACACGGTAGCACTGGAAGTGTTAAGGACAGTAGGTTAGAGTAGTCCCAGATTCTGAATTGCAGCTGGTAAGACCAAGAGAGATCAGCAAGCTAGAAGAAAGGGGTACTGGTAAAATGGAGAAAAAAAAATCAGCGAACAGCTTGGTTACCTCCTTGTGGAGGTGGTATTTAGAACATGGGGCAAGAGGAAATCAGGCACCAAGTAACAGAGTAAGTGTAGTCCCAGAGGCTATTTGCTAAGCCAGGAATTGAACCTTTTAGTTGATGGACCTTGAAGAGCTGCAGAAGCTCAAGTCAGGAAATCACGTGGTCAGGTAGCAAAGAGCAGGACTATTTACTAGTAGAGAAGAAGTATCTCGGTATTTTAACAAACCATATGGTGATTTGATTACTTTCCCAGAGAAGATTAAAACCATTGCTCCAGTTATTTCTTCACAAGGTTTCACAACAAGATCTTTCACTTGTTCTGAGCCCTAGTTCTTGTAACTGTGAAATATCTTTTTTTTTTACTATTTTCTTTTTTTTTTAATTGTGAAAATACCACACAGAGGAGTTACAATTACATGGGCAAGATAATGAGTACATTTCTTATCAAGCATTGTAGCCTCCTCCTTTGTTTCCCTTCCTATCCCTACCCCCCCTCATCCAGTTCTCCTTCCCCCACCACCAAAGTGAAGTTCGTTTTCTACATAACAACTTGTACATCTCATTGTTGCAATGGGTTCACCTGTATCCCTATTTAAACGATTTGTTTTTTATTCCTTCCCCTCCACAAATTATACCGACATCAAATATAGTGAAAGTGTATATATACACAATGGAATTCTATGCCTCCATCAGAAAGAATGACATTGCCCCATTCATTAGGAAATGGAAAGACTTAGAAAAAATTATATTAAGTGAAGTAAGCCAGGCCCAAAGAAACATAGGTCTCATGGTTTCCCTTATTTGCAATAACTAGTATATGTCTGAGTCAAGCAGAAAAGGTCAGATAAGTTGATGTTAGGAAAATGAACCCAAAGATATGTATTCAAATGTTCTTTTTTCTTTCATGTGATTGTGTCTAACACATTTATAAGATTATTTCTTTGTTGCTTTGTATGTCCCTCCCCCACAGTGAAATATCTTTTAGAGAGTGGTTGAGCAGACATCTTTTAGAACTGACAGAAAAGCTAGGCTACAAGCTGGAAAAGCATTCATTAAAACTACTCATTTATCTCATATCTACCTTTCCATTTGGTGGGGGTGAGATTAGTTTCTAGTCCTTTACTGGTCTAGCAGCTATACCAGCAAAGACACTGAGATAAGTAAACACACATTTCACATATCTGCTGTAATACAGAACATAACATTACCCTCAATGACTTTAATATTGAGAGTCATTTGTTTCTTCAACATATATTTGTTTTTGCTACCTACTATTTGACTGCCATTATGATTTGCCATGAGACAATAGCAATTAGAATTAAGGCTAGCACTCTTTATTGCATGTCATCTTTGTATGATTCTATGCTTTGTACTTGACACATGCATCCCCATTAAAGGATATTCTTATATACCATTATGGTGGACTAACAAATTTAGACACATTTAGGAAATTCACTGCTAGCTGCTGGTAGAACTAGGCATTGAACCTAGGCCTATTTGACTTCAAAAACCACATCTTACAAAAAGATCTAACAAAGAATTAAAAATTCATAATCAGCATTAGTGTAGAGAGATGAAGATTCCGATCAAGAAAATGCCAGGTACATAGGACCCTAAGTTGAGTATCTGCACCAGCTACTTAATATCAAGAAGACACATAATCTGGGCATTCATCCCAATAATTCCCAAATCATCCCAAAATAACTCAGTCACTAATTGTATACATAAACTAATTTCCTTCTCTGTGCCAGAAGCAAATCACTAAAGAAATACCATTACTTGGAGAATTTCAACAAATTTCTGACAAGACAGGGTAATAAAAAATGGAAATCTCAGTAAACAGCTTAAAAGCCTAATGGGGATGCATGGTGAGACTCTCAATTATTACCATGTATCCTGACAGAATGATAGATGCCACTGAATACAATTCTGCTAAAAACCTATTGATCATGTCAGAAAGACAAGTTGTAGCTGCCACGAGATAACTGGGTGCTCCCTGCTGTTCTAAAAGAAAGTGGCTCCTGCTAATTCTTAGGCATGGAAAGAATGGTATAAGATAGTGAGAAATGAATAGTTACAAGTGAAGGTCTCGCCTGACAGGGCTGTTCTTGGCTGCTGTCTGTTTTGCCATCCAGCAGGAGAAGATAGTTTTAAAAACAGATGGTGGAAGTGGCTGGTTGCTGTCAGAAATTATCTGGTAAGGGGACAGCACAGTTGAATGTGTTCTAGGCTGCCTTTCAGAGACTACTTCTTGTCTGAGCTCTCCTACAACAGTTGTATGATCTGAGGCGATTTCCCTAGCCCTCCTGGATCTGCTCTTCCTTTGTAAAAAAAAATCATCCAGTACCAGAACTCCAACATTTCTATCACGCTTCTCATTTCTTACAAGCTATTTGCTGGGCTCAATTCAGGACTAGAATTAGAAGTGTTACCACATAAGAGAGAAACTAGAAAAATACTTGGTTTTCTGCCTGGTCCATTGAGAATAATAACTCTTTATTGAGACAATGTTTAATAACGAAGTAGCTTTCCACATTTTCTCACAAACCAGGAAAGCAAAATGGTATCCTCTCTGATTTTTCACTAGGTTCTTCCTTCTTCAACATAAATAATTTGGTGACATTCTCAGCAAAGGACTTGGCTCTTAGTGGCTGCTCAATAAATGTTACTTCTTTTCAACAGGGTATTAGGTATCTAATATTAGTGAGCCTTCTTAGGCTGTCCTTTGTAAATAAAGATGTTCTAATTCCTACATAAAAAGACAATGGAAATTAAATGGAAATTGTCCATGGTCAGAGCTTTCCAATTAACTAAAGAAACTGACTTTGCTGATGATTTTCTGATGTCTGCCACCACTGGTCTCTTAAAAAAAGGCTCCCCAAAATAGAAGTCCACATTTCTTTCTGAAATCCATGTTTTTGAGAAATAGAACAATAGAGCAAATCAGAGAGAATCTTACCTATCTCAAGTTGTACTGATATATGTAATATTAGAGGAAATGGTCCTATGCTAAGCTGAGATATGCTGAGCCATCTTGGCCTAACACTAGCTTTCTTCAGTTAAGAGGAAAACCTCTTGGGACAGGGACTAATCTTGCCTCATCAAGTGAAAAGGATCTCAGAAAGAGTGTTTTCTGTAGTCCCAGAGAAAAGGATGTAGAAAAGGGTCAAGCAGATTCCTTACCGTTGGTAAATACACTACACCATCCCAAGGGTGACATAGTGAAGATTTCAAGAGCCTGGGACTACACCTAGGGAAAAAGCGCTTCAGATTATACACCCCTAGAAAAACTGTGTTCTTCATTCACAAAAGATCACAGAAGAAATAAATGCACAAACACAAACACCTAAAAACTAGAAGCAAAGGAGAGAAAAGGTAACAGAAGCTCTAAGATGACCAGACCAAAAAAAAAGTCAATATGAGAACTTTTCCCTTTCAAAGAGCAATTTTTAATTGCCCTTCACATGCAAAAAGGAAGAGATTTGCAGGTCAAAGGCCTTACGATTTTGAGAAACAGAACTAGGGCTAATTTGCTGTGGTTAGCAAAATCGAGGGAGCCTTATTAAGGAAAACAATATCCTCTGGGATGATCACTGGACTGAAAAATTACTTGACCAGATACAAGGAGGATGGCAACTTTGTAGCCCAGAAGGGGGCCAGTTGCTAATTACAATAGCTTTCTGGAGAAGTGCTTCCAAGAGTATTCTGAGTTGTTAGTTGATTAGGTTTCAGTTAAATCGATAAAGCCTTCCAGGGTTAACTATCTAGGAGATATTGCTCTACAATTATAACACACAAAAAAGTGTTTATTATCAGCTTTCTCTTGCTTTGGCTTAATTATTTAAGCACTTTTAATTTAGTAGTTATCTTCCTACTTTCCCAGAAAACAATCTAAGGAAAAAAACTCACAGACATTTCAGAGGCTAAATCTATTTCCAATGGGCAAGTGAAACAAATGAAAAACAGACCTATGTCTCAACTATATGCAGAAGCATAACGTGTTCCATCAATCAATGAGCACTTAGCTTAGAACAGTGACTACCACTATTTGTTGAATGTTTATTACATGTTAGTTTCAAGCAAAGGGGTTTGAGGACATTATTTGACTTAGTCTTTACAATTTCCTTGCAATGTGAGCATCATTGACCCCATTTTCAAGTATGAAAGCAAGCAATATCAGTAAGAGTACAAGATAGGATTCAAATTTAGGACTGTAGGTGTATGAGTTGAACTATGCCATTCCAATATTGAAATCTTAACATCCAATATGCCAGAATACAGCCTTATTTGGTAATAAGGTTATAGGAGATGCATTTAGTAAAGTTAAGATGAAACCATTCCAAACACCTAATTGCATATGGCTTATGTCTCTATCAAAGGGATGATTTGGAAAGAGGCAGGCAAACTGGAAGAATTCCATGAGAAGATAAAAGCGGAGATCAATATTGGATTTCAACAAACCAGTTGGTTAAGGATGTCTAGCAAACCACCAGAACCCATAAGATAACCATGGAATAGATTCTCTCTTGAAAAACCCAGAAGGCAACAACCTACTGATATTGGTTTTGGATTTATAAGCTCTAGAAAATAGTTACCTCATTTAAAAATTAGTTTCTAAAAATCTACACATTTCCATTGGGTCTCAGTGTGCACCATTTCCTGTTATTGAACTCTTTCATTTTGTTGGACATACTTGGATTAATTTTTATTGGAGTTTGAGCTGAGATTGTAGAGATACCTCTGGCAAAAATCTTTAAATATTGTGGTTCCTTTCCTGAAAATTCATCTTCTCCTGGCTTAGTCACTTTACTGCTATGTAGTTTTCCTGAGAAACTTACAGTAATTCATTCTTTGGACAGTGGGCCATGTCTTTTACATTCATTTACTTAAAATACTTACTTTGTTCCTACAAATCTTTCATGAGGTTCATAATTTAAGAGAAGTAGAGAGGGGGGGACCAAGATGGCGACGGGGCAGTAGGGAAACGCCACAGCTCTC
>NW_012267262.1:8819407-8864516 GCF_000151885.1 Dipodomys ordii
TAGGACCCTATATAAATTACGATGGTCTTCTCCTCTATTCAAAACCTTACTGGGATTCCTTTTCAAATAAGTAACAAAGTAACCCAGAAGACCAAGAAAGAGAAGTGAAAGGATTACTGAGTTGTTTTGTTTTGTTCTACTCTGTATTCAAGGCAATGTAATATTGGGCAATAATCTGTTGGTTTTCAAAACTGTCAGTATAAGATTCTATCTCTTTTCAAGTAGCTGAATTTGCTTTTAAGTTAAAATTCCCTAATGGAGTACAAAAACCAGTCTTGTTCTCTTGCCATAAACAACTAGAAGTAGGGGAAAATAACAAAACCACTGTTTATAGACAATGAACCATAAGCAGTATATAAGTATGATCTATGGGGAAAGCAAAAAACTGAAAACAGAGACTTGTAATCAACTACGTTTTATATCTAAAACCATTTTTTCAGATTTTTAAAGGGAAGAGAAAATGCAATGGAGCTGGGCAGCCCCTGTAAATTGAATAGACAGAAATCAAGTCCCAGAAAAGCTGAGACATTTAGAATTTGTGGGCCAACAAGATATGGAATCAGCCCAGATGCCCCTCAAAAGACAAATGGATCAAGAAAATGTGGTATATATACACAATGGAATTCTACTTATTCATCAGAAGGAATGATATTGTACCATTTGTAAAAAAAAAATGGAAAGACTTGGGGGAAAAAACTTATTAAGTGAAATAAGCCAGACCCAGAGAAACACAGGTTACCTGGTTTCACTCATTTGTGGTAGCTAGAATGTGCCTATAAACCTACAAGTAAGAAAACTATGTGGTAGGCAAGCAGTTATAAATGAAGTTACTGGTGTATAACAGACTCTATGGAAAGAGCAAATAGTGCACTTCTTTAGAATGACTAAGTCAAAACACAACAAAGTAAGTACCAGGAAATCAGTACATGCAAGGTTGGGAGCGGGGGACAAGTGGAGAGTGATAGAAAAATGAGTGGGGGAAGATAGAAGAATGGATGGGGGAAGGGAGTAGAGTGAAGGAAAGAACACATTGCATATACTACAGAATTGAGAAAAATAAGGGAAGGAGAGGGAAGAAGGGTAATAAATGACAAAAAAATCAATACATAACCTAACATAAGAAAAGTAAGGGGGGATTTTTTGATATGTCTATGTCTATGGCCATCCTTCTTACATCTTCCAAGAAGTTTCTCTTTAAGTCTTTAGCCCACTTATTTATTGGGCAGTTGTTTCTTTGAGGATTTGTTGTTGGGGGATTTAATTTTTTGAGTTCCACGTGTATTTTAGATATCATACCCTTGTCCATTGTATGGCTAGTGACGATCTTCTCCCAATCCTTGGGATTTCTATTGATCTTGCTAGCTATGTCCTTTGTCATGCAGAAGCTCTGCAACTTCATATAATCCCATTTGTCCAACTTTTCTTTGATTTATTGTGTTTTGGGATCTCTTTTAACCTCCCTAGCTGTAAAAGAAATGCAAAGAGATACCACCTCACCGCAGTTAGAATGGCTATAATCAGGAACTCTAATAACAACAGATGCTGGAGGGGATGTGGAGAGAAGGGAACTTTATTGCATTGTTGTTCAACCACTTTGGAAAGTAGTATGGACGTTCCTCAAAAGAGTCCACATAGAGCTCCCTTATGACACAGAAATCCCACTTTTGATCATTTACCAAAATGATCACAAACAAGACGATACTAAAGCTGCCAGCACAACTATGTTTATTGCAGCATTATTTACCATAGCTAAGATCTGGAACCAACCCAGATGCCCCTCAGTAGATGAATGGATCAAGAAAATGTGGTATATATACACAATGGAATTCTATGCCTCCATCAGAAAGAATGACATTACCTCATTTGTTAGGAAATTGAAAGACTTGGAATAAATTATATTAAGTGAAGTCAGTCAGACCCAAAGAAACATAGGTCCCATGGTTTCCCTTATTTGCAATAACTGGTATATGTTTGAGACAAGCAGAAAAGGTAAGATAAGTTGATGTTAGGCGAAATGAACCCCAAGATAAGGACTTAAATGTTTTTTCTTTCTTGCGATTGTTTCTAATATATTTATAAGATGATTTCTTTGTTGCTTTGTATGTGCCTCCCCAATGGTATAACCCCTGTTTTCACTGTATTTGATGTTGGTATAATTCATGGAGGGGAAGGGAAAAAACACATTGCTTAATTAGGGATACAGGTGGACCCATTGCAACAATGAGATGTACAAGACGTTATGTCCAAAAACGAACTTTACAACTTTGCAGGGGGAGGGAACGGAGGGGAAAAGAGGGGGGAATAGGAAAGGGTGGGAAGGGGAAACAAAGGAGGAGGCAACAATGCTTGATAAGAAATGTTCTCATTACCATGCCCATGTAATTGTAACCCCTCTGTATTTTCACAATTAAAAAAAAAAGAAAAGTAATGGGGGAAGGGAAGGGGAATAACAAAATGAGGCAAAGGAGAATGGCAAACCAATGCAATGGTGATATTCACAAGACACTTATGTTGGAAATGAACTGTACAACTTTGGGGGGGGGACAATGGGGAGGAGGGAAAGTGGGAGAAAAATGAGGGAGGGAGTAACAAGTTCAACAAGAAATATACTCACTACCTTATGTATGTAACTGTAACCTCTCTATACATCACATTGACAATAAAATTAAATTTAAAAAAAGAAAGAATGAAAAGTGAGGGAACAGGTAGAATGGGAGGTTAGGTGAAAATGTTGAAAGGTGTGACATTGATCAAGAGCATTGTATTTATAAACGACTTAGTTGAATGCTAACTCCTTTGTACAACTACTTACAGATAATAAAAATATTCAAGAAAAAGAAAGAATTATTATTGTTATTATTGGGCCAGAATATCTAATGGAAAAGTGCTATAAAGAAAAGAAACTCCAAAATTAAATGAAGAAAACAAAGCCTCCAAAAACCTGCACAAAAGTCTCCCTGCTTCTTTGATCATAAAAGAAATATACAATCATGGGATGAGGTTACATGTGACAAGGCAAAGAATTATTAGGGATCTGTACACTGGAAAATCCTCATTGCTCACAATGGGTATGAAATATAGGTCAGTGGCAACCAGTGCCTTTACTTAGACACAGACTTCAAAACATTGAAGCTTACCATAAATAGCTTAATGAGAGCAATTTATGAAAGATCAGCATTTTTAGAAGGAAAAAAAAGACATAGGAATACAACATTAAAAAATTTACACAGTGGACCATTCCAACAAAAATGATTACATATAATAAGAAAATGTAATTCATAAACAGGAGAATCGGGTTTAAATGAAGAGATAATAAAAGCAGCAGTTAAAGTACTCCAAAGAAGTTATTATAAAAATGAAATTAAATAAAGGAAAATAATATATATATATATATATATAAAGAAACACATAAAACTTAGAATGCAAAATATGCTATGTAAAATAAAATTTACTTATTTTTTTGCCAGTCCTGAGTTTTTGTTTTGTTTTGTTTTGTTTTTTGGCAGTTTTGGGGCTTGACTCAGGGCATGGCATTGTCCCTGAGCTTCTTTTGCTCAAGGCTAGCACTCTATCACTTGAGCCACAGCACCACTTCTGGCTTTTTCTGTTTATGTGATACGGAGGAATTGAACCCCGGGCTTCATGCATGCTAGGCAAGCACTCTACCACTAAGCCATATTCTCAGTCTACAAAACAAAAAATTTACTGAGTAGATTTATGTACAGATTAGATGCTGCAGAAAAATAAATAGGTAAACTTAAATACACAGCAGTGTAATAGAAGCCACATTGTAGGACAGAGTATATCAAGACTACATAAAAGCAAAAACAATGAGACTCAGGGACCAATGAGTCTATAGTAATCTGTCTAAAAGATACTTGATCTCTGAGAAGGGAGGAAGGGAAAAGAGGAAAAACAGACAGAAAACTGTTTAGACAATAATACTTGAAAAATTCTCAAAGTTAATAAAACAATAAACTCATTTGTCCAAGAAACTTAAGGAATCCAAACAGGATAAAGCCAGATAAAAACATTATATTGGCTTGAATTCTAAAAGATTGAAAGATTTCGTATTCTCTTCTCTCATGTATTAGAGTTAGGCAATTTTAACAAGGTTTGACTACCTCATTCAAATATGTGTTCATTAAGCATTACTTACTTCTTAAAACATATAATACCTAACAGTTACCAGGTCATAGGTATACATGATTATATGTAACTTGAGACTTGCCTCTTTCTACACAGCAGCTTCTAATCAAGACAGAATACAACAGTTCTCTACTTTCATAATGATATTTCTTTTTAAATAATTGTTTTGTAGGATTTATGGGAAAAAATCAAACTGAGACTCTCCATGTAGTTTTTTCATTATTATTTTTTAGGCTGCTATATTTTTTTTCATAAATAAAATGTATGTGTCTATCACATTCAGGAATCACAAGTTCTTTGATATTACAGACCAATTAGCTTGAATTTTAAAATATTCTTCTAGTAACCAAATATGAAAAATATATATTCATATTTAAGTTAACCTAAAAACCAAAGAAGTAAATTCTCATGTATAAAATTCTTTTCTTAACATCCAAACATCATTAAAACTAAGAATGAAGGGGTCACTTCATTTATAAGGTAAACAACATTTACTTTATTTAAAAGTAATCATTTTCATTTTGAGGCAATCTCCTGTGACATTTTTGTCCTTAAAACATTGAGCTGCACTTAAAGAATTATATGGGAGGTTCTGACCTATAATGTATTTCTCATTTCCAAAGAGTGCTTGCTGAAGCGAAATGTAATTGTGGAATTTGGAGAATAGATTAAATTCATAATAGTTACAATGCTTTCAGTTTCTAACTGTTTCCCAGCCCAGGCTAAAGTTAGTATAACTTTCTTTACCTTTCTGTGTCTGAAAATTAAGCATGGTAATCTCACCAACATCACTAATACAGTAGCAAAAGAGGAGAACCACTGAGACCTAAAGAATTGAAACTATTTGGCATTTGGTGTGTGGTTACTGTTATATTCAGGTGTAAAAACTTTTCTGGAAGTGAATGTTCAAATATCTGTACGACTCACTTGACAGTGTTTAGTCTCTGTAGAGTAACAGCCTTGAGTCCTTAGCCAACACTATCTGTTTTGTGACCAAGATTAATCAATGTGATATCATTTTAATGTTTGGATTTTTATTTCATTTATTGTAAAAGAAATTTGGAGGCAGCCTAGCTTGATGTAAATGAATTATTTTCTAATGTACCAACTTGGCCAGTTAAAAGAGTTATTTTGATGCTAGCTATGTCTATTGAGGGATAAATGTGAGCATGGATGCATATCTGTGTTTAATTACAGAATATTGTCAATAATCTAAAAAATCAACTGCAATGACAAAAAACATATATCTGTAATAAGGATATTAATCAAACTGTATTTCAAAACTGACTAGTAGGCTAGGTACTGGTGGTTCATTCTGGTGTTCCTAACTACTTAGAAGGCTGAGATCTGAAGATCCAGATTCAAAATCAGCTGTTGCAGAAAAGTCCTTGAACCTCTTAACCTCCACTTAACCAGAAAATCAGAAGAAAAGGTATGGTTCAAGCAATAGAGTTCCTGCCTACAGCAAAACAAAGCTAAGGGGGAGCATGAAGGCCAGTACAGGCACTAAAACAAAACAAAACAGCCAAAATCTAAATAATAGAGAAGTCGTGAATGAACACAAATGTTGACAAGGAACCTGAGAATAATCAATCCCTATAGATTTTGAGAACTATAATCAATGAACCCACTTCCTTCTTTACACTGGTGAGCGAACCAGGCATAGCAGCCTTACATCATTTGTATCTTCAACAGCTTCTTTACAATAGGTCAGTTAAGGACACAAATATTCTTTCTGATCAATTATCTGTAGCATATGATTACTGGGCAGAGATCCTATAAACTGAAAATTAAAGTGGCTGCATTTTAACAAATATATTTTAATTGGTAGTCAATAAATTTGATCAACAAAACAGTGTACTGTACTTTTCATGGGAAATAGATAGAATGTCCAGTTAGGGAAAGAGGTTGACAAATGATCTATGTTTTCCCTACAGTCAACTATATTTTCTCATTGGACAAGTAGACTAGTGAAAAAATTTTAGCTGCAGTTCAATGGTCTCATATAAGAAACCTGTCATGTACCTGGGGATTTAAAATCTTGAAAACACAGAATTTAATGTGGAGGCAAGAAATAGCATAAAATGCAAGAAAATGTCCAGAATCCAATATATTACTTTCCATCCCTTTTAATCAAAGAATCAAAAGCTAAGTTCACAATAGATTCCTCTTTTAAATATAACTGGAAAGAGTAGTTTGGAAAACCTCTCTTAGATGAATTCTAAGAGATCTACCTTGCAGCAGGTGACTGTAGTTTACAACCATGTATTAAATATTTATATAAAGAACTAGAAAATACTCTAAGGGCCTATCCCAAAGAAATTATAAATACTGAAATACATGGAAATATAGTACCATTTATAGTAAACCCCTTGATAACAGAGATGAGGAATGTAAGACTTAGAAGGAAGTTAAGATGATTAGGTAAGAGGACCAAATGGAACACAACCTCCTATCAGAATGAACAGCCCTGCAAGGCCCTGCTGCTGTTTCTTTATGTTGTAGAGCTCTGGTCTTATTGCTTAATTATTGAGAGGCAACCAGCAAAGGAACCTAAGTGAAGGCCACACTGTTTATTACTGATGTCCGAAGTTGGTAACATCAACAATACTCGAGGGGGGAAGCAGAGTGAGAGGTATACACGCTAAGAAGCCAAGAAATAATTCAGAATTTGAAACCTAAAATACCACGATTCAACTATTTCTACTTCTAATTGGCATTAGAACACAAGTAAGAAACGTTCATTGGAGTCTGTAGCTGTTCAACTGCAAAAGCAATGGAAATATCCTAGCACGTTAGTCCCAATGAAGTTCAGTCTCCTATTAACACTCCCTCTCAGTCAGGAAGGTTCTCACCTGTCACTGTGCCAAGTAAACAAGAATCTCCTTCCATCAATGGGAAGGGAAACGAAGTTCATGGGACCCACCATCAGGCAACTTAATTGGCTGCATTCCACTGACTTTCCAATTAGCTTTTCAGTGAGATATTTCTCTTGAAAAGAATTGGAAGCCAGGAGAGAATAGCTGTATTTCCTGGGCTCTTTCTTTATCTGCTTTTTATCACTTCCCCAAGCATTTTTCTAAATACAATTTCTTTCAGGCCAGTAAAAAAGAACCAGGCATGGTGACACATGCCTGTAATCCCGGTACTTAGAATACAGATGCAGGAACATCATAAGTTCAGCTCTAGCCTGGGGTTACCCAAAAAGACCCTGTCAAGAAAGAAAGAAAGAAAGAAAGAAAGAAAGAAAGAAAGAAAGAAAGAAAGAAAGAAAGAAAGAAAGAAAGAAAGAAAGAAAGAAAGAAAGAAAGAAAGAAAAGGAAAGAAAGAAAGAAAGAAAGAGGGAAGAGAAAAGAAAAAATTGGAAAGGGCATTTCAGTAAACACTAAAAAGTGATCATGCCTAAAACTGCTTTTCAAGCTGTTAAGTCTTTATTTTACTTCTACTCTGCAATACTTTTTTTGATGATACTGATGTTTTGAACTCAAGACCTTGTGCTTTCTTGGCAAGCATTTTACCAATCATTCTACATCCCTGGCCCTTTTTGGCTTTAAGTTATTTTTAAATAAATTTTTAAATAAATAGGCTTTCACATTTATGCTTGGGCCAGCCTGCACCATAATATAATCTTATTTAAGCTTCTTAGCTGAGATCACAGGGGCATGTTACCAAACTCAGCTTTTTATTGAAGGAAATGAGGTCTCTTGAACTTTTTGCCTAGGCTGCCCACATTTCTCTTTGTCTCCACTTTCTGAGTAGCTAGGGTTTCAGGCATGAGCCACTGAACTCAGTCACTTTGGAACAATGTTAAAGATCAAAAATATTATCTACCAAAGATATAGAGCCTTAGAATTTTCAACCGTTTTGAACTACTTTCCCAAAACACACGAATGTATATTTTCATAAGTCTAACAGAAAGTTATTATCATAAATCTAACAGAAAGTTATTAGTGATCCATTTAAAGTGCTATCTGTAAGTATTACTTGTGCCCATGGTTAATTTGAAAATTTCAGATAAGAGTCTCATCAGGTTTTATTGGTCTATTTTTTCCATATAAAATATAACTAAAATGTAACTAGCAAAAAATTATTTCTGTAAAATTGTCTATGATTTCTGGAAGTTACCGCTTCTGTAAATTGTGCCTGTGTTCTCTGTCGATCAGTCTACATTAAAAAAAAAAAAATACCTTATTCTCAGGAAGCTCAGCATGTCTTCTCGGCTTGCAGCTCAAACCTCCAGGAAATCTATCTTATGACATTGAAAAATCTAGGTAAACACTATGGCTAATATATTTTCTAGCACCTGGGTATCAAGGATTGTTCTCCCAAATGGCTTTTTCCCCCAACTAAGTTGAAACTCTCAAATTTACTACACATTAAATTCGTAGGCTTGTCTTATGAATCATCTGCTTTGTCCTTCAAGAATAGCTACAGGCCTGGTGCTGGTGGCTCACGCCTGTAATCCTAGCTACTCAGGAGGCTGAGATCTGAGGATCAAGGTCCAAAGCCAGCCTGGGCAGGAAAGTCTGTGAAACTCTTATCTCCATTAAACCACCAGAAAACCAGAAGTGGAGCTGTAACTCAAGTGGTAGAGTGCTTGCCTTGAGCTGAAGAGCTCAGGGACAGCGCTCAGGGCCAGAGTTCAAGCCCTGCGATCAAAGGAAAAAAAAAAAGGAACAGCTACAGTTGTATTTTTGACCATGCAAAGATATAAAGACAAAATGAAAATTATATAAACTCCTGAAATGAAGACAGTGGAAGGCCATGAGTTCAATGTTTGCCATTTGCTTGATGGAACGTGAACACCTGAGGTCATGCAGGCTGCTTGATAGAGGATCAGAATTAGAAACCCATGCTCCTTATTTTTAACATCTCTGTGGACTCTCCTCCACTATGCCAGGAAAACATTTAACTGCTAAATTAACTCGTTTAACTATAGCTAGCTGCCACATACAAACTATCGCATACCCCTATATTTTCTACCACTTTACCACACCAAAACTAGACTACAGCCCTGGTGATAATAATAATAGTAATAATAATAATGTATATCTCTGGGGTATAGGGCTTGTATTTGCTTTATTTACTCCTGTGTAATATAGGAGGTACCATTTGTGGACTGACTTAGATTGATTGAAACTGAAGTGATTGTTTTTCCCTCAAAGTCCCATCCAGATGTTTCGTCTGAAATGATCCCCTACAAAAAATTAATAACTTTTCTATTTGAATGCATTCCCATCAGGAATGCAACTATATTTTGGTTTCCAACCTGAAAATTAATGATTCCTTTAACTTTTCTTTGAATAATTCAGTTCCTAGACACTTTCTTCCATAATGCTCATTGATATTCTTTTATGTATTAAGGGCTTATATAAAATAGGCAAATTCATAAAGAACAGTGTGGATCCTGAATAACTACAGACAACAGGTTTGAATCAGATTTCTGAAAGCAAACAAATGTCCTGAGCACCCATGTTTTGTTCCTATGAGGATCTGGAGACCATGTCTAAAACTCCTCAGCAGAACACAGTGTTTTTATTGCTTTCTTGGAACTATAGGCTTGTTGATCAGTGTGGGGTTAAATGCCTCACTTTTCCACTCAAGCTTCAATTATTTTACATGGTGAAGTGAAAACACCAAGGCAAAGAGGTTTGCCCATTTCAAAGAAAGTGTTCTCTTTTTGCATTCAGTGTTGGTACTTACCAATGTAATCCAGGCAGCTTTTTGAGTTCAGATATTACATAACTGATGTTCCTCAATTTCTTTCTAAAAAATAGGAAGGAAAAAAATTCAAAACAAGATCTTCCAAGGAGAAAATGGGGGGAAAAATCTAAGACCCATCAAAATACCAACACAGACATACAAACTTTGTGTGTATAACAAAGGATTTGCAAAGAGTACTTGTCTGAAAAACATTCCAAGTTTCAGGTAGATAGTCCAATAGATGATAGTGTTGCAGAGAGCCAAGATGTGATTCCAAATCTCAGCTGACCCCTTTGCGTGTTCTATTGTGGAAACTATGAACTCTCCAAGTTTCTTCCCTCATCTTCAAAGTAGGGATAATAATTCAATTATCTCTTAGTAACATTTATTTATATAGCAGCTGCTAGGAGCCAAATAAGCAATATTTATTAACATATTTAATTCTCTCTCTAGGCCTTCAAAGTGGGTCTCATTACTACATTCATTTTCTAGAAGAAACTGAAGCTCATATGGATTATATAATGTGTATCTATATCACAACAGCTGTTAAACAGTGGTGGTATTGAGATTTAAGGCACACCATCCATTTTACAGCCTTTCCTGATACTAAGGGCACCAGACTGCCTATATTAATGTAGACATATCTTCCAGATTTCAAACTAGTTAGTCCATCCTTAGTGTCATCCTGTGCCTCAGCAGAGGCAGGAAAGTACAGCACTGAGCTAAGAGACCTGGGATCTACTTACAACTCTTCAGTGCTTCCCTGGTGATTCTAGACAAGTTGTTTTTATGTCTCAGGACCTCAGAATCCTCTGATTAAGAATTAATCATGCTTGAAAAACACTTTGCATTCCTCTTTGTATATAAATTACATGAACACATTGAAAATGCTCAATAAAGTGTTCAAGGTCCTTAGCATTATACTTTCATATTCTCATCACTTTAGGTTCTAGAGAAGGCTCTTGGTATGGAAATAACCTTGCAGAGATATAAACAGAAGAAGGTCGGTAACCAGCCCTTTTCTGAGTCTGTTTAGTCTAACACCAGCCTGGCCTTGGCCTTCTGATCAGCTCTGAACCAGCTACATAATGGCTTCATCACAAAGACTATGAATGGACAGCATTCTAGAATCAGTCATAACCTCTCAAATTCACTTAAGTCTTTTAATCCTAGCTCTCAGCAGGGCAGAAGCAGACAGAGAATTCCTGCTTCAGCATTTACCCAGTAGCATCAGCAAGGGCTGGCGCTCAGCCACGCCCAGTCTGCCTTGAGCTTGACCCTCTCAATCCTTTCTGCTTTCAGAGAAAATGTTTCCTAGCATAGCTGGAGTTTGCTAATATGTAAGTAATGAAATCCAAGGTACATTTGGTATTTGGACAAATGTCAAATGTCTCCCTATGCACCTGATATAAAATATAAATGAGGTAAGTAGAAAATAAAATAGAGAGGGAAAGCGAGTGAGCAGGCAGTTCTGAGTTAGGGCTACTTCTCTTTGCAAATAAAGGACTTTAGACAGGTAAATGCGATTCTCACTGCATCACAAATATGAACCTTGTTCATGCTCCTAATCTCCATCACAGCAGAGGAAAAAAGAGAGAAATGTTGACTAGACATTTAGTGTTTCTCCAACCACCTAGGGAAGTTACTTTTCCACTCTGTGCCTTATAATCTTTCCCTGGAAAAATGCTACAAAAGCATGACTTGGAGAAATCTAAAGAGGAATGCAATGAGTGAAATAGATCTCTGTCAAATGGGTCTTCTGTCAATGGCAAAACACCATGGTTGAATATTTAATATTATTAACCTTTACCACTTTCATAAAGAAATATACTTGATTTCATTTTTAATGGAAAAAATCCATTTTAAATTCTGGTATGGTACAAAATTTACAGAAAGGTGGCAAAAGAAAGCAGAGTGCCTAAAATGTCCCCTTACTCAGAGTTCCCTTAAGTGAGTATCTTAGTAGAATCCTATGCCAATCATGAGTCTTCTATTTTAAAATATGCAGCCTTCTCTGCATACAGATGTGAGTACAGAGGACTATTTGTGTTCTACACAGAATAAAATGCAAACTTCATAACTCAGACTCAGTGAGAGAGACCACAGGGATGGAGAATGAAACTAACAGGCATAAATCCCAGCTAATAGAAGGACAGCCACTACTCGGTTTCAGCTAACACTTGCCACAAAACAACAACAAAAAGTGGACTCTGTTCTAGATCGCTGGGGATGGGGAAATGTTTGGTTTGGTTTTGTTGGTCTCAAAAAAATCAAATCATGAGATATTTATGTTCAATATGCAAGTTTTTAAAGGTTGTCTCGGTTCTGTTTCCCTTGCTCAAGACAGTATGTGGACAAAACAAAACTGATATGCTGGCTGGATTTGGCCTTCAACTTGTGTTCTCTGGTTGTATTTGTGACAATGGATAAAAGTCAAAGTGCTAGAAGCAATTGCTTTTGCTAAAGGCTCTCAGTAGAGGATGTATTTATGTATTTGGTGAAATGATTTTGGAGTCAAGAAATCCACGGAAGCATGTCAAAGGTGACAAAGGAATTTTATTAGCTGGCCAGCTACTGCCTGGTCCTGGGCTACCTCAGATCTAAGAGCAGCAGAGAACTCCAATGGGGCAGGGTTTATAAAAGCCAGAACCACACACAGGTGGCAGCTGACAAAGAAGCAAGCTGATTTACAGAAGCTCAAAGATCATTAGGGGTGGGGATATTCTTCTGCTATGCTCAGGAACAGGTGGACAGCATTCTGCCTATGTAGCTAGAGGGTAGGAATTCAGGACTGGGGGTGGAGGTTGACAAGAAATGGAAAAATGGTTCTTACATTTGGAGTTTTCAGCTTTTTCTGTTTTTAGTGGCAACCTGTATTCCTTGGCCTATGGACCTTTGCACACCACTTCTGTAATCACATGACCCTTTCAGTTGTCTCTGACCACTATTCCTGTATTCTTTATAAGATGTGTTGTTTCTTTGGAAAGCGGTATAGAGGTTCCTCAAAAGACTCCACATAGAGCCTCCCCTAAGACCCAGCAATCCCACTTTGGGGCATTTACCCAAATGATCACAAACAAGACCACACTAAAGCTACCAGCACAACTATGTTTATTGCAGCATTATTTCCATAGCTAAGATATGGAACCAACCCAGATGCCCCTCAGTCAAGAAAATGTGGTATATATACACAATGGAATTCTATGCCTCCATCAGAAAGAATGGCATTGCCCCATTTGTTAGGAAATGGAAAGATTTGGAAAAAATTATATGAAGTGAAGTAAGCCAGGCCCAAAGAAACATAGGTCCCATGGTTTCCCTTATTTGCAATAACTATATATGTCTGAGTCAAGCCGAAAAGGTCAGATAAGTTGATGTTAGGGGAATGCACCCCAAGATAAATATTCAATTTTTTTTGTTTTTTTTTTCCTTTCATGCAATTGTTTCTAATATATTTATAAGATGATTTCTATGTTGCTTTGTATGTCCCTCCCCCACAGTATAACCCATGCTTTCACTGTATTTGATGTTGGTATAGTTTGTGGAGGGGAAGGGGAAAAACAAATCGTTTAACTAGGGATACAGGTGGACCCATTGCAACAATGAAATGTACAAGTCGTTATGTCGAAAAATGAGCTTTACAACTTTGGTGGGGGGCAGGGAGGAGGATTGGGTGGGGGCTGGGGGAGTATGGGAAGGGATGGGAAGGGGAAACAAAGGAGGAGGCAACAATGCTTGATAAGAAATGTACTCGTTATCTTGCCCATGTAATTGTAACTCCTCTGTATGGTATTCTCACACACACACAAAGAAAGATGTGTTGTGACAGCTGTCATGCTGGCTCACATTTGTAATTCTAGCTACTCAGTAGGCAGAGACACTTGTGCAAAACATTAGTAAGAACCCACAATAACTTAAAAAAACACACAGTTTGGTGGCTCACGCCTGTAATTCCACCTACTAGAGGCAAAGACATAATTAGAAGGGTCCAACTAATAGAAAGATTAGGGTCTAAGGCTAACCCCGGAAAAAAAAACTGTTAAGATGCTACTTGAAAAATAAAGCAGAAAGGACTGGGGTCATTGAACAAGTGGACCAATACTTGCCCACTAAGTGCAATTCCCTTGACTTCAAGACCCAATACTTTTAGTCTCAGAAAGTCAAAGCAGTATTATCATAGTGCATCCAGCTCATAATAGAGAATGCCTAACTTTATTACATCTAAAAAGATGTTTTGTTTTGTCTTGTTTTGTTATATAAAGCAACATTGAGAATTTCCAGAAAAATCAGGTCAGACATCTATGTCATGTTATGGTGAGGATGGGGTGGTCATTTTTTGGCTCGCCAAAAAAGCTGTTTGTCCAACTTTTAATAAGAATTCTCTCCCAAACAATAATGTATTTCTTGTGAGATCATCTTTGGAAAATACTTGTAAGGGAAATGCTAAGTGCCCAGCAGTGTTCTAGTGACAGAAGAAATGATCATAAAAAAACAAGGAAGAACCTTTCTTCCTTCCAAAGCCTGCCAATGTACTTGTTGAGAAACAAAAATTTATACAAGGTACAGTGGTCTAAGAACTCACCCAAATGGAAAGATTTTTCATTAGTTTTAGAAGGGAAAACTGCAACACACACATTTGTTTTCCGAAGGACTTTACACAATTGTATATCATATTACCCACATACTGAGACCTGAAGCAACCCTGGTTTCATGATTCACATATAGAAATTGATAGTCCACTCTGGGGAGGGGATAGGCTGGGAAAACAAGGTTTGGGATAAAGACTCAGAGAAAGATCGCCATCTCTGAAACTGGAGCGTAAGTGGAGAAGATCACCACATTCTCTAAACAAAGTTTTATACCAAAATACTACAGCCATCAAAAGTTAAGCAGAAAGGAAGCATCTTTTCACTTGGAAGCTTGAAATTAATACTCTATATGTGAGCATTCCATACATAAGTCAATTTCTCTTTTTTAAATATTCTATAACCTTTTAACTCACTGAAAGGTATTGAAAGGTATTCCTGACATCTCCTTCAGCACTTGATTGACTCAAAGTAAGCATCTGGTCATATCATTCCATCTCTGGGCATTTTGGACTTTAAACTACTAGTCAAGAGATTTAAGTTCACTAGCACAAAGAAATTTAGGAGCTACAGCTTCACCTTTGATACACCAGACCTGTAGAGGAAAAAAAAACAGGGTAAAGAAGAGAAATAAGCAAGACTTAAAACCACCAGAGAGAAAGAATACAATGCTACCTAGGAAGTTCTCAGTCTTATTTCTGCTTTAAGTCACCGCCTGGGGGTTGAGCTGCATTATTATTGCCCTTGAGTTCTAAAAGCAAAGCAAACCTTCCTTTCTAAATTTTTTTTCAGGTACATGACTTATTTATTTAGTTTAGGGTTTGAAAATTTGTATTTGCTGGTTGTACAAAATAATGAGTTTCACGGTGACACTTTCGTACATGTATATAAAACATTTTGATCTTAGTCACTCTGTTATCTTCTCTTGTCTCCCATTTCCTTTCCATCTGGCCCCCTTCATCTTTCCCAACAGTACCTCAAGCTTTCCTCTTTAAAATAAAGTTCTCTGTCTTCCCTTCGGTGAGCCCAAATTGGCTCCTGTTACTTGAAATCAGAGAGCATTACAGTCCCCTGAGGTCTCTCAGAGACTTCCCTTGAAGGTTCCTACCCATGGCAGGCTCCACTAAAAATGTCTTTTACTATTACTGTGTTTAGATCCCTGTCCTTTAGGAACTATTTCAGACAGATTTGACACCTGGCGTCTGTAAGACTTGAGAGCACGCGACACCTTAGGCAACACAATTCACACATCCGCTTTGTAGAAGTGAAATGTTTGGCCCAATTTCTCAAAATAAAGTCACTTTTAGAGGTGGATAATTTCCTTGTGTCCCAGTTGCTGAATGTTTTCACATAAACCTTGAAAGTTTGCAGGAATTTTATCCTCATTCTTATTGCTGCCCAATTTTTAAGAAACAAAAAGGAGCATGATAAACACCTCTTAGATGATTGCATGTATTATTAAACAAGTAGCAGACATATGTAAGGCCAGATTTCCCAATATTTTTCCACTTACAGTATGTTTTTCACCCACAGAGGCTTATTTGATTCTTGTAATAATCCAGAGAGAAAGATTGGATGAGATCCTAAATTCCCACTTGAGAATGTCACAGGCATTACATGAGTTGACCTAGGAAACTGGCACTGGATTCTGAGCTCTTGAATAATAAGAATTAAGATAATAAGAACTAATAATAGATAATAAGAACTAAACCTAGTGTACTAATCACCATGCACAGTCACTGACACAATGTTTGAAGGAAGACAAATGAATTTTGTCTCACACCGCAATCCCAACTCACTGATAACAGCCAGCTGAAATTCTGTGTTGAGGGTTTTGTGATGGTATGGACACCTTATCAGTGATTAAGCCAAAAGCATCCGTTGAAGTAAAAAAGAGAGAACAGTAGCATAAACCACTCTATTTCCATCCTTATGATCAATGTCTAATAAGTGTTTGTTGAGTTAAACCAAACTGGTAGACTTAGGACTGATTGCCCAGTCACTTACCTCTGCCCCAATATGTTGGGTAGTGTCTTCACTCCCATCTCTAATACCTCAAACCAGGGTTCAGCAAATTTCAGACTGGAGATCAAATCTGCCCTGTTGTCTTTTGTAACTAAGGTGAAATTAGAACGGTCATGCTCATTTGTTTATGTTTTAATTACAACTGCTTCTATGCAACAGAAACATGGTTGGGAAGTCAAGAGGGAAAAGGGGCTGATCACACAGACCAACACTTTTATCAACAGAACTTTGTAGGAAAAAGACTGTCAATTCTACTCATACAACAAACTCTTTTAAAAAAAAAGTTCAGGGCAGCTCAGAAGTCATTAGTATAACCCTATCTTTCTCTGTAGATGAAAGTTGCCCACGTGTATGCTTTGGTGACAAAACAGTAACGGGTGTTTTTGTAAAGTGTGTGCAGGCACATGCACGGCCCTCAGAATTTTAGCACATTTCCCTTCTATGAAAATGCTCTTAATCTTAGTCTCTGTGTTGCTATCACAAAAATACTTGAGAGCAGATAGTTTATAAATAATAAAAATGAATCCCTCACCATTTCTGGAATCTCAGAAGCCCATGATCGTAACAGGTTTGGTGCTTGGTGTGGGCTGCTGTCTGTTTCAAGATGGTGCCTAGGGATGGAACCAACATAGAAAAGCACTGTCCTCCGGAGGTAGAAGGGACAGAAAGGGCAAACTGGTACTCTAGAACACTTGTGGAAGGTTTTAATCTATTTGTGAGGACAAAGGCTTTGTGACATAATCATCTCCTTAACCTCCCCACACCTTCATATTGTTGCATGAGGAACTAGTTTCAACATGAATTCTTGGAGAAGACATAAACAATCCGATTACTCCAGTTCTAAAATGTCCCTTTTAATTTAAACTACTGACTACAAACAACCATTGTAAAAGCATCTGTTTCTGAAAAGGCTTTTGCCTTTGCTTTTCCCAGAAATGTCATATAAATTAAATCCCACAAAGGGCAATCTTTGCTGTCTAGTTTCCTTCATGTAGAGTGGTATTTTTAAGGTTCATCTGTATTGTATTACTACTTAATTCCTTCATGTCTGGATGGTATTCTGTTGGCATAGCCTTCATTTGGTTTATCTATTCACAATGGATGAACTTTGGAATGCTTCTAGTTTAAGACTACTGTAAAATACAGTATAGTGAATTCATCCATGAAAATTTACAGACCATTGTGTGGACCTGTTTCCTTGTGAATGGAGTTTATGTAAAGATACATTTAACTGTTAAAGGGACTGTTAGATAGATTTTTCTAGAGTAGTTATATCATTCTATATTCCTACCATCAGTGAATAAGAAATCCACTTTCTCTGAGTTCTCATCAACATTGACTAATGTCTATCTTGCTAACTGTAGCCATTGCAAATAGGTATGTTGTGACATGGATTTCATTGTGCTTTTAAATAGCACTTACCTGTTTCCAGTGAAGTGTTTTCTTAGTTGTTTAAATTTTCTTCTTTGGACAAATATCTATTTCACTCTTTTGTTGAATATTTTAAATTACAGTTATCAGAGTTCTTTTATATTTGAAATCAATGCCTTTTATCAAGTATATTTTTTCAAATATTTTCTCCTATACCAGAGCATGTCTTTTTTGTGGAATCTTTTGAACAGCAAACTTAAATAATTTGGTATAATCCAGTTATCTTTGTTTGTTTCTTTCACCAGTTGAGTAGTTAATTGATTTTGGTATGTTTTTCTGTCCTGTGTAAAGAATTTTCACCTAAATCAAGTTCACAAACACTCCGTATTTTTTCTATAAAATTTATAGATTAAACAATTACATTTAGATCTGCTACTCAATTCCTTTGTAGTGTTTTAAATTAAGTGTAATTAAGTTAAATTTGTTTCTAACATATTTATAAGGTGATATTTTTTGTTGCTTTGTATGTCCCTTCCCCATGGTATAACCCCTGTTTTCACTGTATTTGATGTTGGTATAATTTGTGGAGGGGAAGAGAAAAAACAAATCATTTAAACAGGGATACAGGTGGGGCCATTGCAACCATGAAATGAACAAGACGTTATGTTGAAAAACAAACTTTACAACTTTGGCATGGGTGTGGGGGGGAGCGGAGGGGTGCACGGAGTGTAGTTGTGGAGATGGGAGGGCAGGGATGGTAGGGAAAAACAAAGGAGGAGGCAACAATGCTTGATAAGAAATGTATTCATTATCTTGCTCATGTGATTGTAACCCCTCTATACAGTATTTTCACAATAAAAAAACTTATTAATAAAAAGAAAATCCAATGCCTTAATGACAATACCTACATTATTAAGCATTTGATAGGCACAGTAGCCAGTGTTTACACTATCAGTCAACAAACGAAGCAAATATTTCCATCATCATGGAAAAAATTTTGCATAGTATTCATCTAAAGAAAATTTGTATTTTATATAAGATTGAGTATCAAATTATGTATATATATTATATTTATGCGGTTTTAATTCAGTATCAATAAAAGATTGGTCCTAGGAATTCCTGCAATTGTTAGAATCCAAGGATGCCCATGTCCTTTAAACAAAATAATAATATTCTTATGTAACCTAAATACATCCTCCCCTGTACTTTAAATCATTTCAGATCATTTACAATATCCAATCATTATAAATGTATAGGTGTATAAATACTATATTGTTTTAGAATAATGACAAGAAAAAAGTCTATACATGTTCAATGTAGATGCAACATTTTCTGAACATTTTTGACATCTGAATCTAAGAATGCATAAACCCTATTAAACCTAAATTTTTCTAGCTAGATATTTTTTTTAAATGTCAGTTTCCTAACTAGATATCTGCATAGCCATTTTCATGAACTTTTTCATTATATCCCCAAAAGACCAAACATTTTTGAACAACTTCAGAGTTCTCTGACATTTCTGGAATGATTTACAGTGTCAAAGTGAACGCACACTGGAAAATTATGGTAGGTGCTACAAGTTAAACACCTTAAATTATAGTTTAGGACACACATCCTTTCCTTCTAAGGTGAAAGTAACAGAACATAATTCCGTATTTTACTTTTATAGAGAAAGATGTTTGTTAAACAAAAAGACCAAAATGTTAGCTGTTATCCAATATGCTGAGGATTTTGGGAGTCTGTAGATTGCAGTCACACCAGCTTGTCTTTTACAAGCCATTGCTCTATTTTTTTTTAAATTCACAACCCAGTAATATTTATCATAATGCTTTAAACACTGTGAGAAGCAGTAGTTCTCTTAAATTATCTCCTGACATTATCTCCTGTCTATATATACTTCAGTGAGATGAGAAAGAAGCAAGCACCATCAGCTAGAATTGAACCTAAGTCAACTGCAGTAGCCAGATTATTATTTTTCAATAGTTTGTTTCATGAGTAGCACATTTTCTCTGAAGGAAGAATGGATTGATTAACTAAGTTTAGACTTCTAGACTTACAATGTAGATAGTTGTATGTAGGGTCTGAGAAGTCTGCAGTAAAGAAATCTGTTACGTTTTATTTAAATAAGAATTCTGCCAAAATAGACACGTTTCATTCAGAACTGACTTTGGACAGTGCTGCCCCCTACCTGCAGTGTCTCTAAAGGCATCTGAAAGTCAACCATTAGCAGTTCTTTTCATGGTAACATTTGTTGATCTTCCCTTCCCCTCCCCCATCATGGACTTGTATTATTGGTTTGTTGAAAACTTCTGGCATACATTGTTATTATTTTATCTTTGTTACCATTATGCTATGCTTTCATTCTTGCTCATAATATTTGAAAGAATCTTATGGTTAATATTTAAAAATCATCTGTTGGAAAGCTGATTGCTTTGACTTTTTGTCTTCCTTATGCATTGGCAAAAACTAGCAAAAAGAAGAGGCTCTGGATAGAGCAGGCGCTTCTCTGAATGTTTTGTTCCAATTGTCTATGTGATCGATATGTACAATCACTGAAAACATTGGCATTACCGTGTTGGTAAGGACGATTATTAAAATATTTTAAGTCCTTTGATGAGGGAGAGAGATAAAGAGATGTGAGAACAAAAGCATTTGGCAACTGAACTCACGTGTGTGTGTGTGTGTGTGTGTGTGTGTGTGTGTGTGTTGGTACCAGGGCTTGAGTTCAGTTGCTTTGGCTATTTTCTTACTTACAGCTGGAGCTCTACCACTTGAGCCACAATTTAAACATGACATTTTTGCTGGTTAGCTGGAGATGAGGTCTCACAGATTTTACTGCCAGGGCTGGCTCTGAATTGAATTCTTTCTGGTCTCAGCATCCCAAGTACCTAGGATTTCAGGAGTGCGCCATTGCTGTCTGGCTGAACTAGCTTTTATAACAAATTCACTCTTATAGTAGTCACCTTTTCCTACAATAATGCTATTGAATAAATACTTCCCACTTCCCAACAATGTTACATGAGGTCTAATTTTCTAACAGACAAAATTTGGGGAACATATCCAAACTATGACAACATGGTTGAAGGAAATCTATGGGACCTGTGGTGTCTGCCACCCATACAAAATGAAGGATCTCTAGTACTTGCCTATTCTACCTAATTACCTCATCCCAAACCAGAGATTCTCTTCCCTCTACCTAGCCAAGGGGCAGACCTTACACACATTGTGAGTCAAAAAAACCTGAAAACTAGAGCTTTCTGCTCTATCATCTCTCTGTACCTAGCATTATTAGTGATGAATTAATATAGAATTTCTTGAGCAAAGTGCTCATTTATGTTGACCAAGAAAAAGCAATAATTTTTAAAAATGCTTTCACCCCATTGCTTTGGATTTTACAAAGTAATCCGAGTATGGGAAATTATAATTCTTAAAAATAAAAATAATTCTTGGAAACAATAAACATAAAACTTTTTCTAATTCTTGAAAAGGGCAATGGAATTCTATTAAATTGGAGTGTGGGGCTTTTTCTTACTCAAGCATATTAAGGTGTTGAATTTGCCAGATTCTCTTCTATATAATAACACCCTGATTTAAGGGATATGCTAAAGCATGTTTCTAAAAGAATACTGAGAAAATAAGGAGCCCAGAGACATATGAGGGTGATGAGTAAAATGGGAAAGGGATGAAACAAATATCTAAACCATTAGATTTATGACCTATTATTATTATACTACAACTGCCATCGGCATTCAGTACTGATTAACAAATCCTTAGGATAAGCCAACTTTTCTCCTGTATTTCAGGTCTATATTTCCAGCAAAGTACTGAAATTTACTTCTGTGGGACTACTGAGACAATTAAATCCATATGCCCCAATGTACTCATTATATGTCTCCTACTTTTTCTTTTATTTCCTGTATCGATGGCTTCTAGTTACCAAACCAAAGGGTGATGGCTTCTCATACATCCTTTTCCTCTTATTCACCACCAGTAACTCAGATAATAATTTCAATAACAATGTGCAGCCCTTCCTCATTCCCATAGATCCCTTTCTACCTTTGAAATCCCAGTCATAGTTTACGCTTTTGAGTGCTTGTTTCAAGCTTTATTTTGCATGCTTCCCATGCATTCATTCATGCATCGCCTTCATTAGTATCCACACCCTTTCCTTCCATTCTACTCCTATGACCAATGCTCAAATTCTAGAGCTCATCAATTTCCTCAGTGCGTCATAAGAATCACCTCCAGATTACTGTCTCTCACTCCAACTAGTGGTCTCTCTTCAACATTATAGCAGAGGATCTTTCAAAGACCAAAAGTCCAACACTGTCACTTCTGAGATCAAAATCTTTAACCTGGCTTTCTATGGAATACAGGGCAGAATTGAAATCACTTTTCTATGGAGTCAGCCATCCACTCTTCAGTCATATTTACTCCCAACCTTGAACTCTATGTATAAATCCGTTGGCTTCGTTAAAACACAGAATGCCCCTCCACTCCCCCACCCCACTTCTTCTCAGAGAAGTCTGTACAGTGGAATGCCCAAGCCAGCTCCTTATTGCCTCGCGTGCCCCTTTTAATCTCCCATATCCCACAACTACCTCTCCGTGTCTTTGAAACATGGTTTGCCTAACTCCAAGGTACTCCCTCTGTACTTATAATTTGTTTTATTGAGAACTTTGTGTGTCCCCTGATAGACTGTGAGTGTCTTCAAAATAGTTTTTGTAAGTTTGGATAACCTCAGGTCCTTGTTGCATAGCCTCCTTTCAGAAATGCAAGTTACACTTTGTGACCAGTGGATCTCTGTACGTTCCCTTCTAGCTTTAACATTCTGTAGTATTACTCCATAAAGGCAGTGTTTGATATTAAAGAGATACAGGTCTCAACTATCGTTGCTCAACCAATTGCTCATCAGAGGATTCTTGAAAATAAAGTGTTAAGATGTATCCCAAAGATGGTGTTTTCTCAACATGGCCACCACAGCTCCCGCTCGATGTGATCTTCTTACAAGGGAGGTGTGGATATTTTGCCTTTCTCCTGAGTCCAGGTAAACTTGTGACTATAGATGCAGTGTACTCGATGCCTTCCAAGGCAAGATCATATACAATGACACTATTTTGACCTGGTTATCTCAAGAATACTCACTTTTGTAATTCAGTGACCATGGTGTGAAGGTGTCCAACAGCTGCAGGAAACCTCTATGGATACCACTGCACCATGGATACCTTCCTGCCAGCAGGCAGAGCTAGACTCCTCCTCCTGCAAACAGGTGAATAAAAGAAGCAGATGATGATTCTCACCAGCCAAATCACCCAGAGCACTGGAGCCTTGCCAGCTAAGAAGCTCCATATCCTGGTACAGAGATAGCCTCTTGCTGCTCTACCTTTGTCAAATTCCTGGCCTATGGAATCTTGAGTGCAATATGATTTTAGAGTGCAATATGTTTTTCCATGAGACTATGTTTAGAGAGTTTTCTTTTATATGCAGCAACAGAAAAGAATAGTAATACAACACGCAATCAATCCGACCACCATTTCCCCACACTACCCTGAGAAGAACCCTAGAGTCCTGGGAAATCCCACTAAGTTATCTGAGAAAATAAAACAAACTAAAACTAAAACTAAATTTGGAAACAAAGATGGTAGCTGTCATATAATCATCACTCAAATTATATGTCCTTCTCTAAGAAGGTCATTAAATAACAGTGAATTAATAGGTTTTAGAAGTCAGATGCTACTGTCAGCTCATCATTCCCCAATACATTTGATCATACACTCCTTTTGGGAGAACACAAAAGCATTCCCACCAAGAAACTACTGTTTGTGGAGTGATTTGAAACACTGGATTACATTGATTTAAACGCATGAAACCCCACAGTCCTAAGTGCTGGGCAATTATTTCATTGCTAGAGTCCTGTTCCCAGGAGCACAGCCTTAAAGAAAAAACCTAAAGCAGTCAGGGAGTGGTGGAAAATGTTTTACCAGCACCAAGGCTTCCCCAATGTCTATTGCAGGGAGCACACATCTTTGAGCAAAGGAAAGGGAGGTGGGGAGGGTATTTGACAATGCCCTGGATATGCCTGCTCATGCATCAGACCCCCATTTTTGCTGTATTGATGAGAAGATAGTAAGGAGTGTTAGGTCTGAGTTCAAATAAAGGGAAGGGTGGAAAATCAGAGATGCCTGAGAACAAATGCATTTACAAATGGTAACCTCCCTTGTTTTTCTATATGGCTCATTTTTTTAATTTCAAAATAAAAAGGAATCCCAAGCCAGGATAGGAAAGTGATCACCCTGCAGTTCAGAACAGTTAATCTTGTTCACTGGCCATTCTAGCCTTGGAATTGGTGTGTAGGAGTGGGTCTCAGGGCTGGGGTTTAAGGCCAGGGTGGCATTTTCAGTTCTCAGGTTTTCCATCACTTACGTTATTAATGTTCTGTGTCAAAACACCAGAGCCTTGCTTTTTCAGTGTGATTTGATGATGATAGGATACAGGATCATGAAAACGGCAATCCGCCATCTACCTCCAACTCTAGGCTGGCTCACTACCCGGGATTACCTCTACTGTAAATGTGAGCCACTGCCACCTAGTGGTCAGGTTCTCCAAAAGTTCATGCTGCCTCCTCCACTTTAAAGGGTGAAATGCTCCACATCAACAAAGACAATAAAGAATCAGATCACATCGCAGCTCTCAGTGGACTTTGATGAAAAGTTTAAAGATGTGCAATTCTGAGCAAATCATTCTCTCATAGGTTCTGTTTTTCCATGTAAAAGTGAGGAAATGTAGACAGGTGCTGGTGGCTCACATCTGTAACTACTCAGGAGGCTGAGATCTGAGGATCCTAGTTCCAAGCCAGCCCGGACCGAAAAGTCCATAAGAATTTTATCTCCAATTAATCACCAGCAAATTGGAAGTGGCACTGTGGCTCAAAGTGGTAGAGCACTAACCTTGAGCAAAAAAAGCTCAGGAACAGTGCCCAGGTCCTGAGTTCATGCCCCGTGACTGACTAAATAAACAAATAAATAAATAGATGTGAGGAAAGATACATACATATATATTAGAAGGGCACTATACAATTGATAAATGTATGTGTATATGTACATAAGTATACATACATAATGTATATACATAAGTAAATACATATGCACAGTTAAGTTTTTATATAAAGTTATTCATATGTGCATAGTTATTCATATGTTACAAAATGTTTTCCCTTCACAGTCAATAAAGAGATTTAAAGGATGCCTATGATGTGTTAGTAACTGAGAAGAATCTCAGTTACTGAGATTTTAATTATGTGTGCTTGATTGTCTTCAAGTTTGATTGTGGTTAGAAAGAATCTGGGCTAAGTACTAATTAGATACCTTATTTAGTTATCAAACTAGATTTTTGACTTAGATATCATTCCTTCCCATTTTTGTACTGAATGAAATAAAACAGTGAGGTCAGATCACTTGGCTATAGCATGAAGTTAACAATCAACACTAGAATCATGATTCTAGTTTAATTAGCACCAAAAATTGGACTGAAAAAAACAGGCTCTTCAAAAAGAGCATATCACTCAAACTACATTTTAGTAGCAGAGGTTGTGAAAAGTGGAAGCCTAAAATGTGTTTGGTGTAGGGTTTTGCGATCTGGCTTCCACAGTGGTACTTCAGGTGTTACTATCACTTAACTCCTGCTATCGTTCTCTTTATCAATGGCTTACTGTCCTAATAATACCACATAATAAATTATCAGAAAAATCCATGACTACCACAACAGCAAAAAGGCCCTTCCTTATTGCGCACAGGTTAAAATCAATTGGGTTTTGACTATAAGTCTGTTGGATCTGATTGGACCTTTTTACATTTTTGACTGAGAGATGGTTGTTGGCTTACCTATGATGACACAAATGAGTGTCAGTAAGCTCTGTTCTTATATTATTTTATTCAAAATGAAAAGCAAGTCCAATACCACAATCTTGCTTTTTAATTACTCTGTTTGCATCACATTTGCTAATATTCAATTGGCCAAAGTTTTATGGCTAAAACCAGAGTCAGGGTTGGAAGACACTGCTAAACTGTGATAATAAATACCATAGACTGTGTGGCTTTGAAAAATATATTTGAAAAAAACAGAAATGTATTTATTCCCTGTTCTACAGTATAGAAATCAAAACTGGTGTTGACACTGTTGGTTCTTTCTGAGGACTCAAAGAGGCTCTGTTCGCTGCCTTTCTCCTAGATTGTATCCATTTAGGGAAATCCTTGCTACTTTGTGGCCTGTATATGCTATACTCATTCCATTCCTGTTTCTGCCATGCCACAGTATTCTTCCTGCAAGCCTAAACACAGCTGAAATTAAGAACATCAATCCATGTATCAGGAAATAGAAAGACTATACTAAATCCTCCAGGCTAGGCAAATACAATCATGAGAGCCTTAAAAGTGGATGTGGAAGTCAAGCTGAAGAAGATGTAGCCACAAAAGAAAGTCACAGAGAGAAGTGCTGTTCCTGGCTTTGAAGACAGAGAAAAGTCACCACAAGCCTAGGAATAAATGAACTCTGAAAGCTGCAAAATACAATACACATCTCTCCTTGAGCCTCGGAAAGAAACAAATTCCTGCTAAGAGCAGAATTTCAACTCACTGAGATTCACTGTTGCCCTTCCAACCTCTTGAGCTATAAGATAGTTAATGTTGTTTAGGCCTCTGAGTGATATTTTGTTATAGTTGCAAAGGAAAACTAAAACAGACGCTCCTGGGAATAATATTATCCAAACCAGCCATTACTGCAGGTAGAAGTACATTTAGATACAATTATTAAAAAGTGACTCCTGCCAAGTATGGGTGGCTGTAATCCTAGCTACTCAAGAGGCTGAGTTCTGAATCACAATGGAAAGCCAGCCTAGGCAGGAAAATCCTTGAGACTCTTATCTCCAATTAACCACCAGAAAGCCAAAAGTGGTGCTGTGGCTCAAGTGGTAGAGTTGCTTGCCTTGAGCTGAAGAGCTCAGCAAATAATGGATTATGATTTTCAAGAACAGAAGGTTAGAGTTAGCAGTGGCAAGGAAGTTGAGCTACTCAGTGAAATCATGAAGGACTCCAATTCCCCTTCTTAGAAATTTCCCCAAATACCTGGCAGTTAGTTTTTAGGTCTTATTAGTTTAGACAACTTAGGTACAAGGGCATGTGGGAAATTTAGTCTGTTATAAAGAGTACCAGCATTGCTAAGACTGGAATGGCTCAATTTATTACTTCTAGTTGTATGAATTGTTGGATGCAAGCAAATGTGTTGGGGGAAGTAAATAAGTTTGCAGAATAACAGGGTCATATACTGATTTTGAGTAGTTTACAGTCATAAGAGTATTGAGACAAGCACTCATTTCTGTAAGCTCTAAGAATCCAATTGGGCACCTCTAACAACTTGCATACAATTAGAAGAGCATAACACAGAAACAGAAGAGGTTAAATACAATAATAAACCAAATATAACAATGTTTTCATCATGAGGAGATGACAGGTTATTGAAAAAAATATAATACTATCATATACAATGTGTCATATATCAAAACATCTCATGAAGCAGGGCACCGGTGGCTCACACCTGTAATTCTAGCTACTTCAGAGGCTCAGATCTGAAGATCAGGGTTCAAAACCAGTCCAGGCAGAAAAGTGCCCAGGAGATTCTAATTTCCAATTAACCACTCAAAAACAGAAAGTATAGAGTTATGGCTCAAAATGGTAAAGCACTAGCCTTGAGCAAAAGAGCTCAGGGACAGCCCCTAGGCCCTGAGATCAAGACCTACAGCTGTTTAAAAAAATTCTCATCATACTCTATTAATATGCATATGTTTATGTTTTATGACTCAATCCTTTAAAAATATTTTTAAATAAGAATTTCACTATGTGAAAATGTACTATGCAATGTGTGGGCAGGGACAGTAGGAGAAGTTGGGGGAAAGAAAAGGAATGGATGACATTGACCAAAATATACTCATGAACTGACTTTTGAAATGGAAATCCCTCTGTACAGCGCCTTAATAATAACAATAAAATTATATTAAAAAGCAAATACAAAAGAATTCATACATTAAGTGGGAAGGATGAATGTTATCTCTCAGGCTGAGAGAGATTAAGTAATATACTTACTCTAACTCACCTAATAAGTAAATGTAGAAGTCCAGATGCTCATTCTGACTCCCAGTGACAGACAAAAGAACTGGGGTGATTGCTAGTTAAATGCTGATCACTTCAGACTTCCCAGCTGTATCTGGGATGGCATCTGAGAGCAGGCAGCCAAGATAACACTGTCATACCACCAAACGAGGCCATGAGATCTAAGGAATGAGAAAAGAATATGTGCTTTTTGCCTATTTACCTCTGGAAACTGTTATATCAAGGTATGATTCCTCTTTTTCCACAAGAAATGAAGTTCATATAATTGCAAATTCCCCAGAAATCAAGGGCTGTCTATATTCATTGTTATTTTTTTTTTTAAATCATTCTTTTTCCTTGGTGTGAATTTGACAGGGTTAAGGGATGATCAGATGGTTCATAAAACATTTTGTCCCCTGGTAGTGTCTAAGAGCCTCCAGAACAGTATACACACGTAGATTTAGTAAAGATTAAGACAAACTGTAAGTTCTGATAGAACCAAAAACAAAGAAAGAGTAAAATCAAAAGTCTTATCTTCATCGGGGACATTGGAAATCTGAGTGTCTGGTTTGTGGGCTTTGGAAATCTAGAGTAGCAACCTTCCTGTTTGTCAGGGCTTCAAACTCAGAATCAGTTATACCACTGACTTCTCTGGTTCTCCAGTTGGCCCACAGCCGATAAAGAGGTTTCTCGGCTTCCATAATTGTATAGCCAATTTTCATAATAAATTCTTATCTATCTTTGACTGTTCTGAGAAGGAAAGAAAAGCAATGTGATTGAGATGTTTACAGAGACTACCACCTAAAACCAATATTTAATTCCTAAAGAAATAAAGGGACTGAATCTTTTAAACTGGAACAGCACTGAAGAATATAGCTAGATCTTTGCTAGTGAGCACTCTTTGTTAAACACCTCCTTTTTAAGAGATATTTCATAATAAGAAAGTATATCAACTCCAAACTGAAGACTGGGTTTTACTACCCATTACATGTGTGTGTGCTAGCTAGGAGGTAGGCAAAATAGGTGCTAAAAACCTATGTCACTGGTTTTGTGAATATTACACTCTGGTCGATGCAGACTGAAACCAGAGTCATTTCAGTAAGTCATTTCCTCTGTTTTATTCTATCAGTAAATCTTCTCATAGAAAGAAACGGAAGACTGTAACAAAGAATGACCTTGTTTTTCACACAAAGCAGACAAATGAAGAGGAATATCATTGATGTGGTATTTGATATGACATGTGAACAATAAAAACAAGTCATTAAAAAAAGAGGGCTATGCTATGAAAAGCAATCAGTAAATGCCAATGCTCTAAAGCCTAAATTCGAAGAACTAAGAGCAGATAATACTTTAAGATTTAGGAAATAATCATGTACTTCTTGTCCTTACTCCTACTGATGTGTTAAATTGCATTAATTGACTTGCATATATTGAACCTGCTTTGTATCCCTGGAATGAATCCTGTTTGATAATAGCATATGATTTTTTTTATTGTGAAAATACCATACAGAGGGGTTTACAATTTACATGGGCAAGGGAATGAGTACATTTCTTATCAAGCATTGTTGCCTCCTCCGTTGTTTCCCTTTCCCATCCCTTCCCGTCTTCTCCCCCAACCCCCTCCTGCCCTCCCCCACCCCCCCCCGCACCAAAGTTGTAAAGTTCATTTTTCAATATACTGTCTTGTACATCTCATTGTTGCAATGGGTCCACCTGTATCCCTACTTAAACAATTTGTTTTTTCCCTTCCCCTCCCCAAATTATACCAACATCAAATACAGTGAAAACAGGAGTTATACTGTGGGAGAGGGACATACAAAGCAACAAAGAAATCATCTTATAAATATGTTAGAAACAATAGCAAGAAAGAAAAGCCATTTGAGTCCTCATCTTGGGGTTCATTTCACCTAACATCAACTTATCTGACCATATGATTTTTTGAACAGTTGTTGAAGTCTGTTGGCCAGAATTTTATTGAGAAGTTTTGCAATGATGTTCATTAAAGCAATGGGTCTATAGTTCTTTTTCTTGGGATCAGGGTTATGCTGGCCTCATAGAAGGAGTTTGGTAGTGATCTTTCTCTTTCAATTTTAATGAAGAGTTTGAGGAGTATTGGGGTGAGTTCTCCTTTGAAGGCCTTCTAGAATTTGCCCGTGAATCTTTCCAGTCCTGAGTTTTTCTTGGATGAAAGGTCTTTTATTGCCATTTCTATTTCAATATTTGATAGGGGTCTATTTATTTCATTTAGTATTTATTGGTTTAGTTTGGGTATTTGCTAGAAATTCTTCCATTTCTTCCAGATTCTAGTATTTGTTAGCATAAAGGTTTGCAAAGTATTCCCATATAATTTTCTGGATTTTGTTTATTTCTGTCATGATGTTCCCATTCTCATCTCTGATTTGACAAGATCCAACACCCCTTTATGATGAAAACTCCAGAGAAAGTAAGAATCCATGGAACATTTCTCAATACAATAAAGGCTGTATATGACAAACCTATAGACAGCATTACGCTTAATGGTAAAAAGTTAAAACCATTTCCTCTAAAATCAGGAACAAGACAAGCATTCTGCTCTGTCCATTCCTTGTCAATGTAGCATTGGAATTACTAGCTAGAGCAATAAGGCAAGAGACAAACATAAAAGGGATCCAAACAGGGAATGAAGTAAAACTCTCCCTTTTTTCAGATGACATGATCCTGTATTTAAAGAACCCCATAGTGTTGCCATTCTTCAATAGAATTCTGATTGCTGCCTGGGAAATGCAGGAAAGTGAAAAAATGTGGGGACACTTTATGGAGGATTTTACCAGTAATTCAAGCAAGAGATAATGTTGACTTGGAAGTAAAATGTGTTTATTATAAATATTATTACATTATATTATACATGAATTATACATACTACAAGAGAAATGTATTCACAATGTACAGTAAGTGAAGCAGACAGATTAAAGAGCTCTATGTATGAAAAGAGAGCAATGTAAATAATATATATGAAAAGAGGATAATGAAACATGTTGAAACTATTTGAAGAAGTGGAGAGTGGGAGAAGGCAGTGAGATAAAAGGGTGTGAGGTTGACTAGACTACATCACATACTTGTATTAAAGTGTCACAACAAAACTCCCCCTTGTGTAGCTAATGTATACTGGTTAAAAATAAATTAAATTTAAAAAGAATATGATAGCAACATATTTGCAAAAAATAAAGCCTATGATTTGCATGCCAAAAGGTTGGAAAAGATACATGTGAACATGGTGAGATTAGAGATGACTTAATTTTCTTAAATGATTTGAAATTATATATATATATATATATATATATATATATATAATGTCCTTATTTTATTTTATTTATTTATTTTTGTCAGTTGGGGGACTCTGGGCCTGGGCACTGTCCCTGAGCTCTTCAGCTCAAGGCAAGTGCTCTACCACTTGAGCCATGGTACCACTTCTGGTTTTCTGGTCATTAATTGGAGATAAGAGTCTCATGGACTTGCTTTGAGCCACAATCCTCAGATCTCAATCTCCTAGTAACTAGGATTATAGACATGAGCCACCAACGCCTGGCTTATATCCATATTTTTTTTTCATTTACTAGATGTCACTCATGACTTCTAAGACAAATTTCTGATGCATGATAATACCATTTCCCCAGCTAACTGCCCCAATAAATGTTAAGAGAGAGAGAGAGAGAGAGAGAGAGAGAGAGAGATCTACTGGGCCTTGAACTCTTAAGTTTGGTCTTCCTAGTCTCAAAATGTAGGAATAGCTATGGTAGGGTTTTACATTTGAATGTTAAGTGTCAGGTGTTTGTACTAGATTTCTGGGGTTGGCATAACAAAGTGTCAAGGACTAAGTGGCTTAACTAGCAGGCGTTACTTACCTACTCTGAAAGCTAAAAGCCTAAACTTGACATGTTGGTGGTGCTTCTTCTGTTGAGGTACCCCTTCTTAGCTTGCAGATAGATGGCTATTTTCCTCCTCTGTCTACTTGGTCTCCCCTATTTCTGTTGCTTGTGTTCTAGTATCTTCTTCTTAAAGCCCAATCATATTGGACAAGAACCACCATCATTACTTCATTTCTGCCTAATTATATCTGATTACACTGAATTATATCTGATTATACAACTGCAAATATAGTTTAATTCCACATATGAATCTGAGGGCTAGGAGAACATAGTCATCCCCAAACAATGCATATATTAGACATGTATACCAGAAAGGGGTTTTTAAAAGGATATTAGAAGAATGGCTCTATAGTTCCATTTAACATATTGGCTTGGGGAAAAATATTTGAACTTATAAAAATGATCTCAGGCTAGGAGAGTCTGTAGTATAAGAAAAGTCAGTTACAGAGAGAAGTAGAGGGAATAGTCCCAAGGAAAAGACACAGTGCCAAGTATGAGGAAGGCTGGGGGAGGAAAAGGACTTTGAACCTCAAAGAAGGTGATCAACAATAACAAACTGTAGGTTCTGAAAATATTCCCTACAGATAGTCATAATCTCCTCAGATTGTATCTGTCCTGCTTCAATGATTCCTACCTGCAATGAAACATTATATCAGCCCATCATGCAAATTCTCTATGATAAAAATACATTTTTAAACTTTGTCTCCCTGTAGTGTCTTTTAAATACCATAAACATTAGTAGCATATCATACCAATGCTTCTATACACTGGTCCAAAATTCTACGGCCTCTTCTCTGTATATGATACCCTCTCCTACAGAAATTCTTTCATCATTCATTCTGTACATCTTTATCCTACAGCAGTCAGGGCCCCCCCCTTCAGCAATTTTCTAAAAAAAAAAAAAAAAAAAGAGCCGAGCGTCAGTGGCTCACGGCTGTAATCCTAGCTATTCAGGAGGCTGAGATCTGAGGATCGTGGTTCAAAGCCAGCCCAGACACGAAAGTCCGTGAAACTCTTATCTCCAATAAACCACCAGAAAACCGGAAGTGGCGCGGTAGCTCAAGTGGTAGAGTGCTAGCCTTGAGCTGAAGAGCTGAGGGACAGTGCTCAGGCCCAGAGTCCAAGCCGCACGACCGACCAAAAAAAAAAAGAGCTCACCCACCTTCCCCCCCCACCCCGCACTTGCACTCTGTCTCTCTGACTCTCTCTGTCTCTGTCTCTGTCTGTCTGTCTGTCTCTCTCTCTCTCTCACTGTGTTATGGATAATTTAAGGAAAATAGTATTTTCTTTTTTTAATTTTATAACATACTGTACAGAGGGGTTACAATTACATGGGCAGGATAATGCATACATTTCTTACCAAGCATTGCAGCCTCCTCCTTTGTTTACCCTTCACATCCCAAATAGTATTTTCTTTGTCACCTTTGACATCTGTCATAGTTTCTGGTATCCAAAAGGTGCTTAAGAAATGCCTTTTTAAATAAATGCACTAATGCTGTTTTGTGTGAAACAGAATTTAACAAGACTCCTGCAGTTGACATTTGAACATGTTGCTGTCTCTGACTCACCTGTCTGGGAAGGGTGAATTTTCTTAAATGACTTAGTGGCATTCACATCTATCAGATAGTTCACATCCTCTTTAATGTGGTTACTTATTACAAGGAGAGACAGTTACTCCGGACTCAGGTATTTTTGCACAGTTAGATTATTATGTCTGGAATTTAATATTGTCCTGTCCTGTGATATTAATTTCAGGGTCAGTTGAAATGTAACCACCCTTGTTACCTATTTGTGTTCCATCTAATCACTTAGAACAATGAGTAGTCTAACTGCACATTAGTTTTTGAAGCTTTAGAAATGACTTATTTGGTGTTTACACTATAATTTCCAAATATATTATCATTATCATTTAATATTTTAATTTTCCAATATGTCATCACTCCATTTAACATGTTGTCAGTCTCAGAATATGAAGGATAATATGTTTTTTATATTATAGGCTTGTATTCTAAATTCATTGCACAACTTTTTATTTCAATTATGTGTACAGATAAGGTAGTATAATGTAACTCAAGACTTTCATCAGATCAAATTACAATTTTTTAACAGGGTAAGATAATACCCTATTCATTACTATAATATATATAATGCTTTATAAAACTTTAACATAGGAAGTAGCACTGTGGCTCAAGTGGTAGAGTACTTGCCTTGAGCTGAAGAGCTGAGGGACAGAGCCCAGGCCCAGAGTTCAAGCCCCATGACCGACAAAAAAAAATACCTATTAACTTAGGTTTTAAGGTAGTCTTGACAATGCTTTAAAATAATTTGGCTAATGTTATTGTTGCTTCTCATAAATACTTAGATATGAAGAGATAATTTATATAGTTGTTGCAAGCTCATCAGATCTCAAATAAGATCAAGTCTTCGTTCCTCAATTCCATGTACTTGCCAAATGAATTGTACCAAATAATTCTGATCTAACAAATACTAGATGCTTAGATAACCCTCAAGATCACCTCTAAAATACACTTCTCACAATATACCTTCACCTATCAATGTCCTTTTTATTAGCTACAATATTTAATGGCTAAGAGCTTATTATCTGACATGAATCCGATCATAATATTACAAGTAAGCAGATCATAGCATGCCTATAGAGAAGTTGCACATTTTTATGTTTAGTTTGTCATCTATGAGTTAGGGATAAGATTCCTAGCAGAGCACCTGAGAGACATAAAACATTCAATAAGAATTAGATGCATAGTTATTTTTGCTTTTATTATTATTACATATTAGGACATATTTATGCCTTTATAAAGTACTAGTACTTAATACAAACATTGGAATAATAGTGTATTTCAATGTACTAGTTTATGAAGATAAATTAGTCAGTCATCTTCTCTATGTGAATTTTATATAAATCAGGGTCATGAAACACAGCTAATTTTTTATTCATGTTTTTAAAGATAAGCCATTTAATGCCCTGGTGAAAACTATTTACAAAAGATTTATTGAAACTTTTTATAGGACAAAACATTAAGAACTCCAGTATATTATAAATAAGTAGGGAATATGTAGAACCAGAATTTAAGATGAAACACAGATCACTCATTATGAAATCGATAGAAGTTGTTTCAAGAAGTACCATTCATATACATGCTTATTGTTAGCTGAACGAGATATAAAATTGCACATGAGAGAGTCTCCTTTTGGGTTTATCTTCCACTACATTTGGTTGCAATAATTGCTGTTGTTTGAATTGTAGGAAAAAGAATATAAAAAGCATCAATATCAGTGAGGAAAACTCACAGTAGAGAGAAGAGAAAAAGACATCTAAAAATGGAATAACTCTTCTATGTGTTCTAATAAGAATGTGATTTAACTCCTCTCTCATTACAAGTCTCCTTAGGGGGTTGTATTTTCAAAGCTACATCTATGACACTGCATAGGAATTTAAATATGAAACTAAGATACATCATGATTTAATTTCACCAGCAAAAAAACAAAAAAAAAATCCAGTGATGCCATTCCTAAGCAGATAGGATTGAATTCCAGGGACATTTCTGAATCTTAATCCTACACCAGCAGAAGGGCCAGCCCAGGATGGATTTCACAATGAAAATAAAAAAGAAGTTAATTGCATGACAACAAACTACACTTTAAAATACAAAATCAAGTTCTCTCTCAGACACCTATTCCTTTCAACACCCCAGGTTAAATTTTAAAGCTTATATCACTGTTTTGCTTGAAGTAAAGATCTTCACAAATAAGTCATAGCATCAGACATGTTAGAATGAATTCCTTTATACTATCCCACATGGATACATCAGCTGAACTAACAAAGTAAGGAAGCCATGTTGAAACTAGGTCTAAAAGTTAGAAAAGTAAGGTTTACAAACAAAGATTCCCTCCTTTCTTGTCACAATGGCCCACGTACACAAACCTTAATCACCATAATTTTGTCTTGCACATTCTATATCCTTGGGATACAATATGCTTAAGGCTCCTACTTTATACAACACAATAAATACACAGTGGCCTAGAAATATCAGAGGAAAAGAAAAAGATCCATCTTCTCTCACACATGCGCATGTGCCCACACACACACACACACACACACACACACACACACACACACACACACAGTCTACCCACTTTCAAGATAGTAGCAAGAGATGAATAAGTCATTGAAATAGCCTTTCACATTACTCTACTCAGACATTAGAAAAGAGTCCTGCAGAGAGGAACACAGCCTCAGCTCAAACATGAAGGCAGATCTTGAAGGACCTCATAGCTAAATTCTGTAATCATACGCATAGCAACTGTACAGCAAGTCTTTTCCTAAAGGAAGTCTGCTCAGGCACCTCCGTGTTAGCCTCAGTGATGATTGGGGCTCAATGGGTAACAAGAGGCACTATTATGGATTAAGATGTTGGTCTTGTCTTCTCTAGAGAAGTAGAGACCTGTCTGTCAGGAACTTGTAGTAGCATAGGTTGTCTCAATAGCTCCACAGCCTCTGACGTATCCAGTTCTCTATTCCATCATTAATCATTGTCTTTCGGTCTCATGCTTGGCAATATGGCTATGATCTTAGTCTAAAGGGTGGAAACCTGCTAACTCTGGAGATGCTTCAGATATGTAAGGCCTCACTTGCAGCCTTGGCCCTGTGAGTCTTTCCCTCAACTTAACAGCAAGGGTTTTTCAATCATAGTCAGAATGATATTCTAGGCCTGGAAGAGTGAGGAATTGATTTAAAGAGGGTACCATTAATGACACTAGTTTTCTTCCAAAAATGAATTTTCAGAATCCTCAAAAGTAACATATACAGGTTAACCCTCTAATATGAGGCTTTACCTAAAAGGCTAATTGAGACAAATGAAGAGATAAATGGTGGGAAAATACTGTCATTCTATATACATTATGTAATAAGTTGAACTACACAGCTTGAAGGTATGGATGGGTTTGAGGAAAATGGGGCAGAATGTGATGCATTTGGCTCATAATCTGAGTTTTTTAATAGAAACCCCTTTGCACAACTACATAAAATAACTTTTAAAGAGATGAAGAATAGGCAAGTGAGGAGAACTAAAAAATACAGACAGTACAACTGATGGGAAAAGTTTTTTAAGTCTTTGAACAAAAGTAAAATGTTCTCAGGAAACAAAGTAAGAGTTATCATCTCAAACACGTAATGGATCATTTAGCACCGAGGTGTTTTCTTGTTGTTTTGCAACTGTGCTCTCAGCAGTGGGAATCGGTGATTTAGAGAGGACTCATTTTTGCTGTCCATCGTATTTCATTTATGGGTAAGCACAGTAAGGATCCAGTCTGTGGTAGCTGCGTGTTCAGCTGCACCTGCCAGAGAGCAGGAGGGCTGAGCAGCTGATGGCAATATCCAGTTCCATCTCTCACCTGGTGGCAGCCACCTGTCGTGAGACAACTCTCCTAGGAAGAAACTAAAAGTCTCAATCGCAGTTGTAAGTCTTTAACCTCCGAATGCCAAATGCACCCAGGAAACCCTCTGATGTTGACACCTAAACTTTGAGCATCAGTAAATATTTTTCAGACTATCTATTCCTAACACATAACTCTTGTGATGAACTGTGTATAGAATGCAGCTGGTTTCTCTGTTTTCTTGAAGTGCCTGTTGATTGTTGGTGGAAAGATAAGGCAAAAACTGTTCTCCAAACCTGAAGGTCATGTTTATCACAGTTAACACCAGCACCCCCTTGTACATTGTTCTAAGTTCCCGCCATACTTCAAAACCATGGGATGTCCTGGCTCTTATCACTGCTCTCAATTTCTCATTGCCTCTTTCATACACCTGCTGTGATCCTTTTCCCATCAGCCTGTGTTGACAGCCTAGTTTAGTCAAAACAGATATTCACTGGGGCCTCTTCCCATCCTTTGTCTCACCTTGGAAATTTCTATTGCAACTTACTTTAAAGGACAAAAATGTAAGTGACCTGAACATGAGCCTTGGGACATTTCCAACTAAACTGATAATTGGATTCTCCAAAATGCCACAGCCATGGCCTGAGACTCCTTCCCCATGTCCTGGCAACAAGGCCGTAGGGAATCACCGTGACTCATCTGCAGCAGCTGGTCTGAGGGCACCTGAGCTCAGCATGCTGAACAGGTGAGGTTGTCTGCCTTCTCTGACGGACTTGACAGAACATTTTTCCCAGTCAAATGCCAGGAGGAGTGAAAAGCACAATCACAGCACCTTTTAAAGAAACATGAGCCGGCTGCTGGTGGCTCACGCCTGTAATCCTAGCTACTCAGGAGGCTGAGATCTGAGGATCACGGTTCAAAGCCAGCCCGGGCAAGAGAGACCGTGAGACTCCTATCTCCAATAAACCACCAGAAAACCGGAAGTGGCACTGTGGCTCAAGTGGTGGAGCGCTCGCCTTGAGCTGAAGAGCTGAGGGACAGCGCCCAAGCCCAGAGTTCAAGCCCCACGACGACAAAAAAAAAAGAAACATGAGTTTGGACCCAGGTGAAATTTTGGTATGAGAAAATTGGACTCTTCGTAGCCTCTAGCCTCATTTTTTTCAACAAAAACCTTGCTCTCTTTATGACTCCCTTGATCATGACACTCTACTTCTCCTATTAACATATATTGTCTTGTAGCCATTAGGAAACATCTGTGCACATCTGAAATGGCTGAATGTTTGTGTGGGTGTGTGTGTGGGTGTGTGTGTGTGTGGTATGTGTGCATGTGTGAGCTTTGATAGTGGTAGGCTAGTGTTCTACCAGTTAAACCACAAGTTATACTTCCTGCACATTCTCTTACTTCAAAACCTATCTTCACAAATTACATATCAAATGAGAAATTGTGTCTTTTGTCATTTTAGGATCGACTTCGATTTTAAAAACAAAGCTTCTCATCCAATTCAAAAGCATCTTAATTGTGTCATCCACAGACAAGCAGTGCTTTTTTAAAACTATTTCAGGCTTTTGCCTTTTAAAATAGTTGGGTCTTCTGGGAGTTGATGGCTCACACCTATAGCCCTAGCTACACAACAGGCTGAAATCTGAGGATCATGGTTTGAAACAAGCCCATCCAGGAAAATCTCTGGGATTCCTATCTACAGTTAATGACTAAAAATCTGGAAGTGGAGCTGTGGCTCAAGTGGTAAAGTGCTTGCCTTGAACAATAAAAGCTCAGGGACATTGCCCAAGTCCTCCATTCAAATTAAAAAAAAAAACAACTGGGTCTGAACAGATGTCACAATGAAGACATTGCTCAGATAAATATATATCTGAAATTATCCTTGGTCCTATGCTGGAGGATATTTGCTGGTACGAGAGAGGTAAAAGGACCGTAACTGAGTGAAAACATTATGGTGCCAAAAGAGAGATTTTGTTTGAATTTGGGGTTATGAAAATCCTACATCATCTTCTAAAATCTAAATCAGAAGATCTTCTATTGATAGAAGCCTGGATCTTTTTTTATTTAAAAAAAATGAAAACTATTTTAGAGTTTTACAGAATTCTGATCCATAAAAGAAGCTTAAAATCAATCCATAAATGGCATTTGTGGCCACTGCATAACATCACAGACTCAGTTGCACCTGGACCAACCACAGCGATCTTATATACCCACTTGTGCGCTCACTTTCTCTAGGTCTTCACACTCTTCCTTTTGCCTGAGAAACCTAAGTGAATTCCTTGGTTTGCCACCTTTGAGGCATATCTTGGTGCCCTTTACCTCTTCTCTTTCCCTTGATCTCAGTGAGAAGCCCAATCCCTTTCCTTCAAAAGGTTACCAAATCTTTAAGATGTGCACAGAAGGATGCTACACATGCCCACATATGCACAGACTGGCCTAATAGTTTACTCAGTGTCTTCCGTGTTCTTCTCTAGTGTTCAAGCTCTACCTTCCAGGTTTCAAGCAGCTACTGAGCAATTGTCACTGCAGATAAAGCTAGTCATGTGAGTGTTAAAGAGTGTTAAAGTTCTTGCTGCAGGAAGAATAAGAAATGATATCGTGCCTCTCTCTCTCTAACTCTGAGTCTCACTTTGACACAGGAACATCAAAGTAAATCATTATTTTGTCTTCCTGGAGCTAGTCTCCAAACCAGAAATATGTATCATTCTGATAAGAAATAGTCCCTCCTTGAGGTAATCTGAATCTAGCCATTTAAAAATAAATTTCCTCAATTTTCTTGCTTCTGGTTATAGATTGGACTTTTCAAATCCTTCATAGTTCAGTGCACATATGTCAAGTGCTGCTTTCTTGTCTCTAATAGCATGGTATCAGTGGATTATTTGCAGGAATGCTTTGTTACCACCTTAGGAAAAGAAAGCATGAAGAAAAGAAATGCAAACCTAAACTCCCTCATCTCACGTGTATGTTGATTGTGCTAAAAAAAATTCTGCACTAAGGACAAATTAAAACCTCTGCAACTTTCCCCAGTTTTGGTCAGGATTCAAACAGAAGCTCATTTCACTGTAGTGAGGCATGAGCAGACCTTCCTAGACTATGCTTTGACCTAAGAATGAAATCCTGCTCTGACATGCAAAGCCAGAGATGCATTTTAAGTTGTGACCTCATGTATCAGATTCATCCAACTAAATGCAATGGAGATTTTGTTTAGTAGCCTAAACAAAAATAGATATGATTTTATCGCTCACCTAAAATTCTAAAGTTATGCAGTCTGGCTAGAATTGGTAACTTTGTTCTTAAAAGTTCTAGGCAGTTACGTGTCATTGCTCCTTGAATGAAACCTGTCAGTCCAAAAGGACACCCTCACAATACAAGGAATCAAATGGAGGAATGATAAAGGCAGAAGCGAAGTGGCTTGCCAGCTTGCCACTTATCTATTAAAGATCCTAGAGCCAGGCAACTGTGGTGGTTCAGGTCTATAATTCCAGTTATGTGGGAGGTACAGGTCCAAAGCCAAGACTAGAAGAAAAGTGAAAAACTCTATCTGAGAAGAAAAATAATAATATGTACTAAGTAAAGCTGAAAGAGCGGAAGCCATGACTATTACTAGAATACTTGCCTATCAAGTGCAAGGCCTTGAGTTCAATCTCTAGTATAAGAAGGAAGGAGGGAAGGAAGGAAAGAGGGGAGGGAAGGAGGGAGAAAGCAGAGAAAGAAGGGAGAGAAGGATGAAGGGAGGGATGGAGAGAGGGAAGAAGAGAAGGAAGAATGAAGGAAGGGAGGGAAGAAGGTAGGGAAGAAGGTAGGGAAAGATAAAGGGGGAGTGAGGAAGGAAGGTAAGAAGGGAGGAAGTGAAGAAGGAAGGAAGGATGGGAGGAAGGGAGGCAAGAAGGAAGGAAGTGTGCTAAGATCTGTAACATAGCATTCTGCATACATCTTTTTTTGCTAAAAAATATAGTTGATCCTGGCTGGAAAGGTAAACCTTTACTCTTCTTTCTAGGCAGCCATTTGCCCAGATAAAAATTCCTTTCCTGTTAGAGACTAGAGCAAGAATGGATATAAAAGGTAAACCATCCATCTCTGTCACATTGTATTCTGAAATTGGTAGCTTTTTCTCTGTGCTAAAAATAAATTCTAGAGACACCTAAAATAGAATGCCTAAATTGCATGTTTTTATATAAAATCTTGAGCTTTAAGTCAAAATTCTGCCACCCTATGTGATTACAGACCATTCAGCAGCTTAGCCAACTGTGGTACTCTGATAGCAGTGTCTGTCCTTCCATTGTTAAAGCTTGTTTTGATTCAGAATAGAATGAAATAATAAAGGTGAAAGCAATTTTTGAAATGTAATATAAATAGCTCTCAATTTAAAGCAGAATGAAAACTTGCAAACTATTTTTGTTTCTCATAAACATATAGGTCGCTTATAAAAAATTATCTCCATTGTACTTTGGGGTTGCTTAATGAAGTATGAAGAGTAGCTACAGGAGAACAAAGGACCAGAAATTGTTTGGGGGGTATACTATACAATTCCTGTAGGACATTGGTCTATCAGAAAGAACATAAAAGGCATCCATTATCAATCTGGTATCTCAACCTTCATCCGACCAGCAATTATTATTACAGTAGAATATACTGTATACTAGAATATACTAGAACTTTATACAAGAAGTTATTTTTCTTCAGGCAAAAGTCTAGTTCTATCAATTCTGTTTCACAAAGGAAGATGACCTGGCCATTTAGGTTAAGCAGAAGTGCTATACAACCAACTCTATAATATCAGTGTTTTTGTCTGTTGTCATTTTCTGGAATGCTTCATATTGCTATCATTGCTTTCCTTTTTGTCATAGTTGAAATGCAATGAAAAGATGGAATGCTTGAAACAATCAGGATGAATCCTTTCCAAGAGTTGTGTCCCATGACTTAGCCCACTTACTAGGTGAAGCAGTAGAACCACCTGCAAATACTCCACCACTTCAACATCTGCAGAACAGAGACCAAGCTTTAGCTCATAAACTTTCAAAATTCCACTCAAACCATATTTAAGCCACAGCAAAACCTTGTACATACATATTCATGCATGTTGAATGAAGGAATCCAATGTCATTGTAAAGGATATGGAGGAACACTTGTATTTGTGATAAATGGGTTGAATTTTACTATGAGGAGGGTAGGCGGCAGAATGGGATGGTGAGTAAAAACAAAGGCTCTGGAACCAGACAGGTGAGTTGAAATTTCAGCTCCTCATTACCTGCAACAGCAGCATGGTGAAAGTGTTTGAACCACCTGTGTTTTAGTTTCCTTATCTATAAAACAGAATACTGACTTTTGTGGAGGGGATTAATTGAAATGGTAAATATCAAATTACTTAGCATTGAGTCTAGTACTTACATGCTTGATAAGAATCAATTGGTTCTTTAGGATCTAGCTTTCGAACAAGCTCCTTTGGATTACTAATTCTTTATAATACGGTTTCCTTATCTTATTCTTCTATTTTCTTCCTCGGATTTGTTTCTTCAGTCTCTAATAGTTCTCTCTTGTCTAGTGAGGAAATCAAATAGGATTTATCCAAAACTTTATAAAGCACACAATGCTGTTGAATATTACTGATGGTTCCTTTCAGTTTTGAATGGCTCTGTCTATAATAGTTATATGAGGAGGTCCTGGGCATCCGGCTGGCTTCTCCATGCATGGACTGCAAATGAAGTCTCACTACTCCCTATGACATCGGCAGTTTGATGCACTTCTTTGACTGTGATGTCTTTATATATAGTGGATGAATAATGATCATATATATTTCCTAAGGATGATGAGCATATTCAGTGGTATAATGTCTGCAAACATCTATAGCACAGTGCATGCTACAGGATTTAAGTGCTCAATAAATATTTGTACTTTGTAAGAAAAGGACAATAATGCCTTCCTCAAAAAAAAGATGTTCAAAAATGTAAAAGCACTATAAACTATTATTCTAGAGTGGGTTTGTGTATGTATATGTGTGTATGTATGCATGCTTATAAATAAGTTTCATTTTCCTAAAGTAAGAAAATGTAAAAAGCAACTGGCTGGCATCTGTATTTTGTGCTGGGAATAACTGTTGACCCATTAATAGATAATTATCATTTTATCATAGCCCAAATCAAGCATCAATATATTGTTAGTTACTTGAATGCACACAACATTCTTAGTGCTTTCATTTCTGCCAACCAGTATTAAAACAGAAACAAATCCATATGTATTTACTGAATGCTTACTCCATGCAGAACCCAATTGCGATAAAGCCTGGAAAGTATTTTTAGCTTCAGGCATTATCAGTTGACTGATACCAAATGTACTGAACTCCTTACTGGAACAGTCATGGAATATTCAGAGTGCTATCACTGCTTTTAAAAGCATTTCTATCAGGAGAATTTCCTGACATTTTGCTCTACCTGGTTCTGAGGAAGGAAAATGCAACCACGATGAGCCCCTGATTTTATTTTGTTGTTCCAGTATCTCATCTGATGAAATAAATTAAAGTTCCATCTGACTGCCCCGGTGGATGAGACTGAGCTTCCTACAAATGAGAAGACTGGCCCTCCAGACCTCTTCCCTGGAAAATATCCCCGCACATTAGTGTGTCTTTGTATTAGTAACCAGTGGATTTTCATCTTAGTATGTGACATTTTATATAGGTTTACACACCTGACAAGGTGTAATGCATGTAGGCCAGCATTAGACCAGTTACATCATGTGACCTCTGAAAATTAACTCAGTAGCCACCAAGTTCTATGTCAGGATTGCTCAATGGAAATATAATATAGCCATTATATTATTTAAATTTTTCTAGTAAAAAGAAGTGTATCAGATTTCAACTTAATAACACAGGCTTTGGGGGGAGTGTTTTGTTGCTGTTTTGGTTTGGTTTTTTTGGGGGGGAGGGGAGGTTGTTAGTACTAGGTGATTGAATTTGGCTTTTAAGTTTGTCAATCAAGCTCTCTACTGCTTGATTCACATCCCCAGACTTTCTTGCTACTGTTATTTTTCAGATAGGGTCTTGTGCTTTTTGTTCAGCCCACTGTCTTCCTACCCAGGCCTCCAGTATAGTTGGGATTACAGGCTTGTTTGTTGAGATGATGGTCCCATTAAGATTTTTCCTGGGCTGATTTGAAACTGTTAATCCTCTTGATCTAGAGTAGTTGGGATTACAAAGGTAAACCACTGTGTTCAGCCTAATAATATAATTTATTTTGCCTAATCTATCCAAAATATTGCCATTTCAACTCTAGTTAAGACAAAAATTACAATGAAATAGTTTATATGTTTTCTTACACCATGCTTAAAAATCCAGTGTTTGTTTTATACTTAATCATGCACCTTATTTGTAGAAGACAAATTTCAAGTGTATAATAGCCACATGTGATTGGTGGCTATCACAGTGGCAGCAAATATCTGTACTGTTGTTGGGTTAGTTAATGAAGTGGAAGCAAGGAAGTACAGCATATATATATATATATATATATATATATATATATAATTGCATAAATACTGCATCATATATATTATTTTTACTTTATAGTTTAAATATTGTAACTATAAATAATGAAAATACTTTTAATAAATAATTAGAAAAATGTATTAAATATTTGGAACATTTATATTTAACAAACACACCACATGAGCAATTAAAAAGATGAAAGAGCCACCAGACTAGAAACAGCAGATGATTTACCACATGGTTATCTCAATAGATGCAGAAAAAGCATTCGACAAGATCCAACACCCCTTTACGATGAAGGTTTTGGAAAAATTAGGAATCCATGGAACATTCCTCAATACAATAAAGGCTGTATATGACAA
>NW_012267262.1:8867816-8879053 GCF_000151885.1 Dipodomys ordii
AATTGTAACCCCTCTGTACAGTATGTTCACAAATAAAATTAAATTAAATTAAAAAAAAAGAATATGTGGTACATATACACAATGGAATTCTATGCCTCCATCAGAAAGAATGACATTGCCCCATTTGTTAGGAAATGGAAAGGCTTGGAAAAAATTTTAAGTGAAGTAAGCCAAGCCCAAAAAAATATAGGTCCCATGGTTTCCTTTATTTGCAATATCTAGTATATGTATGAGTCAAGCAGAAAAGGTCAGATAATGTGATTTGAGGAAAATGAACCCTTATATATGTATTTTAATGTTTTTTTCTTTCATGCATTTGTTTCTAATGCATTTATAAGATTATTTCTTTGTTGCTTTGTATGTCCCTCCTTCACATTATAACCCCTGCTTTCACTATATTTGATGTCGGTTTAATTTGTGGAGGAGATGGGGAAAAACAAGTCGTTTAAGGATACAGGTGGACCTGTTGCAACAATAAGAAGTACAAGTTATCATGTTGAAAACGAACTTTACAACTTTGGTGCAGGGGGGCGGGGAGGATTGGGTTGGGGGTGAGGGGGAGGCTGGGAAGGGATGTGAATGGTAAACAAAGGAGGAGGCTACAATGCTTGATAAGAAATGTACTCATTATCTTGCCCATGTAATTGTAACCCCTCTGTAGAGTGTGTTCACAAAAAATAAAAATAAAAAAATAAAAAAAAATTCTGGCTAAGGAACAGAATATAGAATTGAAAATTAAAAAAAAGAAAAGTGTGTCAAACACAGAGAATAGAGTCTTATTCTCTCAAAGAAAAAAGAAAATGGTCCATGTGATTTTGGAAAGTACAAAAGTGTTTTGATCCAGTTTAACAAGTTTCCTGAATAATGTTCAGTATTTTATCGACGATTGAATTGATTGATATTATGACGCTACTCCCAAGAGTATTTTATTTCTAGAGGGCTAGAAATAAAGGTAGGTTTATAGTTGGTTTCCAGTCAAGAGATCAGAAACTACTTCTAGTAGTTAAAATGGAGAAACTAGGGAATGCATTCATCATTGTTAGTGTTGTGCCCAGGTCACAGGACCCCCACCAAGAAGACCACCAAGAGTCAGACTCTACAGCTGTTTTAAGGTTTTATTTAAATGGGCTGCAGCTCAGGGCCTCGTTCTACACTCCAACACAGTGGAGCGTAGGAGGAGAGCCTCGAGCTAAAGATTTGCAGGGTTCATAAAGGCACACAACCAACCAACCAGGTGTTTGGATTACCACCACGTGTTGCTCTGCTAGGCAGAATTTGCTGATCTTAGGTTTAGTTTAAACAAGCAACAAGTGGTCACGGGCCTCAAAACTTTAACCCTTCAGTTAGAATTGCTGAGAAGCTACCCAACCGGCTCGGAGCCAGCCAGCGTTCTACCCCTGCCAGCATCCTCGCGGGAGCCACCAGGCCTCCAGTCAAGATGAGTGATAGGCCAGACATGTCCAAAGTGGAGAAGTTTGACAGATCAAAACTGAAGAAAACTAATACTAAGGAAAAAAACACTCTTCCTTCAAAGGAAACTATCCAGCAGGAGAAAGAGTGTGATCAAACATCCTAAAATGCAGACTGCCTCTCAAGAGCAAGCTTCAACATCACCTGACATTCTTGCTTAATTTAGGCTTAGTTCTGTAAAACTCTGTGTTTGTGGAGACTTGAGGCACCTGTAGATGATTTCTCTTCTATATTCCCTGGTTAAGAGGTCAACAGTAGCCGTGTTCCCTTAAATTTGTTTTTAAAGTGAAATTTCAGTGGTAGATGACATGCTGTCAGTAATCTCACTATTGATGACCTTTGTGGGTGTGGTCCTTGTGCCCCCTACAGAGTGAGTCAGTTTAACCTATAATGGGTGCCTTCTGCTTCATAATACTTTTGTAGTCTCTTAATTTTCATTTACAATAAAGCATTAAAAATATTTCAAAAAAAAAAAAAAGAATTGCTGAGAAGCCAGACAGAGAACTGAATCACTGCAGAGATCAATAACAGTGAGAAGCTCTGTTCCTTCACAAGACAGAAAGGGCTCAGGTGGGAGACTTTCAGAGGAAAGAAGGTGAGAGCACCAGTAGAGACTCGGGCCACAGCACAGGTTCCCTCGCAAGTGCCACTCAAGGAAGAGCTGTGCTATGCCCCCTGCAGCTGGGGAAAATAGTCACTTCCAGGACAAGAAGCAGAACTTAAAGAACACTTCTTCCTCCCTTAACTTCCCAATCTCCTTTGGAAAGACAAAAGCCTGTTGATGTCACAGAGAGTCATGAAACAGCAGACATTCTCTTCCCCTTAAAACAGGGCACAAGGGAACAGAACAAAGCAGAACAGGAAACACATTTAACTAGCATTAACTCAGAAACAATGAGTAATTTAAAAAAACAAAAACACGTCTCCAATAGCACCTGCAGTGTTAGAAATCCTATCCCCGCTGGGCCTACAAAGGTAAAGAAGATAGTCTCTAAATTTTATGGGTAGAGTATTTCAAATGACCTAATGAAAACAAAGACTTCATGAAAGAGATGAACTAAAATTCAAGAGGCTTGAAATTGAAACTGGCACCTGTAATCTTAGCTACTTCAGAGGCTGAGACCAAAAGATTGCAACTGAAAGCCAGCCAGGCAAGAAAGTTCATGAGACTCTTATCTCCAATTAAGCAACAAAAAAGCTACAAGTGGAAGCTAGCCATGATCACAAAAGCTCAGGGGCAGCACCCAGGCTCTGAATTCAAGCCCCAGGAGTGGCTCTAAGAGAGAGAAAGAGAAAAGAGAGGTGGGGGCAGACAGAGAGAGAGAGACAGAGAGAGAGAGGCAGAGGCAGAGACAGAGAGAAAGAGAAAGAGACAGAGACAGAGAAAGAAAGCTAAAGAGAAAGAGAAACAGACCAAGAGACAGCGAGAAAAAGACAGAAACAGAGAGACAGAGGGACAGAGGAACAGAGAGAGACAAAGAGATAGAGAGACAAAGACTTGGAATTGAAAAATATCTTGGGTCTCTTGAGCAACCAAGGAAAATAGGGAAATTCTAGGTAATCGCTGACATATACATGAATAGAAGTATATAAATATGAACAGTAAAAAGAAAACAACTGATTACATTTTTGACAGTTTCAGTCTTTGTTCCTCTCCAAAGAATGAGTGAAAATTGTAGACCAGAGTCAGCATGGCTCAGTGAGTGGTACTCTGTCTTTGGAAGCAAAGGATCCACCAGTAGCATACCTACAAATTGCATTATTTGGGGGAAATCAATTATCTTTGTTTTCCCCATCTTTCAAGTAGAAAAAATAGTTAATTTCTTCAAAAAATTATTGTATCATTTACATCTAGCATTCTCATAAACAAATAGAGAATCGTGTGTGTGTGTGTGTGTGTGTGTGTGTGTGTGTAGGTGTGTGTGTGTGTGACTGTGAGACTGAGAACATGAGAGGGAAGAGGAAATGAGGGTGAACAATATTGACAAACATTGCATCTGTGAATGAAGATAGCAAAACAAAATGCACTGAAAGCTCCTGAATGATGCTGACTAGTGAGGCTGGGGAAAGCAAGAATCAGTGAGGAGTCAATCTGATTAAAGTGCTGTATATGCAGGTGTGAAACACTAACATGAAACCTCTGTGCAAATTAGCATACAATAAAAAAATGAATGGCAGAGATGCAAAATAGATCCTGTCCAGAGTGAGGTACTAGTAGGAAGAGAAAGGTTGAAGACAGAAGGGTAGATATGGTCAAAATATTTGTGCATAGGCATGAAAATGAAGCCCATGCACAAGTACAAACAATGGAGTTTGTAGAGAGGCTTTTGGGAAGGTTGGGGAGGAATGAAGGAGAGTGAGAAGGGGTGAGTCTGATCAAGGTTATACTGTATGCATATATGGAAATGTCAAAATGAAACCCACTTGTACCATGAATTGATGCTAATAAAAATGTGGGGAAAACATTACTGTAAATATTATATATGAACATGTAGTGATCATGGATTGAGGACACAGCAGGTAATCAATGTATGATATTTAAGATTTTTTTCTATTTTCCATTCTATATTATCTTTAAATAGTTACACAAAGGGAGTGTTTTTTATTTTGGGGGGGGGGTCCAGTCATGGGGCCTGAACTCTGGGCCTGGGCGCTGTCCCTCAGCTCTTCAGCTCAAGGCTAACACTCTACCACTTGAGCCACAGCACCACTTCTGGCTTTTTTTTCTGCTTATGCGTGCTGAGGAATCGAACCCAGGGCCTCATGCAAGCAAGGCAAGCGCTCTACCACTGAGCCACCTTCCCAGCCCCATCACATGAAGGGTTTTTAATTCAACAGATCTGAGTGTGTTGATGCCAACCTTTCCATCATTCTGCTCATCTCTCCCAATCTCACCCCTACTCTTATTACCTGGCTCCATTTTCATATATGTACATTAAATATATTGGCTCTATTCACTCATCATCCCTTTCTCCACTTGTCTACCCCATTTTTTTTCACCAATCCCTCATCCTCCCCCAAGAAACGTGTTTCAGCTTCCTGATATTCATTTGTTAAAGTGTTCATTTGTTATTCAGAGGAGTTAGGCCTCCCCTAAATTATATTGTACTTTAGTGAATTTGTGTATATCTGCATATGACTGTGTATATGATTTCTTGTGTTCTTAATTTAGATCTAATTTCCACATATGGAAACAAATAAGCTCTCTGAGCTCAACTCATTTTTATATAATTTTTTCCAGATCCATCTATTTTCCTGCAAACAACATATTCCTTCAAATAGATAAGTAAAATTCCATTGTGTATATGATATTTTACACTTTAGGAACAAATATAACAACATAAACATGAGTCATTAAAAAACAGAAGTTAGTCGGGTATAATGGCTCAGGGCTGCATTCCCAGCTCCTTTCCTTGTATCCTGGAGCTCCTACTGTTGGACTGTAGGAGGTTTCTCTACCCATACTCATTCCCGTGGCAACCTCTTTGAGGCATACTTCATCAATTCCCAAATTTTCATTCTTATTCAACATAATTCTCCTAAAACAGAGAATCAGCATCTATTTGAATGGCACTTCAAGCTTCCAATGTCCATATTGAACACCTTGTGTTTTTTTGGAACGTCATACATCTTTGGCCATCTGATTTCAGTTGGTGACAAATTACTCTGATGATAATCATTAGCATCATCTTTGACTGATGTCTTTTTCCTCTCAAACTCACAATCTATCCCTCAAAAACTTTGCTAGATCTACATTCAATATACAATCAGAGTCATTATTGGGTTCCATAACTTCCACTGATACCATGAGGATCTGAACAACATCATCTCACATTTCACATCTGGGTTGAAGCCATAGTCCTATCCTGAGATTTTTTGCTTCTGTCTTTCCTCTCTACCAGCAACTTAATAGTCAGAAGGCAGTTTGTACCGGTTCCAAGGTCCACGCCTATCTTTCCCAAACACATCTATTCTCTAAAGTTACATAGGTCAACTTTCTTCACAATGTACATTGAACTTAATTGGAAGGGGTGACATTGATCAAGATACATTATACTCATAATCTAACTTGTTGAATTGAAACCCCTTTATACAACTACTTAAAACTTTTTTTAAAAAAATTTTTAAAAGAAAGAAATTAACTCATTACCTTGCCCATGTAATTGTAGCCCCTCTGTACGGTATTTTCACAATAAAAAAATTAAAAAATAAAAAAAATTTTAAAAGAAGGAGGTTTGGAGACCTAAGTGAGATTATAGCAATCCACTCAAAATCCTTCAATGGATCCCATTGCACCTAGAGCAAGAACCAAATTGTCATATTGGCACAAAATGTCCTGCACAATTTGATTCTATTACATCTCTGATAGTGTATTCTAGTATTTATTTCATTGACCTATTGCTTGCATTACCTAAAAAATGTGATTTAACTGCCTCATTTTCAAAGGAGTTCATAATAGGCTGTAGGAAATAAAGGGCAGCTTAAAGCTCTTTCTCACATCATTCTATCCTAAACTCTGGGGGAGTCAAAATGCCTCTTGTTGGGAAAGTTTGGGAAATTTTTCAGGGTGAGAGATTTTAGTTTGGGAGGTGGAGACAGGGAGGAAGCAAGAAAGAACATACAGGCACAAATCTGGAAGGATGAATCCATAGCATATTGAGGGAATTACAATTAAGGAAGAAGCTTTGTCAACACACACACACACACACACACACACACACACACACACACACACAAGTTAAAAATAAGGACTGAGATTAGGAGACCTGGATGTAGGAAGTAAAGAATGATACAGTTCACAATTTACACAGGAGTCAGGTCCTAAAATGCTTTTCATCTATTTGTTGTCCACCCTACCCTACCCCTGCACCAAGCTTTTGCTCACAGAATAATTTATTAACCACATTTTTTATATGCCACAACAGGATCAAAGCAATACTTGGAAAAGATTCTGATCTCCCCAAATCAAAGATAAAGAAGAAAAATCTAGAGTCATATTTAATTTGACAAGGTAAAAGAGTGGGTGTGCTGCTGTATCAAATTTAATTTGTACAAAATCATCATTATTTTTTCTCTGATCTACTGCGTTTAGACTACTTTAGTAACGCTTGATCTCCCTGTCTACCTAAACACTGATTCACTTACAGCAAGCACCACGTTAGCATTGGTCATATTAATACCTAGTAAATCCACAGGGTGTTAGTTGCCCAGAATTTTGTATAAAAGGTGAAGGGAGACTTGATTCAGTCTACAACATTCCACAGACAAGACAACCAACCCCAGGTGAGTCTCAGCATTGATTCCAAAAGGGACAGTTATTTTTAAACTTACAGAATTTTTTGTGCCTAGAGGACAAATTAGAGCTTTCTGTCATTGTTGTATGCTCTTCAAGCCAGCCTTTTAAAAATGGACAATACAATGTTATCACTACTAACAACTGACCTTATTGACCAATTTGCCTACTTTCTCAAATAGTCTGATTTTCCAAATTTGGACCAATGTAAATAGGATTAATAAACATATGAAATGAAGTAATGGATTTTTACAAATCTTTTCACATCAAAGGAAAATACAATAATCACAGGTACTTGCTTCAGAATGACCACTATAAGATAATATTCTAATCTTTACTGCTCTGCTGAAACCAGCACATTGGAGTTTTGATCTCGTATGTGTTTCTACTTTTACCAAAGAAAGCAACGAAAAAGAGAACAGGAGGAAGAGGAGGGGGGAGTAATATTTCAAGAGAGGGAAAAAAGTAAACAAAGAGAAAGGAAAAGTTCTTGCTGAGGTAAGATGTCTTTAGGGTGGTTGGATGTGTTGCTTTCTTCTGGTTTGCTTCATTTCCACAATAATTATCATTCTTTTATTTCTCTGCTGCTATTCTGTCTTAATTGTTCACTTCTCATTCCAGGATGAAGTCTGTCCAGGTTTGCCTCCTTTTCTGTTTTTGGAAAGCAGTCTGCTGCTATGGTTGTGAACTGACCAACATCACCATCGCAGTGGAGAAAGCGGAGTGCCGCTTCTGCATCAGCATCAACACCACATGGTGTGGGGGGTACTGCTACACCAGGGTAGGTCTTCTCTTTTACTGGAAGTAAAGGTGTTGAGTAAAGGCATTCCTCTCTCTGTGAGGAATCGTAGGAGGCTAGCATCATCAATTCATGCTTTATCCATATTTTATGCATCCTAACCAAGAGCCATGAGCCCCTTAGTCAACAGTGTTCAGTGTTGTGACTAGGATGAATGAACATGATGTCAAGTCTGGGGATTGAATTTGATGTAGGTAAATTTAGGAAAGGTTTTTCATCTGTTGGTTGATCTGATGAATTTGGTGTTATACCAACTCTGTATTCCCAAAATAGTAATATGTGTATTAAAATATGTATCACAAATTACCTATACTCTTGCCCAAAAGGCAATTTCTTATAACTAAGCTCTTAGCTTTGGCATAGAAACATTACCAAGTCATATAAAAATATATATTAATAAAACCAGCTGCATTCTAAAAGTTCCCTTTAGATCTCCTTAAATATGAGTGCAAGGAACAATGCAAACACAATGAATGCAAACACAATGAATCCTTTCATACTGTTAGAGAGAAACCAAATCAGCAAACCCACTTCTTTCTTTTTACCTCTGAGAAAACGAACACAGAATAATTAAGTTGCTGGCCTGAGTTCAGATACTTTCTTCTCCTCAATGATCTGAAGAGGCAGTTTCTGCTTGTTTTCATTCCATTTTCCTCCACTGCACTTACTGTCTGCAGAATTTTGTTCTATACATTGAAATTAAAGAGTAGCAATTTTTAATGAAGCATATGTATTTGATAATAAATGAGTTTAATCAAACTCCACTTATTGATCAATTAATTGCATCTTTTTAGCATATAGACTTGGTTGTATAATATTGCAGTAAATGAGACAGCAGTTTCCTCTCTGTGAAAATATATTTTCCACTGTAAAGTGATGGAACAAATAATTTTTCTCTGGATGACAAAAAAAGTTTATTTGATAACTACATTCTTGAAAGTCTATGCCTTGCAAAGTTTACAGAATTTAAGAGAACCAATGCCTACAAAGCAGTGGGATATATAACAAATTTCATGAGCCTATGTAAAAAAATGTTGTTAATTATGGGACATTCCTTTTTACATCTTATTTTTAACAAATACACCAGGACTATGTATTTAGATTTCTTTTTCTGGGAGTTTAAACTACAATGTTTATCATTTGTCACCGATAGAGGTTTCAACTAGTAAAAGAAAGTCAACTTATGAGCGGAGCACAGGTAACTATAGTCCTAAGTACTCAAGAGGCTGAGATCTAGGAATCACTACTCTAAGCCAGCCTCGGTAGGAAAGTCTGTGAGATTATCTCCCATTAACCTCCAAAAAGCTGGAAGTGGAGGTGTAGCTAAAGTGGGAGAATGCTAACTTTCAGCACAGAAGCTCAAAGACAGTGCCCAGGACTTAAGTACAAATACCCAGAACCAGCACCAAAAAAAAAAATCTTAAAATTTTGTATTTCTTCTAAAATTCATATTTCTTTTTTACATCATTTTCCCCATGTTATGCTCAATGTTACCTTCCATTTTTTTCAGGAATAATTAGTACTTCCCTATCAGCATTGGAAAGATTTCCAGAACAACCTGGAAATGCATATATTTCTGTGGATCTTAATGGCTAAAGATGACAGCATGCTATTATCAAACCACTGTCCCATGTTGACCAAGTTAAATAGAAACTTTCGGGATATTATGACTGAATGGCTTCCTTTCTAAACTCCTCAGGATCTTGTCTATAAGGACCCAGCTAGGCCCAACATGCAGAAAACCTGCACCTTCAAGGAGTTGGTGTATGAGACCATAAGCGTGCCCGGCTGTGCTCACCACGCAGACTCCCTGTACACATACCCTGTGGCCACTGAATGTCACTGTGGCAAATGTGACAGCGACAGCACTGACTGCACTGTGCGAGGTCTGGGGCCCAACTACTGCTCCTTCAGTGAAATGAAAGAATGAAGAAAATGGACATTTCAGACCATCCACTTTTGTCCTGAAGGACCAAGACATCCAGAATGTCTCTCTGCACTCTTCCCAGGGTAGAGACCACAAGGTCGGGGGATCACGAGACTCCACTAATCCCTGCTGTAGTATGGGAGGATCAGGACTGCAAGTTCTCAGACTAGGACCCAGCACCACTTTGCCATCATTCCATAGTCTGGTTCCATTCATTTTTTGTCCTTGTAACTCTCAGATATTTTGATGATCTTTAAGAATATTAAGAATATTCATAGGCAATCCCTTTCTTTGTGAAAATTAGCTCACATTAATTCATTAATTTAAAATTTGATCAAATCTTTCTGGAGTCCTGCAAAACTCCTTTTTGGGGATAAATAAAAATATGATCACTCTGCACTCCCAAAGATCCCTTCATTTGGCAGGAGTAGTATTTGGTATTCCATATGAAAACAACTTCTGCATTTTAATAAGTATAATTAACTTATCTAGAAGTACATTTGTATAAAGTGCTGGCTATTTCAGAAAGAATTAGCTGGATATTATATCACATCTTCTCTTTTGTATATTCACGTTTTCCCAAATCTGATTTCTCTGAAAAGAATACATACTGCAATATTTCATGAGTTGATTACTTTTACAGATAACTATCTTTACTATGTATTATTTCACATCTATGATATTTAGCTAAATATAATGGAATCTTATTTTTTTAATAAAGATGTAAGCTAGGAAACTAATAAATTTACATTGTTTCATATACAAATAAAGAACTTACATATAGTTTATAACTTCAATAGAAAATTAATTAAATATAATTTCTAGTGTTTCTACAAATACACCTGACCTCTTCTTTGACAATATTAAAAAATAATGCTTTGCATTTCCAACAGTACTTTTTTCATTTAAACTTTCTATTATTTCTTGAAGTCATTTTTTCTTCAAATTTTTATTTCCTCTCCTCAATTTGTTTTGTGTATCACTTCATTGTGAACGATTAATTTCATGTTCACATGACTGCATATGCAAACAATGTACCTTGATCAGACTCATCCCTTCCACACCCTTCCTTCATCTCCCTTCTTCTTCCCAAACCAACTGCAACAAGCCTCACTGTTCCATTTGCACGCATGTACATAAAGTATTTGGACCATATTCACACTCCTTCACCTTCTCCATCCATCTTTCCACCTCCCACTAGAGCCCACACCCAGGGTAGAACCTGCTTTATATTCCTATCTTTTTAATGTGTGCTAGGTCACTTTCTGATGTCACAAGGGGAAGTGTAGAATCACAGAGTGGGCAGAGGCATTGGAAGTTCTCTCTTTCACTTCCTGGAATTTTGCGGTGGGAGAAATGAAGCCCAATGATGGAAGTGGCTCACTGTCTTAGTACATTGGTTCTGTTTAAACCGAATTTCTCAGACTGAGTAATTTATAAACAGCACACTTGCATTGACTAACAGTTCTAGAAGCTAAAAAAAAAAAATACAAAATCAAGACATGGGCAGATTTTGTCTGAGGATCCACTATTTGCTTTGAAGAGAGCACTTCCTGTTCCAAACACAGTGTAAACCGCAGGGGCTGCCTCAAGCAAATGAGTTCTGTAGGAATACCCTAATCCTATCCTTAATCATTTCCTGGACGACCCACCTCTTTTTTTTTATTGTGAAAATACTGTACAGAGGGGTTACAATTACATGGGCAAGATAATGAGCACATTTCTTATCAAGCATTGTAGCCTCCTCC
>NW_012267262.1:8879103-8879607 GCF_000151885.1 Dipodomys ordii
TTTTTTTTTCTCGGCCTCTTGAATAGCTAGGATTAGAGGCATGAGCCAGCAGCTCCTGGCTACAGACAAATTCTTATTCCAAAATCAAACAGAAAGGAATTATTTGGGAAAGAAAACCTTTATAAATAAAAGAAAGACAGACTTTGAGTACATAAGTAGAAATTCTGGAGGTCCTCCAATAGTTATAGATATTGGTTTACCAGAATTCTCAGAAGTCTGCTGAGTGATTAGCATAGAATAAGTATCATCAATGAGGGAAGGACCAGGAACTAAGGAAGCATAAAACAGAAAATAGGAGACTAAAAGTAAGCATTGGAGTAAGGCAGAGAGTAAATGCCTTCTGGAAGATGATATGTCTAATAGAGTCTTGAAGTGCCTATAAGAGTAGCTTAGATGAAAAGTGTGTCAAAATCCAGATGCCCCTCAGTAGATGAATGGATCAAGAAAATGTGGTACATATACACAATGGAATTCTATGCCTCCATCAGAAAGAATGACATTGCC
>NW_012267262.1:8886329-8887273 GCF_000151885.1 Dipodomys ordii
AGTTGTAGAGGTGGGAGGGAAGGGATGGTAGGGGAAAACAAAGGAGGAGGCAACAATGCTCAATAGGAAATGTACTCATTACCTTGCTCATGTAAATGTAACTGTAACCTCTGTACGGCATTTTTAGAATAAAAACATACAAAAAATGTTCTTAGTGATTTGTACATTTTCTCTTTTCATAGTCATTCATCTGAACATTCTAGCCGACTCTGTGACTACTATTTTCATTAACGACAATAATCTGACCCTCCCTTTTTCCGAATGACAGCCAAAGAATGGAACAGTTGTCCATACTCACTTGGAACAAAACCATCCTGAAAATGATGGTGTTTAAAGTTATGATGTTTAGAAGTTAAATCTATTAAAGAAAAGACAATTGTAAAAACCAGCATGGTAACAAACATAGAACCACTCATCCTAAGAAGTAAGTATTTTATTGAATAACAGCCTTCAGGATGGCAGAGGAGACAAACATTGGGACCCACTTAAAAATTATGACAGAAATTGTTGTGGGAAAGGTAATTATAGGTGACGTGATGTAATTTCTGAGGGAATGCCAAAAAAGCAAACTGGAACATGACACCTCCAGCAAAGATCCAGACATCAATTCCATGATGTTAAACCAAGCCATACTTTTAGATGAAAATATTATTTTTCTCTTATGGAATATTTTTCTTTTGATCATTTTCTCTAGCTTTGGCAACTGACTTTTGTATACATATTCCATCTATTGCAGGGATAACTTTAGTTTTAACAGTATTTTTTTTTCACTAACAGTTTTCTTACAGAATCTGTAGGGACCTGAACGGCAAAAACGCTCCTCAATGGAAAGAACACTGCTGGTGGAATATCAATACCAAATTTCAAACTCTACTATAAAGCCATAGTAATCAAAACAGCTTGGTACTGGCATAAGAACAGACCTCAGGACCAATGGAATAGAA
>NW_012267262.1:8887323-8892907 GCF_000151885.1 Dipodomys ordii
GTCATAGGGGAACTCTATGTGGAGTCTTTTGAGGAACTTCCATACTGCTTTCCAAAGTGGTTGAACAAGTTTACACTCCCACCAACAATGCAGTAAGGTTCCCTTCTGTCCACATCCCCTCCAGAATCGGTTGTTATTAGAGTTCTAACTAGGGTTCTAACTAGCCATTCTAACTAGGGTGAGGGGGAATCTCAATGTTGTTTTGATTTGCATTTCTTTTATGGCTAGAGAAATTGAGCATTTCTGCATGTGTCTATTGGCCATCTTTCTTTCCTCTTCAGAGAAGTTTTTCTTTAAGTCTTTAGCTCACTTATTTATAGGACAGTTATTTCTTTGAGGACTTGTTATTGGACGATTTAGTTTTTTTGAATTCTAAGTATATTTTAGATATAAGACCCTTGTCTGATGTATAACTAGTGTAGATCTCCCAATTCGTTGCTTTTCTGTTGATCTTGCTAGCTATGTCCTTTGCCAGGCAGAAACTCTGCAGTTTCATGCAATCCCATTTGTTCAACCTTTCTTTGATTTGTTGTGTTTCTGGGTCTCTATTAAGAAAATTTCAGCCTGTGCCAAGGAGCCCTAGAGTTTTTTCTATTCCTTCCTGTAATGTTTTCAGGGTATCTCCTTTGACTTTGAGGACTTTGATCCATTTGGAGTTGATTTTGATGCAGGGTGATATATAAGGATCTAGCTTTAGTTTTCTGCAGGTGTTTAACCAGTTTTGCCAGCACCATTTAATTATTGGGTTTTTTATTTCATTTTATTTGTGAACATACTGTACAGAGGGGTTACAATTACATGGGCAGGATAATGCATACATTTCTTACCAAGCATTGCAGCCTCCTCCTTTTGACAACCCACCTCTTAATGCCACCACGATGAAAATTAGATTTCAACAAAGGAATTGCTGACATACATAAACATTCAGACCAAAGCAATCACAAAGATTGTTCACTGAAGATCCAGGATTGCAATCCTGGTCTCCTACCTTTTAACCTAATTCTCCATTGACTATTCTGCCATACTAATTCATTTTGATAAAGATTGAAGCAAAAGTACAGATATTAATGACCATGTCCATTCAAATCTAGTATTGTGGGTAAGTTATAGCTGATATAACTTATATCTTCACACATTGAAATAGGGTTGGATCGACACAGTTTAACAAGAAGCTTTAAACGATAATGGAGTGCCTTCTTTCTGTAGCTTAGAGATCAAAATAATAAGCCTTCTCATTAGAGGCTCCATAGGGCAATAGCTCCAGAGGTATATTTCCTTGGCTATCTTAACCAATTGTCATCATTAAAAAGTTATTTAAAATTTCTGTACTTTGAGCTGGGTGCCAAAGGCTCACACCTGTAATTTTAGCTACTGTAGGAGACTGAAATCTGATGATTGAGGTTCAAAGCTAGAAAGTCCATGAGATGCTTATAACCAATTAAATACCAAAAAATCCAGAAGTGTAGCTGTAGCTGTGGCTCAAGGGGTAGTACACCACCCAAGTCCTGAGTTCAAGCCCCAGGACCAGCACGCACTGACACATGCATGCACATGCACATGTGCGCACACACACACACACACACACACACACACACACACGAAAAGAGAGGGAGAAAATCTCTGTACTTTGGTTTCTTCAACTGTAAGATGTAAATCATGGTATTTCCTATTTCAGATGGATGTTTATGACTAAGAGGTAAGACATATAAAGGGCTTAAAATAAAATTTAGTGCTGTCAGTCAATTCAAGCTGAGAAACTAGAAAAGAACTCTATTTGGGGTCTTATACTAGCAACTCAGCATAGTTCTGAATCAGTATTCCAAAAGACATAGGGAAAGCAGGAGTTTGTGTATAAAAAGGTTTTTAAATCATTACAAGATAATTAAACTCTTTTTAAGGATCTGGCGCTGGTAACTCATACCTATAATCCTAGCTACTTAGAAGGCAAAGATCTGGAGAATCAGATTTCTAGGTCAACTCTGACAAAAAAAAAATCCTAAGAACCCCCCAATTCAATAAAGACTTGCCTATGGTAGTATGGACCAGCCATCTCATCTACAGGAAAAGATCTAAATGGGAGGATTGTAGAATAGGATTTCCCACACAAAAAAGCAAGACCCTAGCTTAAAAGTAATCATACCAGGAGCTGGAGGCATGACTCAAGTGGTAGAGTGCCATCTATGAGCAAAAAGGCCGAGAGTATAACTAACATCCTGAGTTCAAGCTAAGTACACACACACACACACACACACACACACACACACACACAATCTCATACTCTTTCTCTGACAAGCTAATTAACCATGGGATTCATTTTTCTCACTTTTACATTGGCTTGAGAATGAAACTAGAATAGAATTTCTGTGAAGGTTTGAAAAGATAACACATGTAAAGTACTCAAAAGCTCCTAAGAGCTATTATCCTGATGGAGAGAGACTATTTTACAACTTAGTTTTAAAAGACAAAGTCAAAATGGTAAGAAGAAGCTGAAATTTCTGCTTCTGGCACCTCATCACAAATTTGAAGCTCAATCCTTCGTGAAGCGGCAAAAACAAAATCCTGAGCACACTCCAAGTCAAGCCAAGAAAATGTCCATCCCCTTGGGATACCATTTTACTTGAAGTCCATACCATGCCAATTCAAAATAGGTTTCCTTGTTGTTTTCAAAGTAAAATTTTCATCTTTAGCTGACATACTTGAAGTTTTTCATGGTCTGAACTCTGAACTTCTTTCTGGCATTTTTTTTTCTCTCTCCTTCTATCCCTAAGAATCCATAGAACATGGCAACTACTTATAAAGTTTGAGGCAAGATTCTGTGCCTTCTATTTCTGGAATGCTTTTAACCCAAACAACTTTTATACTATTTTGTCTATGGCTAGATGTTTCTCTGTAACTAGAAATGTCAATCAGTGATACTTGAATCCTTAAAAATGAGGCCAATACATAAAAATAATAAATACTTTGTTCATGATTATAAAAATGAGGCCAATACTTTAAAATAATAAATGCTTTGTTCATGATAATAAGGAAGGTGAAACAAGAATAGAATTGAGGAGAAGCATTCAAGGAGCCTCAAACTTTCTCTGTTATACTTTGTTTCTTAACATAAAATCTAAGTCACAAAAATGAGATAATAATATATATGAAACTGAGGAAGGCTAGACAGGTGCTCATTATGTTCTTAAATCTTTAAAGTGTTTGCTAGTAAACAAACAGAGCTTCCTTATATGCGTCCTGATTTTATATCTAAAAGTAATAGCTAGTATACAAGTCCCAGCCATTGATAGTTATTTAGTAATTAAGAGGGAGAATTTCAATGCTCACCAAGCTATATGCTTAACTTTCTGACTATAAAGCAGAACTACATTTCCCAGACCACCTTGAAACCAAGAACACAAGTTAATGTTCCAGATAATGAGATTCGAGTAGAAGTACTGCATGACATTTCACACTTGGCCCATAAAGCCCTTCCATAAGTAATGATTCACTCTCCCCCTTTATTAGTAGGATGTCAATATCCAGGGTGACCTAGAAAACTTTGTGTTGAGGCATCGAACTAGCATGGTAAAATACTACTTTCAAACAATTACTTCAAAGCTTCAACCCATTGTAGAAACAGAGGTTGACAGTCATATGGGTTAGAACAAAGATTATGTCAAGGGACAATAGTATAAGTACAGAGGCAGTAAGAATGGTTTTGAGTTTAGCAAAAGATTTGAATTTAAGTCTACAAATGCCCCTTTACAAAGAGTATATTTATTTCCATCTTAATATAATTTTTTAAAATCTAGAACAAAAGTATTTTTTTGGGGGGGAGGGTCCGGTTGTGGGGCCTGAACTCTGGGCCTGGGTGCTGTCCCTCAGCTCTTCAGCTCAAGGCTAGCGCTCTACCACTTGAGCCACAGCACCACTTCCAGCTTTTTTTTTCTTTTTGCTTATGTGGTGCTGAGGAATTGAACCCAGGGGCTCAGGCATTCAAGGCAAGCACTCTACCACTGAGACACCTCCCCAGCCCCTAGAATAAAAGTCTTTATTCCACCAACATTTCCATTTCAATTTCCAATTTACTGATGAAAAATTCTACCAAATAACATCAATAATAACAAAACAATGGGAACTACTTTGAAGCAATGTGCAAAGGAGTCATATAAAAGTCTGTATACAGGAACTGGGAAGGTGGCTCAGTGGTAGAGCGCTTGCCTTGCATGCCAGAGGCCCTGGGTTCAATTCCTCAGCACCACATAAGCAAAAAGAAAAAAGCCAGAAGTGGCGCTGTGGCTCAAGTGGTAGAGCGCTAGCCTTGAGCTAAAGAGCTGAGGGACAGGGCCCAGGCCCAGAGTTCAGGCCCCACGACCGAACCAAAAAAAAAAGTCTGTATACAAAATATAGTCCCTTTGCCATTATAAAGTGATAGGTACTTAAACAATCATACAGAACCAATTGAAACAATATTATATATTATATTTAAGAAGTCAGTTGACCTAAAAAAAATAGAAAAGTAAAAGCTTATCATACAAGAAAACACTGAGTCTTGGCTGTGTTGTTTAAAATAAAATAAGCACCACCGGTTGAATTAACAACCTAGCTCCAAATCAGAACTCCAGCAGTCCAAATTTACTGACAATTCTCTCTTGCTTCTTTAGGAACAAAGGATAGGGGAGGAATTTTATCCTCTTCAGAAATTCCTTTGGTTAAGAAGTGAAGGACCTCTATGGTGAAAACTTTAAAAAGCTGAAAAAGGAAATCAAAAAAGAACTTAGAAAGTTAAAAAACCTCCCATGTTCCTGGATTGGAAGGATCAACATTGTGAAAATGGTAATACTTCCCAAAGTTATCTACAAATTCAATGCAATATCTATCAATATTCCAACATCATTCTTCAAGGAAATAGAAAAAAATTCATATGGAATAATAAAAGGCCCCGAATAGCAAAAACAATCCTTAACAGAAAGAACAGTGCTGGAGGAATATCAATAGCAAATTTCAAACTCTACTACAAAGCCATAGTAATCAAAACATCTTGGTACTGGAACAAGAACAGACCTCAGGACCAATGGAATAGAATTGAAAACCCAGAAATGAACCCACAAATAATTAGCCACCTAATGTTCAATAAGGGAGCTAAAAAATTAGAATGGAAGAAAGACAGCCTCTTCAGTAAATAGAATTGAAAATCCAGAAATGAACCCACAAATATATAGCCACCTAATCTTCAATAAGGGAGCTAAAAAATTAGAATGGAAGAAAGACAGCCTCTTCAGTAAATGGTGCTGGCAAAATTGGTTAATCACTTGTAGAAAACTAAAGTTAAATCTTTATATATCACCCTTCACCAGAATCAACTCCAAATAGATCAAAGACCTCAGAGTCAAAGCAGACACCCTGAAAACATTAGAGGACGGAATAAGAGAAACTCTAGGTCTCCTTGGCACAGGCCGAAATTTTCTTAATAGAGATCCAGAAACACAACAAATCAAAGAAAGATTGGACAAATGGGATTGCATGAAATTGCAGAGCTTCTGCATGGCAAAGGACATAGCTAGCAAGATCAATAGAAAGCCCACGGATTGGGACCAAAATCTTC
>NW_012267262.1:8893312-8896853 GCF_000151885.1 Dipodomys ordii
ATTGCAGCATTACTCACCATAGCTAAGATATGGAACCAACCCAGATGCCCCTCAGTAGATGAATGCTTCAACAAAATGTGATATATATGCACAAGGGAATTCTATGCTTCCATCAGAAAGAATGACATTGCCCCATTTGTTAGGAAATGGAAAGACTTGGAAAAAATTATATTAAGTGAAGTAAGCCAGGCCCAAGGAACATAGGTCCCATGGTTTCCCTTATTTGTGATAACTAGTATATATCTCAGACAAGCAGAAAAGGTTAGATAAGTTGGTGTTTAGCAAAATGAACCCCAAGATAAGGGCACAAGTGGTTTTTTTCTTGCTATTGTTTCTAACGTATTTATAAGGTACCACATGATTTTTTTTGTTGTTTTGTATGTTCCTCCCCTACAGTATAACCCCTATTTTTACTGTATTTGATGTTGGTATAATTTGGGGAGGGAAAAAACAAATTACTTACATAGGGATACAGGTTGACCCATTGCAACAATGAAATGTACAAAATGCTATGTCAAAAAACGAACTTTACAATTTAGGTGAGGGGGGCAAGTTGGAATATAGTTGTGGAGATGGGAGGGAAGTGATGGTATGGGAAAAACAAAGGAGGAGGCAACAATGCTTGATAAGAAATGTACTCATTACCTTGCTCATATGATTATAACCCCTCTGTGCAGTATTTTTCACAATAAAAAAATTTTTTAAATTCCTCTGGTTTCCTACACTTTTTAATATAGTTATGGTATATGGATGTTTTGTATCAGGAAATTTCTAAATAATGTCTCGAATCTCATTTTGAGATCTGACTATTTGGGCTCTTCAACTTCCTTTCAAACATCTTGTTATGTTGCCTATTAGATTGCGAGAAATCAATTGATCAAAACTACAGGGACACATTATGTTTATGATTAAATATGTTTATTCATTTGTTGTTATCAAAAAGCTTAGGACAAGCCAGAGATCATTTTTGAGCTATCAGTCCTTGATGATCCCATAAGTATGGGGTGGGGGTAGTGTGATTGTTCATGTTGTACTAAAGAAGCTAAAATGGAAATGACCTCTAGAAAGACATTGGCTCTGTGAGATGATGACTGTTCCTCCACTATGATGAGATTTCTCCATCTCCTGAATTACATTTCCTTCCACCCGTTTATGAAATATCGCCTTTAGAAGGCTGTCTCAAAATTTAATTTTCCCCTGGCAAAATGTTACATTATCATTCAGTCTTGAACAGACAAAAAAATGAACCAAAGATTCAAGGAAGCACATGGAACAATGTACGAAAAAGGAAGAGGGAGAGAAAACATTTGGAGAAACTGTTCTTAGCTCAAAACTTCCATACAAAAATGTCGCATCAGTGTAGCTTAAGTAAAAAGCACTTATTTTCTCATGACTTCGGAGTCAAAAGTCTCAGATCAAAGTGTCAACTGACTCAGTTGCTGTGATGCTGTGATGGCTTCTTTCTTTGCTTGCTACCTTCTACCCTCACATGGTGAGGATCGGTGAGGGGAGCTTGGGGATCCACAATATGAAACTTCTAAAACTCAAATAAATGTGCTTCTACCTCTATATTTAAAAGATCTCTCTAAAGATAGTCCCACAAAAGAGACTTTGTTTTGTCCAGTTTACAGATATTCCTTCCCCGTACTTAAAAATCAAAAGCTGTAGGAAATCATGTAAGGTAGATCATTGAAATATAAAATTTGAATATTCTGTGGGTGAAATTACCTTGCTTTATCTTTCATCCCTAGAATGGAAACTGTCAAATACACTATTTTGCTATATCCTAAATTATAACCAGCTATTTTACTAAGAACTGGATAGAATATAATGAACATATTTTCTGATCCAAAATTTGACCCAAAAAGATATCATTTTATCCATTGTCTTCAAGATCAATATGATTCTTTAGTCTTTGTTTAAGATTTAGAACAGAAAGCACAGTTCTTATAAATATCAAGACTCCTCATTTTGCTACAGAAACACATTTTCAACTATACTACTTACTTCAAATATGATGTCAAGTTTAAAATCTAGTCTTAAACATCTGAAACATGATGATGGTTTGTGAAATGTTATGGTTGAATATTTCAAATGAGAGCTGGTCAAAACCATAAGGCCATTTCATCAGAACAGAGTTGAACGGGTAGGAGAGAGAGTAGATAAAATATGAAAACAGTTTCTTATCTATAAGAAGCTTATATATAATAGCAAGTAAACTAATACTTAACCAGAAGAAACAATTTATAGTAAAAAAATCAATTAAATAGTGGTCATAGAAAATAACTTACGATGTTATGGAAGAATGGAGAAATATGTTGCTTTTTCAAATATAGAATGTTAACTTTAAATGTTCTACATAGCTAGCAAGATCAATAGAAAGCCCACAAATTGGGAGAAGATCTTCACTAGCCTTATAAAGGACAAGGGTCTCATATCTAAAATATATTTAGAACTCAAAAAACTAAATCACCCAACAACAAATCCTCAAAGAAACAACTGCCAGATTAATAAGTGGGCTAAAGACTTAAAGAGAAACTTCTCTGAAGAGGAAAGAAGGATGGCCAATAGACACATGAAGAAATGCTCAACTTCTCTAGCTATAAAAGAAATACAAATCAAAACAACATTGAGATTCCACTTCACCCCAGTTAGAATGGCTATAATCAAGAAATCAAGATGCTATAATCAAGAAATCAAGATGCTAGAGGGGATGTGGCCAAAAGGGAATCCTCCTGCATTGTTGGTAAGAGTGTAAACTTGTTCAGCCACTCTGGAAAGCAGTATGGAGGTTCCTCAAAAGACTCCACATAGAGCTCCATTATGACCCAGCAATCCCACTTTTGTGCATTTACCCAAATGTTTACAAACAAGGCTATACTAAAGCTTCCAGCACAACTATGTTTATTGCAACATTATTTATGACAACATATGGAACCAATCCAGATGCTCCTCAGTAGATGAATGGTTCAACAAAATGTGGTATATATACATAAAATGGAATTCTATGCCTCCATCAGAAAGAATGACATTGCCACATTTGTTAGGAAATGGAAAGACTTAGAAGAAATTATATTAAGTGAAGTAAGCCAGGTGCAAAGAAACATAGGTCCCATGGTTTCCCTTATTTGTGTTAAGTAGTACATGAGTAGGACAAGCAGAAAATGCCAAAAGCTATGTACATATGACCATATAAGATGTTAAACAAAATGAACCCCAAGATAGGGACACAAATATCTTTATTTTCTTTCTTGCTATTGTTTCTAATGTATTTATAATGTACCATGTGATTTTTTTGTTGTTTTCTATGTTCCTCCCTCACAGTATAACCCCTGTTTTCACTGTATTTGGTATCGGTGCCCTGCATCTTGTATACACACTTCTCTAATTCAGAGATAGGAAGGAAAAAAAATGCTGAAATAAGGATACAGGTTGACCCACTGTAACAATGAGTTGTACAAAACAGTACATTGAAAACAAACTTTACAATTTGGGCGGCTGGTGGAGGGGAAGGGGGGCATGGACTGGGGGAGTGTAACCT
>NW_012267262.1:8899928-8914170 GCF_000151885.1 Dipodomys ordii
TTAAATGTTTTTTTCTTTCATGCATTTGTTTCTAACTCATTTATAAGATTATTTCTTTGTAGCTTTGTATGTCCCTTCCCCACAGTATAACCCCTGCTTTCACTATATTTGATGTAGGTATAATTTGTGGAGGAGATGGGGAAAACAAGTCGTTTAAGGATACAGGTGGACCCAATGCAACTATGAGAAGTACAAGTTGTCATGTCAAAAACGAACTTTACAACTTTGGTGCGAGGGGGTCGATGGGGGGAGCGGGGGAGGCTGGGAAAGGATGTGAAGGGTAAACAAAGGAGGAGGCTGCAATGTTTGATAAGAAATGTACTCATTATCTTGCCCATGTAATTGTAACCCCTCTGTACAGTATGTTCACAAAAAATTAAAATTAAAAAAAAGAACGAAGGAAAGAAGCTGGAATAATCATAATGAAGGAGGACCATGTTCAAATAGGCACGAATTATCCATACATGGAGCCAAACACTCAATGGTAATGCGAACTGAGTCACTGTTGATCTGGGAGGATTTAGTGAGAAAGAGCCACTAGGGTCCATGAGCCTCTGCTGCCTCTACCAGACGCTGAGGAACAGACTTAGTATGTGAGGGAGACACTGGTGCTTCCCACGGGGCCCTGATGCTAATGGGCCCATTGGGTCAGTCATAGATGGCGAACCCCGAAGGGCTAGCCTCTCATCAATCTCATGTCTCCCACTTCTAGAAGAATGCAATTCCCAGGGGAAAAACCACAAAAAGACAGTGGTGCCTTTTTTCCTAGATTTGCTCATTTCTTGAAACTACAGCAGGTCAGATTCCCTTGTAAGTCTATTCAGCTAGCAGCTAGGCGGCCCACATTAGATGACTATCAGACCACTACAAGAACTTGTCGACTTTTCCTGACCCCCCAATACAGAATGTAATCTTCCTATAAACACGCAGTGTGATATTCTTTAACTTAGTCTGCAAGCTTTGTGTCTTTTCACTAATAAATTTAGTGTACTCACGTCTTCTGTGAAAGCAGATATCTATACAGTCTTAGTCTGTACTGCTATCACAAAACACCACAAACTGGGTAACTTACAGAGTAGAAATTTATTTTTCAGAATGCTGGCGTTTGGGAAGTCCAAGATCCATCCATTTGCCGGTTCTCTGTATCTGTTTGCAAGGCTAGCCTTGAATGGGAAGGCACCAGATGGGAAGGCCAGAAGAACAAGAGGATGCTGCCAGCTCCCTCAGCGCTCGGGGCAAGTTGTGAATCCTAGTCATGAAAACAGAGTTTTGATGGCCCAACATCTCCTAAAGACTCACCTCTTAGCATAGTTGCACTGGAAATTCAGTTTCAGTAATGAAAGTAAATTTCCAAACAAATGATGAGAATAAATGACTGGGAGGAAAATGAAAAGAATTATAAAATCATGTACACCACTCGCTGAACGTATGAATAAAAAATAGTACAATGAATCCCCCCCCCAAAAAAAAGAATCTGTGGGGAATCTGAAGATCTCTTACATTGAAGGTACTATCACTAATATGTAAGATTGTAAAAATAAATATAGGACAAACACTGATACAGAACATTAGAAATTTGCCAAAATGATGCAGAGGTATCTTCTTAATAATCACTGAGAAGCATGGATATTCAGTATTGAAATATAGTCACCTAGAGTCTGGACAAGATGATGTAGATTCAATTGTCCCTTCTAAGTCCAACTATAAAATCAACATAAGAGATAAGAAGGGTGTAGGTAAGATGTTGTATGCCTGTAATCCTAGTTATTCAATTGGTAGAGATAAAGAAGATCATGGTCCAAGGCCAGTCCAGACATAGTTAGTATAATACTATCTGAGTCATAGGGGAGCTCTGTGTGTAGTCTTCTGAGGAACCTCCATACCACTTCTATGCTTTTACCCAAATGATCACAAACAAGGCCATACTAAAGCTCCCAGCACAACCATGTTTATAGAAGCATTATTCACCATAGCTAAGATACAGAACCACCCAGATGTCCCTCAGTAGATGGATGAATCAAGAAAATGTGTATGTATGCATGCATGTGAATATATATGTGTGTGTGTGTATAAGTATGTATATATACATATGTATATATACATATAACATTGTATGTATATATACATACATGCATATATACATACAATAGAATTCTATGCTTCCATCAGAAAGAATGTCACTGCCCATTTGTTAGGAAATGGAAAGACTTGGAAAAAAATCATATTAAGTGAAGTAAGCCAGACCCAAAGAAATGTAGTTTCCATGGTTTCCCTTATTTGCAATAATTAGTATATGTCTAGGTTAATTTTATCAGCTGAGCAGAAAAGCTCAAAACTATGTATATGTGACCATATAAGAAGGGAAATGAACCCCAGGATATGGACACAAGAGGTCTTTCTTTGTTGTTATTGTTTTTAATGTACTATATGGTTTTTTGGTTTCCTTTGTATGTTTTCTCACCTATAGTATATCCCCTGTTGTCACTGTACTTGATTTTGGCACCTTGCATCTTGTATATACATTTATCTAATTTGGGGAGGGGAAGGGGAATAACAAAACACTGAAAAAAGACACAGGATGGCCTATTGCAACAATGACACTCACAATACACTGTCTTGGAACTTGGGGGGCAGAAGTGAGGGAGGTGGGGGCAGGAAGGGATAGTGTGAGAACAACAAAAGAAGTGGTAACAATGCTGGACAAGAAATGTACTCAGGGCTGGGAAGGTGGCTCAGTGGTAGAGTGCTTGCCTTCTATTCACCATGGGTTTGATTCCTCAGCACCACATAAGCAGAAAAGGCCATAAATGGTGCTGTGGCTCAAGTGGTAGAGCACTAGTCTTGAGCTGAAGCGCTGAGGGACAGCATGCAGGCCCAGAGTTCAGGCCCCACTACCGACAAAAAAAAAAGAAAAGAAAAGAAAAGAAATGTACTCATTACCTTACTCATGTAACTGCAACCTCTCTGCACAGCATCTTTACAATAAACTAAAATTAAAAGAAAAGAAATGAGAAATTAGTCAATTTAAAAAAAGACTATCTGAAAAACAAACTAATGGCTAAAGTGTTCCATATCTGGGAAAGAAGGAAAAGGAAGGGGAGTGGATAGGAGGGGAAAAGAGGGAAGGGAAGGGAGAAAGCAAGGAAAAATGGAGAAAGGCAAATACACAGACAGCAACAGAAAAACAAAGAGAAAAATGATGGAACTGGAACTCAGAAGAGCATGGTATGTGACATCATTTGTCCAGCAGAAGAAAGCAGCCCAGGCCCACAATGACTAATCCTAAATCTAAATAAATTCATTTGTCCACTGATCAAAGCTACATCCCTCTGACAACAGACAAACCCAATACTATCACTCAGAAGTGGTATCACTCACTGATCAAACAAACATCAATCAAACAAACAAAGTTTTCCCTTCCCACTCTCCCCTCAACCCCCCCTCATGTAAGGATGTATTTTAAAATGGCCAAGTTATACATGATTACATTTCAACAATCAGTATATGCAGGTTAAAAAGTTAAAGGACATTAAATAGTATGTTATGAAAGCAATCATTTTCAATAAATTGTGCCCATGTTATATATGACAAAGTAGAATTCAGAACCAAGAAAATTACTGAAAATAAAGAGAGATGATATTAAGCTTTACTAAATAGCCAGAGAAGTGAAGATACTGTGCTGTTTCAGAGGAATATAGATGAATGGAGTAAAGTAGAAACCACAAAAATAAACCCACATCAACATGGCTTTTCCCAAAGGTATAAAAGCAATCCAATGAAAGGAGGGTAACTTTCTCAACCACTGGTGTTTTTACAGGCTAAAATAAATCTCCACCTCTCTCTCTCCCTCTCTCTCTCTCCCTCTCTCTCTCTCCCTCTCTCTCTCTTTCTCTCTTTCTTTCTCTCACTCATACATACACAGACACACATACACACATACACACATACATACATACATACACACACACACACATACACACACACACACATACACACACAGTATGAAACTTAAATACAAAACCTACAAGATCCTCTCTGAGGAGAGCTGCCCAGGTGAGGTACCTGGGCTAGGAATGCATACTTGTACACAAGCACAGCTGTCCTAGAGGATCCTTTATTCCAACTCTCTACAGAAACTTGCAATGCACTGACATCCATCCAGTGATGTAAGGATTTCAGCCTAGCCCAACCAAGTTGGGTAGGCAAAGCCTTGTCATTTACCTGTGTTTGGATCTAAACAATCAGAGAATCTGGCCTGGAGCTATACTTGTTGAAATGTAAGAGAAAGGGCTGGGAATGTGGCTTAGTGGTAGAGTGTTTGCCTTGCATGCATGAAGCCCTGGGTTTGATTCCTCAGTACCATACATTCAGAAAAACCCGGAAGTAGCTCTGTGACTCAAGTGGTAGAGTGCTAGCCTTGAGCAGAAGCTCAGGGACAGTGCTCAGGACCTGAGTTCAAATCCCAGGACTGGCAAAAAAAGAGAATCCATGATCTAGATATAGGCAATTGTTGTTATTGTTTTTAGATAACACTGATTACAAGCCACAAAGGAAAACTTTATATATCTGCTGTCAGCAAATGTCAACAAACATTAAAAAGCATTTGCTCCACAAGAAGCAAATATTAAAAGGCAAGCTCTCTATCAGGAGAAAATATTTGCCAATCACCCATTGGACTTAAAATTTTCATCTGAAATAAAGAAAGAATATGCAAAATTTAATAAGGAAAAACAAAACAGGCATCATACTTAGACACTTCATAAAAGTGTATATACAAATGGCCAATAGACACTTCAAAAGATTTTGAAATCAAAGAAATGCAAGTTAAAATTATAAGAAAATATTAACATAGCTACACATATGCATCTATGAGATGACTAAAATAAAGTAATGACTATGCCAAATGCTGACAAGCAATTGGAAGATCATTCATATGTTGTTGGTGGAAATATAAAGTGATGCAACTCTTCTGGAAAAGAGTTTATCAGTTTCTTCTAACATTAAATATTCAATCACCACATTACCCAGCAAGTATACTCATGAGTATTTATCCGAACAAAATAAAAATTTAAATTCACACAAAAATGTGTACATGAATGCTTAGAGCAACTTTACTCATGTTATTCAAATGTCCTTCAATAGTCATTTATTAAATAAACAGAATACTCAGATACTACAAATAGCACATAGTAATAAAAAGGAAAAGATGTGGATACACTCAATAACTTGGAGGAGTTGCCAGGGATTTATGTTAAAAAAAAAAAAGGTCAATTTCAAAAGATAGCATTTTTCAATGACATAGTATTTTCATAGAGAGCACATTAGTTATTAGGATAATGATGGCAGAAGTAAAATAGATTTGCTAAACTGCAATGTGAAGGGCTATTGTAGTATTAAAAGTAATCAGTACCTTAACAGTGATAAACTTACATGTGTGGGGCTGTGAAGATGGCTCAGTGGAAGAGAGCTTACCTTGTGTGCATGAGGCCCTGGGTTTGAATCTTCAACACCACATAAGCAGAAAATGCCAGAAGTAGTGCTGTGGCTCAAGTGGTAGAGCACTAGCCTTGAGCTAAAGAGATGAGAGACAGTGCCCAGGCCCAGAGTTCATACATGTGTGATAAAACGGCATCTAGGTAAATGCTATCCAAACATACATGAATAAAAGGGAAACCAGAAATCTGAGTAAAGAGAGGATTGATTTTACCAGTATCAGTAGCCTGGCTGTGATATTGTGCTATATTTTATAAAATGTTATCATTAGGGAAGTAAAGTATGTACAAGATCTTTTAATTATTTCATATACCTGCATGTGAATATATAATTACCTCAATAAAACTTTTCAAAAAATATAACTGATTAGCAATATGTATAAAAAAATTTTAAAGTACATATATACATACACAAATATCATAAATCTTTGCTACAGAATACATGGTTTTTCTCCAAGGCAAATGTTTTTCTCTCTTAAGGCATTTGAGAAGTAGTGGCTTCTAGGAATTAAAGAGCCATTTTAGATTTGTTTTTACTATATTAAGTTTTACCAATATCAAGTTTCCTTCCTTGAAGTCAAGCTCATTCAGGAGGCTAGTTTTGATAAATGTAATATATAAGAAAGTGACTTTTGTCACATTTGAGCAGAGACTTTAAGAGTTAAGGTAAATACCTCCATCATCTTTCTCATTTTCTCTCCCATGGCAACCACTAATGCTTCACATGCTGGTACTGGATATTCTGTTAGCTTGAGTCCCAAAATGGAGAAGAGGATGACTTGGATAGACATCCAAACTGATACATGCTTTCTGAACAAAGTAAGTTTTGATTGTTTCAAACATGAAATATAGGAGCTCTTTGGTGCTGCAGCAAAACTGAATGGATAGTGACTGATGTGTTGTCGAAAAGCACTCACTACAGCAACTAAAGCCAAGAGTCAGAGAAGTTTGTATCCTATGATACTTAGGAAGTTAATGACCCAGACAATATTACATCCTGGATAGCAGGAGTCCCATAAAACTAAGTGATACTCCCGAATATACATTTTACCAGTGTACTCTGGGATACTTGCTCATAATACAAAAATAGAAATAAAACTTCTATAACCAATCTAATTAACAAATTACTTTATAGATGAAAAGCCAAAATTGAAAAGATAGATTTTTTAAGTAGTCTAGATGAAAAAATGTTGACATTTAAAATTTATCCCACAGCTCTGAATCAGTAGTCCATCCTTCAAAGAGGGAAAAGAAAGGCAATGAATCACACACTGAAGAAATCTCTGGTATTTTGAAAATTCAAATTCCATTAAGGTACATGATATGAGAAATGAAAGTAGCCAGCTCTATCCTTTTGAGCATTTCTACTAGATGAACCAAAAGCAAATACCAAAATCAGAGCTTTCTTAATTTACAAGATGGGTAGTTCTGGAAAAAGATGCCTCAGTTAGCGGCTATGAATATGTGTGAAGGTAAAAGGGAATGTGTGCAATTAGCTGTACATTTTCTTCTAAGAAAAGGGATTATTTTGTCTCATTTGGTGTGGTTTTTGTGAATATGGGAAAGAATTCTCGTGATGTGTCTTAAATTCCTAATGTGATATAAAGAAGAGGGAAAAAAAATCCAAGTGTTAAACCTATTCCAGAATCATTTAAGAAAGCAGGCCTCCATTCTTGGTACATGTTACACACAGAAAGAAAGATTTCCTGTACTTCCCTGACTTCACAACAGAACCTTTTAAAAACTTCCAGTCACCCAGTCAGTAGGACATTTGGCACTATTTCAAATGTCCTGTTAGAAACAATGAGTACCTTGTGGGGTAAAAATATATATCTATAATTTTCTTAAAAATCTTTAACTTGTTCTCAGCTTATTACTATCTATTGCTTCTTGAAATCATGAGCTTTCCCTGTTGGCTTTTAATTCTGTCAATAAACCTATAAACTCTGTGTGGGAAACCCTGACGCTGAGCTATAAGACAAGGAAAGGGTTAAGAGGTTGGAATGCCACCTCAACAATGCTAGGAAGACTGAGAGCAGCCCTTTAGGAAGGTTGAGGCAAAGGAAGTAAGATAAAGATCTAGGTCCGGGTAGCAGAGTTTGAAAATACTGACCGCTTTTCTCTGTCCCCTAATAATACTGGAGTCAGTTATCACTATGTACACAAACTCTCATGTCAGTAACTGTGATAACAAAATAAATGGATACCTTCTTTTCGGCATGTACCTGTGGTAACCTTCCCTGTTGTTTTCTGCACATACCTACAGTAACCTTCCCTATACTAAACTAAATTAACGTGCTTGCTTACAGACCTGGAGGCTAATGTGCCAGAGACAGCCTCGAGCCCCCTGGGCCCTACCTGCTCTACTCTCTCTGTGTCTGTTCTCATTTCTTCCGCTCCAGGATCCTGTCCTGTTGTTCCAGGTTATGGAGAGCAACAATAAACCTAATAGCAGAAAACATGGATCTACTAGATAAGAGAATATGAATGCATAAAAACTTATAATGTCCCTTTATTTTATTTACTTATTTATTTTGGTCAGTCGTGGGGCTTAAACTCTGGGCTTGGGCGCTGTCCCTGTGCTCTTCAGCTCACAGCAAGCACTCTACAGCTTGAGCCACAGCACCACTTCCCATTTTCTGGTGGTTAATTGGAGATAAAACATCTCACGGACTCTCCTGCCTGGGCTGGCTTTGAACCGCAATCCTCAGATCTCAGCCTCTGGAGTAGTTAGGATTACAAGCATGAGCCACCGGTGCCTGTCTATATGTCTTTTTATAATCACACCTTTTCAAGCAAATACCAGATTAATTTTGAAAATTTTTTACCTTATTTTCTGTGTATTTGACCACAAATCCTGCTTCTGTTTCAGGCACCACTGTCAAAAACACCTTCTCAAATTGTTAAAGTTCATTCATAGATTTATTTTAATAGGTGCTGAAAATTCATTTGCCTTGATAGACTGTTTACACAGTCCTCCAACACAGTTCATCTTTGCAATTTCTTCTGTTATCCTGATAAATTTCTATGAATAGAATCACATAGAGTACAACTTTTTATAACATCTCCTTTTCACTGTGTTTTTGATACTTATTGTGAGAGCTATTAATGTGGGATTTTATCCTTTTTATTATTGAGTTCCATTCCAATTTGTAGAATACAGTACATCACAACTTGTTTATCTATTTGCCCATTGGGCAACTGAGTGATTTTAGTTATGTAACATTATAAATAAGGTCCCTATTAACATTTAGGTGCAATTCTGTGAGTCTGATTTGTTTTGTTCTTGGAAAAATATCTAAACAAAGGATTTCAAGGGATCACCTTAAGAGGATAAACTATTTTCAAAAGGGTTCCATTTTGCATTCCCGGCATCAGTAGATGAGCAATCCAGTTGTCCTTGTCTTCACCAATACTTGTTGTTAGTCTTCTTAATTGTAGCCATTCTACTAGGCAAACAGGGACATTTCATTGCATTTTTCTGATGACTCATGCTAATGAACCTGTTTTTCATAAGCTTGGTATATATTCTTGTTTAAGTATCTATGATATTTGGCCTCATTTTAAAATTCATTTCACTATTGCACTGTAAACATTGTTTCTATATTTCAAATCTATTTCCTTTATCATATATAAATGTTGAAACTATTTTCTTCCTTGAAAATATGTTTTTCCTTTACTTGACAGTACCTATTGAAAAGTTTTCTAAATACATATATGTGTATCTATTCATACTTTAATTTTTATTTGGTTTGATAAGTGGTAATGTTGATTCCTATGTTTAGAAATGTATACTAATAGTCTTAATAAAGAAACAATTACTGGAGTGTGAGAGAGAGGCATGAGGGACAGGCACACTGAAAATGAATTGAGGTTTGGGGTGACCAAGTGGTTGGTTGGGGTTTTGTTGTACTAGCCCCATACTGTATACATTTAAAGGTTTTATAAGAAAGTTTAAGGTGACATTTACCATGAAAAAAACTAAAAGCTGAAGAAATATATTTGAAGATATTTATGTTTTAAATTATGCCTGGTGAGTCAGGCTTCTACTGAGTCACTTAGGGGAAAGAAAAAAAAATAACCCCGACACCTAACATCTCGATTATGGTTCACAATCCTAAAATAAAGTTCCAAAATACACTATTTACTAGGCTTGTAAGACTATACTATTATACTAGGAGCCATTTTGTTAGAAACAAATTCACAGTTGTGAATCTATTCTTCATAGCAGTGAAAATTAAAATTAAAAATTGTAGCAATGTCTGGCAAGTAGTTTAGTCTTACTTCTTCCCCTATCCAAGTACCTAACTAGGTAATAGTTATGTGATTCATATTTTGAAACTTACTTAAATTGGATTTAATATCATCTTCCTCTGGTGTCTTCTTTCAGATGAATGTAAAATAGGTCAGAACAGTATACTTTTCCAATAAGCAAAACTTGTAATTTGGGTTCCATTTGTGTTACACCAATCCTGAGCCCTCACTGCACAAATTTAAGCAACAGCAACCAACAGAAATACTGAAGGGAAAGAAAAGAAAAAAATGATCCTTGATTTTTTTTCCCTTCTGCAGTAATAGCTCCATGTAAAGTAAGAAAGGTGACAGGGTCAAGGATTAATTTGATAATCAAAAGATGCATAATTACCACTTCATGTGAGAAAATTAAAGGGAAAATACAGTTACTTCTCAGGCTTGCTGTGGGAACAGTAGAAAAACACTAGAGTTGGAATCTGACAGAACTGGGATCAATCCTGATTTTCTATCTTCCTGGCAATTTGTGAAAGTCACCGTATAATGTCCTTATCTCTCAACTGAAGATGAACGACACAGTCTACTATGTGCCTAATGTGCTAGAAACACTTCTAGGTGAACAAAAGAGAACCCTCTGCTACTGTGCAGTTTATGTTCAAGGAATTTACATTCAAATTCACTATTAAGGCATGAACTAATTGGCAGGCCCATAATTCAAAGTAAGATGATTCAGGTGTAGAGTATACACATACCTTAAACCCCTGTGGTACCACTAGTTTATAGAAATTAGGCCTGGACAAGAACCTAGCTAGGAGCTCCATCGCACAGCAACTAAAATCACAGTCTCATTACTTTTTGTCATCGTTTTTACCTTGGTATAGCTTATATACAATAAAATATATCCATTTAATAATTTTAAGGTCTCAAAGTTGTTTGTAATATAACTTTATTATTCTTTAATATTTTAGGAAACAGTAATTGGTAAACTGTGTCATTTCTCCCTTTCTCCCATTTAGCTACATGTCTGAGCAATTATGTTGTACCTTTTCAAAAATAAATCTAGCTTTTGGAAACACAGATTTATTTTTCTCTGTTCTTCCCATTGGTAGTTTAATTTTTCCATCCAGAGCTTTATGATTTCTTCCTCTTTAGACAGTTAGGATTTAATTTGCTCCTTTTCTAATGTTAAGATAGAAGCTCAGATAATTAATTTAAGACTTATTTTTTTCCCTTATAATTATAATCCTAGCTAGCAAAAGGCCCGTTCTGAGATATCAAAGTTTGAAGTCAGCCTGAGCAGAAAAGCTCAGGAGACTCTATACTCAGAGTAAGTCAAAGAGCCAGACTACAGGGGTGACTCAAGTGGTAGAACTCCAACTGAACAAGCAAACCTAGCAAGTACAAGGCCTTGGTACTAGAAGAAAGGACCTCCTGTCTTATCCAAATGAAGCAATTAAAGATAAAATTTTCTTGGAGAAAATTTAAAATTAGGTACATTGGTTCATTATTTGTCTCCCTAATGTTATAAAATTATTGGATCAGTGGTTTTCAGCTGGAGACACTTCCTCTGTATCAGGGACATTTGATAATGGAGACACTTTTCTAGAGATATTTTTAGTTATCACAACTGGTGGCAATGAGGCCATACTACTAACATCTGATGTTAGAGTTTAAGTGTTTCTAAGTATCCTACAATGCATAGAAAAGCTCCCCACACAAATCATGATCTAGCCAAAAATGTCTGTAGTATCAGGATGGAAAAAAATCGTCTAATATAAAAATGGTTCAAACTGAGGACCTGCTCAAATGACTGCTTGGTATGTCCCAACACTTTTTGACTGTGGGTCATTACCTAACCCGTCTGTTTCCTTATCTATATAATGATAAGAGTACTTATTTTTATAGGGTCCTTGGGAGGTATATTTAAAAGTCTACATGTTAAAACACTTAGAATAGTTCTTGGCTCCTAAGAGAGATGTTGATATTTATGATGTTAGTTTAACATGGAGACTATACCTATAATTGAAGGTATAAAATTTTCAATTTTATGAATCTATAAAAACAAGTATATCAGGTAAAACTAAACAAAACAATAAAAAGAATATAATGTAAGTTTTCATTTTATAAATAAAGGTAGAAGGCTATCCTATTAATAGATATGTTAGCAGTTTTAGAGTGTCTAAATATGGATTATGAGATGTGCTGACTTAATTGTATATTCCTACATGCATTTCACACACAAATTGTTCCTTTAAATATTTATAATTATGTGTCAAATTATGATGGTTCTCACATAGCAGTATCTCATTTCATTGATCTTTTAGTTGTAGTTTTTGGTTTTTTCAAAGTCCTGACTTCTGTGACATAATTCAGAAAGCATGTTTACAAAAAAGTAAGATAATTTAAATAATTTTGACATAAATTGAATTCCCTCTTGCCATTTATTAACAAAAGAAGATAAAATTTTCCTTCTAACCAACATTTTAGCTGCAAAAAATTCATATATTTTACTACACCTCCACTTATTTGCATATTGTTTTGACCAAACATGCTTAAAAATTTGAAAACAAATTTCACAAACAAAAACTTTGAATTCTTAAACATGTTTTACAAAGTTCAGCCATACAGAGAAAGTCTGTCTTACATTAAATCACTGTGTGATTTTACATATATATATAAAACCCATATATATTAAATATTTATATGAGCCATATATATATAATATATGAACCACATGTTGAGTGTCTCCTTGAACTTAATTTTGTGAAAATTTGTATCCTTAAACATAAATGGTGCCCCTAAAGAAAGATAAAAGTTATTGGAATCTTCCCTAGCTCTTTATCATTCTGATTCTGGATTACTTCACTCTATGAAATTGTCTAAGTCCACCCATTTTCTGCAAATGATAAGACATCACTGTCCCTGATTGATGAATAAAATGGATCATATAAATGGATCATACTTACATAAATATACAGTTAAATCACACACACATATACATATATTTGTGTATATACATACGTGTGTGTGCGTGTGTGTGTGATCCATTTGTCAGTTGTCGAGCAAGGGCTAATGTGTATAGTGCTGCAATGAACATAGAGGTAAAGGTGCTATATTGTATCTTGACTTAGAATCCTTTGGATAAATGCCCTAGTGTGGTATTACTGAAACTTCTATTAATATTTTTAGGAATCTCCATATAACTTCCATAATTGTTACACTAATTTGCATTCCCACTGGAAGTGAACTAACATTGCTTTTCTTCACATCCTTGCCAGCATTTGCTGTTGCTCATATGGTTAGTGATAGACATTCTGACAGGAGTTAGAACCTCAGCGTTGTTTTGAATTTCATGTCCTTAATTCCAGGTATGTTAACCATTTCATCACACATTTGTTTGCCTCCATTTTTGAAAGATATTTTCAAGTCATGTAAAATTTTAGGTTGAAGCATTATTTTTCCCCATTTTAGCACTTTAGAATATAGCATTCCATAGTATAATGCCATAATGTCTATTATTTCTTTTCTGGCTACTTTTAAGAAAAATAATTTTAATCTTTGAATTTTAGCAATCTGATTATGGCTCATCATAGTAGTTTTCTTCGTATCTAAACTGCTTGGATCCGGCTGGGAAGGTGGCTCAGTGGTAGAGCGCTTGCCTTGCATGCCTGGGGCCATGGGTTCGATTCCTCAGCACCACATAAGCAAAAAAAAGATAAAAGCCGGAAGTGGTGCTGTGGCTCAAGTGGTAGAGCGCTAGCCTTGAGCTGAAGAGCTGTAGGGACAGGGCCAAGGCCCAGAGTTCAGGCCCCACGACCGGACCCAAAAAATAAATAAATAAATAAACTGCTTGGATCTAAATCTAACTAAATTTAAATCTAACTGCTTTGTATCTAAACCTTTTGTGGAGCATCCATAAATTTTATCAAATTTATCAAAATGTATCAAATCCATTGCTTTCCTTCAATGTTTTTTTCCTGTTTCTCTCTTATCTTCAATTAGGGCAAATTTTATTGATACATCTTGAAGTTTACTTGTGTTGTCTTTTACAGATACTACGTTTCTGCTTTGAGTTCTTTTATATACCTTAACAAATTCTTGCCATTATTTTCATGTTTTTAATTTTAATAAGTTTTAACAATAACATTTTAAATTATTTTAATGATTTAGTATTATGTACAGGCTGTTGACTATTGCTCACTTTATAGGATTTTATTTGTATTTAAATAGTATTGGAGGGTCTGGGAAGGTGGCTCAGTGGTAGAGCGCTTGCCTTGCATGCCTGAGGCCCTGGGTTCAATTCCTCAGCACCACATAAGAAAAAAGAAAAAAGGTGGAAGTGGCGCTGTGGCTTAAGTGGTAGAGCGCTATCCTTGAGCCGAAGAGCTGAGGGACAGCGCCCAGGCCCAGAGTTCAGGCCCTATGATCGGATCAAAAAATAAAATAAAATAAAATAAATGAATAAATAGTATTGGACATTGTTCTGTTAGCCACTTAAA
>NW_012267262.1:8916175-8965965 GCF_000151885.1 Dipodomys ordii
AAAAGCCAGAAGTGGGGCTGTGGCTCAATTGGTAGAATGCTAGCCTTCAGCTGAAGAGCTGAGGGAAAGTGCCCAAGCCCAGAGTTCAGGCCCTACAACTGCAAAAAAAAAAAAAAAAAAAAACCTGTGGTGAGTGAGTCCACATATCTAGTATAGTATTAACCCATGTTGCACTGGCTTCATAATATGTCAAGTCTTTTTGAAAGTTTCTCCTCTCTCTCATTAAAGTTATATCCTTCTCAGTGAGAATGTAGCATGGTGTGCCTTCTTATTAACCAAATGAGAGGAAATCAGTCATTCAAATAGCTGGCAACCTCAGATTTCCGTTACAATTGAGAAGAAAGATATACACAAATAAGCTCACAGCTGAGTATAATCAACTATGAAAGTCAAGTCATTGATTTATATACAAATGCTGCTAGAAACATTTTTAAACTGTTAGGAATTTGCATTTCTGTTCATTTACATTCACTACAACAAAAACAATACTGCAATTTATAAGGTACCTCCAGGCATTTCATTTGTGCAACTGATTTACAGTAAATTGGTTTATTCCAGCATAATAAAGAATAGTTTTTGCTATATGCTACCAAAATAAATTAATCAAGTGACTTAAAATTGAATTTTCACTCAAGTCTTGTTTTGTTTCTTCACATAACTAACATAATAGCATGCCTTATCATTTAAAACCAATAATATGATTTGTGCAGAAGCCAACAACAAATTATAAACCAAAGCTTTGCATTAGCAGCAACATAAACAGCCAACAGTGTTGAAAAATGACTCTGATTTTTCTTTCATTGTAACTATAGCACATGAAATCTGGAAGCAAATGGAGCCTAGTGCAATCTCCTGATTGGTTTAAAGGCTGCAACACTTCAGGACAATGCAAATAGCTTCTCACATTAAAAAGACATTAAATAGCTAAGCAATTTAGAAGAACAGCATACAACTGCCCTTGAATTTTAAAATACATCTCAGTGGAAAATGATTTCCAAGACCTGGGACTATTGTGATGTACCTCTCTATGTGTTCAAAATGGTAACCTTCCCTGGGTTTTCCAAGGTTGAGAAAGACAGCAGTCCCATTGTTTACAATTTTTAACAGAGTAATTACTCATAAGCTGTGTCACAAAAGCATGAAGCAAGGAAGATGGAAAAATGCAAAACCAAGTGGCTTTGTGGAGGAGTTGCAATCAAGCCTTCATTAAGTCTGCTAATGGAAAGAGAGTTGTGGATAACACAAACATCATTAAATGTCAACTGAAAATCAGGCCTGAATTGTTCTAAAAATACAAGTTGAAATGATAGCATATGAAACATGCTCCCCACAGAACTGTTATCTGTGGGAGTGAATCTACAATTTTACTGGAACACTATCTTGGAAAATAGACATGCTTTATAGTGTTAAAGAAGTTAGAGTAACAATATTTAATGATGTGTTTGATAGTCAGTCCCAGAGATGGACAAAAACTACAACAGAACAAACTACAAAAATTAATACTGAGTGGTTACCAAATAGAAATTCTGCTAAGGTTTCCCAAAATCACTGAAACTATACAGATTTGATTTTTAAAAAATTAAAGCAATCCAAGGTCATTGAGGCTCTTCTTTTCTATAGAGACATGACTTCTACACACACACACACACACACACACACACACACACACACACACCAAGACTAAAACAGTAACACTGTTTATAAGTCATTTCTATCTTCCATGCAGCCCTATAACAGTTATTCATTCAAGCTTCAGTCAAATAATATTCAGAGTTACTATTTTGTACAAGATTGGTGAACAAGACACAAACATAAATCACTAATCTCATGAAGCAAAACACAGACAACCCATAACTAAAATACAAAAAAATATAACCGTGTGATGCTAAACTACATTTTAAGAGGTGGGTTAGTAGGCAATTTTGTCCCTGTACAAATATCACATAGTAAACACACAAACCTGGATGGAGAAACTTACTATACCTCTAGGCTATTTGGTATCTGCATGCATTCATATGCGCTCATGCGTGAAATCACGCGCATGCCTGCACACACACATTTTGAAAACAGCATAAAGTTAAGTCAAGCAGTAGAGAAAATGATGTCATCAAGGGCTGTACTGAGACTACATAAACTAGTAACAGTTATTTTATCACTGAATATACTAAGTACTGTACATTATTGTGGGTTCTATCCTTTAATATACCTGGCACTGCTATAAGGTTGCTTCCACTAGCATTACTATAGACCCATGAGTAACACATATCACTACCCCATTATCATTGCTACTACATACATCATGAGAGGACAGGAAATTTTGAATTTCATTATAAACTTATGAGACCAATGTCATGTATGCAGTAGTTCCTCAGTGATAAAAACATCATCACATGGTATGGTGACTTGTGCTAATCTTTCAATGTCCTTTCTCCTTCTTTTAATCAATTGACTCGTGTTAAATAAGATTAATCACATATGCCTTAGGCAATTAAGAATTCTAATAAGAATTCTAAAAATGTTCATTAACCTTGTAATCTCTCTGAGTTAATAGATGCTAATAGACCAATTTATATATTTTTTAAATGTGTAGCAAAAAAAAATTTCGGTTACATGCTTACTCTATTCATAATAATGTTAAAGACAAGAAACTAGATCTAGTAGAAAGCCCATAGGAATGATAAAATTTTAGGTGTTTTGGTTGTGGTTGTCAATATTTAAAAACTTTTAAGAAATAAATTAAAAGGACATCTGATTCCCCAGGAAACCATTAACGGTTTGGTGCTAACACAATAGAAGAGTCCAAATGTTGGGAAAATGTCAAATGAAAAATACACAAAATTAAAAATGATACCTGGTTATATCAAATGAATTTTAGGAGGTAATGAAGACAGCAGGAGGTGCCTTGTCAACAAACCAGAGATAATTCCTATGTATTTTTACTAGAATATTTTATTTAAATTTATTGTTGGTTTTATCATTGTAGAATCCTCAGATTTCTGACAGCCAACAAGCAAACATCCATGCCCCTAGAATTCCATCTGCATCGTTTTACTATTTCTTGTTTGAACCATGTATATGTAAACTGAATTTTCCAGATTTCCACTAAATGTCATTTTGACTACAAATCATTTATATTCTGAAAGATTTGGTTCCCAGTTAAAGTAAAAACACACAGTTATTTTTTCATGTGTGAACAAACACAGATATGAATGAGTAAAGTTTTGTTAGCCACTACTCTGTAAAAAATAATTAAAATTCAACTGGAAAAAAGGAACATGCAAAAAGTCCAGGAATGTTCTTAAAAAAATAAGAAAGGGTGTTTAATCTGATAACTAAATATGTAAGAAGCTACAGCCATTAGTTTAAGACTGAAGTAGTATGTAGACCAACAGAATGAAGGAGAAAATTCAAACATCAGTGTAAACTTATTTTATAAATGAACATTTCAGGCAAGTGGTCACATATAATAGATTTTTCAGTAGGTATTCTTGAGGTAATTGAGTAACAAAATGTAAAGAAGATATAGCAAGATCATGCCCAAAGAGATCAGAAATAAACATTTAAAGCTAAAGGAGTTCTCAAAAAAAAGGAATCAGTGACTACATTTAAAAATCATAGATGCATGAAGTTGCAGAGCTTCTGCATGGCAAAGGATATAGCTAGCATGATCAATAGAAAGCCCACAGATTGGGAGAAGATCTTCACTAGCCATACAATGGACAAGGGTCTCATATCTAAAATATACTTGGAACTCAAAAAATTAAATCCCCCAACAACAAATTCTCAAAGAAACAACTGCCCAATAAATAAGTGGGCTAAAGACTTGAAGAGAAATTTCTCTGAAGAAGAAAGAAGGAAGGCCAATAGACACATGAAGAAATGCTCAACCTCCCTAGCCATAAAAGAAATGCAAATCAAAACAACATTGAGATACCACCTCACCCCAGTTAGAATGGCTATAAGCAAGAACTCTAACAACAACAGATGCTGAAGGGATGTGGACAGAAGGGAACCTTACTTCATTGTTGGTGGGAGTGTAAACTTGTTCAACCACTTTGGAAAGCAGTATGGAGGTTCCTCAAAAGACTTCACATAGAGCTCCCCTATGACCCAGCAATCCCACTTTTGGGCATTTACCCAAATGTTTATAAACAAGACCACACTAAAGCTACCAGCACAACTATGTTTATTGCAGCATTATTTACCATAGCTAAGATATGGAACCAACCCAGATGCCCCTCAGTAGATGAATGGATCAAGAAAATGTGGTATATATACACAATGGAATTCTATGCCTCCATCAGAAAGAATGACATTGCCCCATTTGTTAGGAAATGGAAAGGCTTGGAAAAAATTATATTAAGTGAAGTAAGCCAAGCCCAAAGAAACATAGGTCCCATGGTTTCCCTTATTTGCAATATCTAGTAAATGTATGAGTCAAGCAGAAAAGGTCAGATAATGTGATGTTAGGAAAATGAACCCTAAGATATGTATTTTAATGTTTTTTTTCTTTCATGCATTTGTTCTAACTCATTTATAAGATTATTTCTTTGTAGCTTTGTATGTCCCTCCCCCACAGTATAACCCCTGCTTTCACTATATTTGATGTCGGTATAATTTGTGGAGGAGATGGGGAAAAACAAGTCGTTTAAGGATACAGGTGGACCCGTTGCAACTATGAGAAGTACAAGTTGTCATGTCGAAAACGAACTTTATAACTTTGGGGGGGATGGGGGGTGGCTGGGAAGGGATGTGAAGGGTAAACAAAGGAGGAGGCTGCAATGCTTGATAAGAAATGTACTCATTATTTTGCCCATGGAATTGTAGCCCCTCTGTACAGTATGTTCACAAAAAATTAAAATTAAATTTAAAAATTAAAAAAATCATAGAATACGAAATGTCATTCTGAGAAATTTTTAATCTGGAATACATATAAAAGTTATATATCAATTGAGATTTTTAAATAGATGTGGGGACAAAACCTAACCAAAGAAATGTGAAACAAAGATGCTATTTATGCCTGTTGAATGGCAAAAAAATAAGTTTAATAATGATGAACGCTGACATTACTGTCAGAAGCATAAATTTGTACAATATTTGAAAAGCAATTTGATCATATCTTCCCATATTTAAAGTGCATGTACTTATCAACCAAACAATTCACTGCAAGCAATTTATCTACAATTTACATTTGCAAGAGTTCACTAGGATAGATGTTCAGTGTGTTTTATTATAGATAAAATGGAAATCCATGTTCTTTTAATGTTTTATATATACATATATTTCTTACAAAATAAAATGGCATATGCAGATTATATAGTAAATGCAGCCTATGATGCTTAGAGGGAGATTTGTATTGGCTGATATGAAAAATTGGCCAACTTGCATTACTGGGTTGCAAATCTAAGTGCAGAATAAATAATTCGTAAAATGTATTCTTCTTTTATGTGAATGATAAATAGAAATATGCCCATATGTCCAAATGTACATAACATTTTCTGGAAGGAAGCAAAGAAACTACTTATCTCTGAGCAAAGAAATGCAAGTCATTTGAACCTTTCTATGCTATTTGATTCTGAGACCAGTGAGCATGTCAGACTATGTTTTATGTCATACTATATTTTTATGTTATAGACATTATAGAACACTACCTAAAGTACACTTTGCCATATAACATATACAAATAATCTCTGTATGTGTGAAAGAGAGTAAGCCACTGTAGTGTGTTGAGTTGGGGGTAGACATCCCATCTTAAAAGATTTCCTTAGCTGTTTTGAAAGAATAGATTTTTAGAGTATATTAAAATTCTCCAGAAAACAGAACTTATAGGGTATTTGTGTGTGTGTGTGTGTGTGTGTGTGTGTGTGTTTTACAAGAAATCAAATTGTTTCAGACAATAACAGATGTCAGAAAAGCCCTTCAACATCTGCAGTTAGCAAGTTAGAGTCACAAGAGCTGACGTAGTTCCTGTCAGGAAGTTAATAGGCTAAAGAATAAAGAGCAGGTGATGCTTCAAGTCAAGTTCAAAGGCAAAAGAAAAATAATGCCCCAACCAGACAAAACAAAAAAGAAGAGTTTCTTCTTACTTATGTGAAAGTCTGCCCTTTTTTTGTATTTGGACTTCCAACTGATTGAGTCTTATCCATGTTGAGAAGTAATCTGCTTTACTCCATTTGTTGATTAAACTGATAATCTCATCCAGAAACACATTCCCACACACCGAGACTGAACTAGGGAGCCCCAAATTTAGAAGTTAAGGAGATAAGGATGATCCAGCAAAGATAACCCAAAGCCAAATCTTTCAAGAAGATAAATCATGAGAATGGAGTCCCCTGGCAGTCGCATAAAAGAGGCATTCCAGAAGGAGAGCACTGCTTACGTGAAAGCAGAAGGAATTGACCAGTGTATCTGCAACCTGCTTGGATGATCTCTCTAAAAGTTTTACTGGCTTTTTATTATGGCAAAATGCATGTAACATCAAATTGCTTATAACATTACATTTTTCAACCAACTTATCACAGTTTATATTTCACATATATATATAAACTATTTGAAAAATAAAACTATACATTTTCATTTGCTTTTACTTTTAGGCATTAAAAAGAGGAACTATTTTATCGCTCAGGAAGAAGATGTATAATAACATTCATAGATACAATCAGGTAATAGTCTTGATGACTTCTAAATTGTAGAACATAGAACCAAAGATGAGAAAGAAAGGAAAATGCCTGGGGCTTTACATAATTTTCATCACAGAAACATAATGAATTCTCCACCCATTTAAAAAGTCCAACATTGGCGTCCTACTGCCTTTTCCATTTCAAATTCATACTGCAGTTTCAGGAGTCTGCATTTCAGTTTGGTCAATACAGATTCGTTGTTCTTGCTTTAGTCTCAAACACAGAACATTTACTGGCTATATTCTCAATTTTGTAGAGCACTTTGCTGTAGTTCTTCATATACTATTTTCCTTCATACATATATTTGAATTCACTTAACCTTTCTATTTGATAGAGAGGAATCAGATAATCAAAGTTAAGATGCATGCATTACCTATAATATACAGAATTGATACCCTATTTTTACCCCTTTGTAAACCACTTAAAGATAATAAAACATTTAAATAAAGTACTTGTACTATATAAAAGAATACTATAATATATCAAGCATTTGGACCATAAAAAATAATATACTCTATCAACTGTTAGACAGTCTCCGTCAGTTCAACAGATACTGTAGGCATCCAAGCTATTGTCTATTCTGAATTTCTGCACTAGCATCCTAACAAGTTACCATGCTTTCACACTTTTGGGTAATTGATTCTCAAGTTAACAGCCAGAGTGATCCTTTCAAAATACAAGGCAAACATTATTCCCCTTTAAAACTCTCCAGTGCCTCCCAATTACATTCACAGAAATAGCTAGGTTCCTAAAAGGTCCTAATAAATATTGCATCACCTGCATCCTCACTGCTTATCTCTGAACAATTCCTACTACTCGCTTCTCACTCTTTTCCAGATGCTTTGACATCCTGGTGTTCCCTTACTTAAACCAAACACAACCCTGTCTTGCATGTTGTTTTTAAGTGGTCCTGGGGTTTGATATCGTGAATATTTATATTCTAGTTGTTCCCTCTGCCTACAGAACTATTTCAAATAGCCTATGAATAAAGGGTTAATAGTACCTTTTCTCCTTTCTCCAACTTGACCTTGGATTTACATTTTAGCACTGTTCCCCTGGAAACCTGATAAAAGTGGAAGAGATCTGTTACCAGGCAACAGTGTTTTGGGTAGAAATAAAACCCTGATTCATATACTAGATTAGAAGTTATGCCTCTTCGGTCCTCTCTGAAAGTGATCATTCTTGTACCTAAACATCTCCCTTTTAGGAACACCAGCAGCAATGCTGGAGACTGAATGTGAAATATTAGGTCTCATTTAGAAGAGAAACTTCTAAGGCAGGTTGGATATTACAATTTCCCAACTGGATTTCCTTTCCTAATATCTGAGGAAAAACTTGGAGTTGCTGGAGAACTAAAAAAGGGGGGGCACAGATTCTTGATAATTGTATGGATTGCTGCAAGGACTACTCAGAATGAAGGGAATCATTTGACTACACTGCTGACATTGTCTTTTTCCTGGCTTATCTCCTTCTATATGATGCTTATTCCTAGGCTCCCCTATGGTAATTTGGTTGAGTCAAAGAAGACGTCCCATGTGGTAACCATGAGAGGATCTGAAGGGTAAATGAGCTAGCAATCAGGCATGTAGTAGACAAAAAAGAAGAGGAAGAACTAGTAAGACAGGGAGAAAAAGAAGGAATGAAGGATGAAGAGATTGAAGGCTAGCATAGGTAAGAGGTACTACACTTTAAGTGAAGTTTCTCTGATTAATTTTGGTAAAATGGAAAATAAATCACACTAGTGATTTAGCTTCATTTAAAGTTTTAAAAATGAGCTTCCCAGAGTTTAGTCCAGAATTGTTTGTCTCTAGCCACTTTCTCTTGTTAATCTTACTGATTTCTCTGGCTCTAAATACCACCTACATGCTAATGACTTCTATTTTTATATATAATTAGTACATACACACACCCACACAACACATATCCCCTATAACCATACCCTTCACCTTTTTTTTTCATTGTACTTGTCACTGCATTTTATTTATTGTTTTTAACAAGGCTGCTGTCTATGCTTCCAATCAGACAGCATATTAACCAGAGCAGGAGCCCTATTTGTTGTTTTACCAAATACATACCTATTTTTTTCCCAAAGCAGCTCCTCATAGACAAAGGACATGATTCAAAAACATTTATTGAATGAATAAGTTGAACTTCTAAATTCAATTAGAGTAACTCATATTAGTTTCGTAGAAAAGATACTTCCTAAAATCTCCCATTAGCAATGCCATCTTGCTGTATTAATAATTCTGAAGCATAGCAGCTTATCTATTTTTTTCCCATCACTCTCCATTCTTACCTGTGATGAAGGATTTTCTCCATAAAAATAAAACTACATTAGTGCTCCAAGTCTAACTAATGATGTGAAAGAAAACTGCATTTGCCTTATAGGTGATCCATTTGTGAGCATTAAAATTTACCATAGTCATCAGCAGATGGTTCTGGAATAATTTTCCATAAAGCAGCAAAATTGAGAGGAGCTTATCAAGGATTTGGGGAGAAGAGAGGAAATGAAAGCAAAAAAAAAGTAGAAAACCATCTCATTGTTAGTGTGTTAGGATTGGAGATGATACAGACAAAAATCATGTTCAGCATCATTCTTTGACCTATGGATATATTTCTAATAAACCATTCACAAATTAGAATATTTTTGAAATATATAGATTCACACTTCCCAAATGGCTTTCAACAGACAAAAAGACCTTCTGGTTCTCTGTTAATTAGAATTATTCCTAAACTATCACTTTGCTAAGATCATGCAGATACTTCAGTGTATCAGCAACCATAATTTAAATTTCTAATCAATCTAGTCAGATTAGAATAAATCATCACAAAGAATGGGATAAACATATAATGTATTGTCAAAGGAGACTAGGGAGCAAGAACTGAGTAATAGGTAGTTCAGAATCTACAATTAAACAATGCACTGAGAAAAAGTTGTATGTTTCACATCCTGTTGAATCTTTACTACTGATGTCACAGAAACTTCAGCCAAGGTAGAAGTGAAAGAAAAAATCTTCTACCTGACTGTACCATATTTTAAACTAAAAACAGCTACTATAGAAAATCAATGTCATGGCATTGCTAATTAAAATAAAAAAGAATCCTCATCTGTATTTTTCCCATCCTTTCTCAGCCAGCTAAACTTTGGCCAAAGCAGCAAACACACTGGTGGTCACTAGACTATTACTAATATCAGTGACTTTCACTCATTAACATATTGTTTGAGTTTCTTAGTGCAATAAATATGATTTGTGATCATTATTTCTAGTTTTATTTCTCTGGGTTATAACCTGGAAAATCGGGAATGAACTATAGCAAGAATTCTACAGCTAAGCTTAAGGGGATGTAAAGAACAGGGTTTTTTTTTCCCTAAGCTTCTACTACATTCTCAAGAATAGGTGAAAAAAAATAATCAACACACTAATAAATGAGCTAATGAGCTAAAGAAAGACTGCTCTGAAGAAGTAAAAATGGCCAACAGACACATGGATATATGCTCAATATCTCTTTCCATAAAGGAAATGCAAATCAAAACAACATTGAGATTCCACTTCACTCTGGTTAGAATGGTCATTATCAGGAAAACATACAATAGCAGATGGTGGAGGGGATACAGCCAAAAGGGAACCCTAGTACACTGCTGATGGGAATGTAAACTTGTTCAACCATTCTAGAAAGTACTATGGAGTTTCCTAAAAATATATCAATACCTTTTGATCTAGCAATTCCACTCCTAGGGATTTATCTAAAAGATTACAAAGACACAGTAAAGCTACCAGCACAACCATGTTCATTATAGTACTATTCACCAGAGCCAGCCGCAATGTCCCTAATTGGATCAAGAAAACATGGCATATATACAATGGAATTTTACTCATGATATTGTACAATTCATAAAGAAATGGAAAGACCTGGAAAAAATTAAGTCAGGCCCAGACAAAGGATTCATGTTTTCCCTTATATAAGGGAAAACATGAATCCTTTGTCTGGGCCTGACTTAATTTTTTCCTTATATAAGGGAAAACATGAATCCTTTGTCTGGGCCTGTTTAGCTTATAATTTATAAATAAATACATTGGATGGCATGCAAGTATTAACTTAAATATGATATTAATTTAAATATGGTAGATTCAAAGGAAAATTCAGATAGTATAATTTCTTATGAAGGCAAAATCAATGTTAACAAAATAAACACCAGGAAGCAAGTACTTGAGTGGGGTTGGGTGAGGTCAAAAAGAAAGGGGTAAAGGATGCATAAAGAGAACAGAGAGAGAATTCAGTCAAGAATTCAAGGTATAGCCTACACAAAATTGAGAAGAATAAGAGAATGGGTGAGTAGGGGAGGGACTGATGAGATAGTTAAAAGGGGTGACATTGGACAAGATGCATTGTTCTAATTCCTCAAGTTCTTGAAGTTCTTTTTTTTTTTTAGAAGAAATCAGTTTATTATAATTAACTCAAAATAACATCAGAACAATGAAGGCCACACAAACACCTGTGAGCCCCAACTCTATACCTTCTCAGTGAACCTGTATTAAGAGTTACAATACCCTCTGCCATGGCCACTCTTGAGGCAACTATGCAATTAACAACAAGAAGTTAACTTATAGTTTTACACTCTATGGTGTCACTACCAATTACATTTCCATGTTAAATTTTAACTTGGTCATCAGAGATGATTTTCCATTTCTTCAACTTGAACTTCACGGTTAAACTAGTCCATTTGCAATTCTGCACTGCTTCAGCACCTCATTGAAGCCCTCACAGAGCTTAAAATCACCCTCGTTCTGGGCACACTCCAAAAACTGCTTTATTTCATAGGAGCATGGGCCACTTAGCTGCTGCTGCTGCGCCATCTGAGTTCCCTGGGGCTCCTGATAAGTGATGTCCGGCCTGGCAGGCTCAGCATTACCAGCTCCACCGAAGCCTCCAGTGATGGCATGGCCCAGTGTGTGCCCAACGGCAGAGCCCACAGCTACACCAGCGGCTGAGGACGCCATCTGGGCCATCAGCCCAGGCTGCCGGGGAGTAGCTGCAGGAGAGGCCACAGCAGATGCTGGGGCTGCCATTGGAGGCTGGGCTGCAGGAGCTGGCCTGGGTGCAGCTCTCATCTGAGGGGCATGGCTCTGCGTCACAAGGTCAACAGACCTCGAGAACCCGGGCCCGGCTCCAAACCCCGGGAGGGTCTCACCTGGCCGGTGGGGCCACGCGGGAGGTGCGGCTCCGGCTTCCATGAGGCATCTTGGACTCCGACGAGGAACCACGTCCAGAAACGACGAAACCTACCATTCTTGAAGTTCTTATATTACTCTGTACCATGTCTAATTATGTTCTGTTGTGGTAAATTGTATCTCCTATGATTTGTACATTTTATTTTATTTTTTTAATTTAATTTTATTTGTGAACATACTGTACAGAGGGGTTACAATTACATGGGCAGGATAATGCATACATTTCTTACCAAGCATTGCAGCCTCTTCCTTTGTTTACCCTTCACATCCCTTCCCAGCCACCCCCCCATCCCCCCCAAAGTTATAAAGTTCGTTTTCGACATGACAACTTGTACTTCTCATAGTTGCAACGGGTCCACCTGTATCCTTAAACGACTTGTTTTTCCCCATCTCCTCCACAAATTATACCGACATCAAATATAGTGAAAGCAGGGGTTATACTGTGGGGGAGGGACATACAAAGCTACAAAGAAATAATCTTATAAATGAGTTAGAACAAATGCATGAAAGAAAAAAAACATTAAAATACATATCTTAGGGTTCATTTTCCTAACATCACATTATCTGACCTTTTCTGCTTGACTCATACATTTACTAGATATTGCAAATAAGGGAAACCATGGGACCTATGTTTCTTTGGGCTTGGCTTACTTCACTTAATATAATTTTTTCCAAGCCTTTCCATTTCCTAACAAATGGGGCAATGTCATTCTTTCTGATGGAGGCATAGAATTCCATTGTGTATATATACCACATTTTCTTGATCCATTCATCTACTGAGGGGCATCTGGGTTGGTTCCATATCTTAGCTATGGTAAATAATGCTGCAATAAACATAGTTGTGCTGGTAGCTTTAGTGTGGTCTTGTTTATAAACATTTGGGTAAATGCCCAAAAGTGGGATTGCTGGGTCATAGGGGAGCTCTATGTGAAGTCTTTTGAGGAACCTCCATACTGCTTTCCAAAGTGGTTGAACAAGTTTACACTCCCACCAACAATGAAGTAAGGTTCCCTTCTGTCCACATCCCTTCAGCATCTGTTGTTGTTAGAGTTCTTGCTTATAGCCATTCTAACTGGGGTGAGGTGGTATCTCAATGTTGTTTTGATTTGCATTTCTTTTATGGCTAGGGATGTTGAACATTTCTTCATGTGTCTATTGGCCATCCTTCTTTCTTCTTCAGAGAAGTTTCTCTTTAAGTCGATTTGTACATTTTAATAACAAACTTTGCTTGGGAGTCCCTTATTGTCCTACACTATTCCAACTATAACTATACTATGTTGCATTTCTACCAACTGCCATAGAATTTCATGGGTGTAAAACACTAGTGTCCATACTAAATTCCCACGAAGAATATCAACTGAGGCTTCACAATTGAATATGGAAAAGGCTTGGAGCTCAGATTTCTCAAAGAATATTTTGTTTTAATATTTTCTTTTCTAAGTATCTTGTCATTTAGAAGCAATTATAAGGCCCTGCTTTTCTATACAAAGCTCATTTCCAACTTTCTGCCTTATACAAGTCAAAGCCTTATCTTGTGTTACCTGGAAAGCTTGAAACAATAGAATACCTCCTGAAGACTCTATCAGACTCTACCCAGCCACAGCAGCATCCGTTAGTAAGAGGATAGCTCTGGCTTTAATTTTATTTTTCTTGTATCTAGTAATATCTATCTTATGACAAATAATTTAATTATTTTTATCTGTAATTCCTATGCAATAATAGGGGGTGGGCAATTCTTCTCTCAGCCCATATACTCTCAGGACTACCTCTGTGATGTCTTCATCATACTTTCTCCCCTTCCTGCTCCCATTTCTGGATCTGTTCAAACCAGCTTGCTCCTATGCCACTTCATGTCCAGAAGCTTTATTAGCTTATACCAATCACTTGTATATTTTCATAGATTTTCTAATGTTCTTCAAAGCCAGAGGTAACAGTTTCCTTGTGGTATACATTGTCATCTTCATCTTATTGGTTCCAACCATCTTCCTCTTTTCTTCTTCCCAACTAGACTTCTTATGCTCTCATTTTTCCCACAAGCCTCATGGTCTAGGTCATCTTGATGAGTGTGCAGGAAGATTGATTCTCTGATTGAGCACAAGGAGAGTGGCTCATGCCTATTAATGGTAGCTTCTCAGTAGGCTGGGATTTAAGAATCAACATGAGGCTAATGCTAGCCCAGGCAGAAAGATTTTGAGCTTCACAATGCCTGTAAAAATCCAGAAGTGGAAGCCTGGATCATGTGTTAAAGCATTGGCTGGGTGCAGAAGGAGGGAGATCTGGAGTTCAAGCCCAAATACAGGCACAAAAGGATGCATACACAAAATTGTATTCCAATCCCATGGAAATGTTGCATAAACATAATTCTCTCTATATCTTTAGACTTTTATAAATCATTAAGAAGGGGATAGAGGCAAGATAAAAATTTGTCATGTACATTTTCATTGAGAATGCAATTAATCCCTAAATATCACATAAAATAAATATCAGCAACCTAAAGTAATTTGGACATCCATATACACACACACACATGTATATAAATAAACTATATAATGTGGCTATTTATTCAACAAATATTTACTAAGCACTTAATAGGCAATGTGCTAGCTTCAAGGGATAATTAAAAGCAAAATGACTTAATTACTTCTCTTTCCTGCTAAACTGAAAATCTTAGAAGGGCAGAAGCTATGGTTTGTTTATTCAAGGTCAGCCCCAAATGCTTAGCATACGCTGCTATTTAACAATATTTATTGAATGAAAACTGGAATATTCTGTTACTACATGTGTGAATTATACAACGAAGATAAAAACCTGGAAGGGTCTTGGTGGCAGGTAGTTCAGTGGTAGAGTACATACTTGGTATGCATGAGGCCCTGGGTTCAACACTCATTTCAAAAACGAAAAGATAACAAAAAAATACTCTCCAGGGAAAATGATAGGAAACATTTCCTTGCTCTTGAAGCTCCAAAAATAATAAGATTCAGCTCATTTGTGAAGACTGTTCCTAAGAGTCAGATTTTAATAACTATTCATTTTACTCCCTTCTTTTCACTCTCTGTTTCCTTGCCTGTTTATTGTAGACTGGCTGCCTTTCTCAAATACTCCCTTGCCAATGTAAACCAGTACATTCGCTACTCAATCATCACTTATGGGATCCAAATTTGCTTTTTTCTCCCAGCAGCTCTTTAAAACTATTACAAGATCTTTCTTCATCAATGAAAAGAAAACTTTACAGATCTTGTGCTTTACTCAATGTAGGTAAAAGGTAGTCATGTAAGTCATTCAAATCACAAAGCATAGTCTTACGCCTTAGAAAATAAAACTGCACTGAACAGTATAAAATGTCTCCTGTAACATTACTCCAAGTTCTGTCCTCTCCTCCTCTGCTGAGGTAGGTATCAGTGGGAATTACTCTTGGGAATAGGGTTAGCCTTCTGCCCATTAACAAACTGCCATTTTGTAAAATAGCATGCACAATAAGTTACCAATTTTTAAGTGTAGGATTGATGAGTTTTGAAAAATTAATGGAGTTATTTGAAAATCATCACAATGATAATGTACAACATTTCTATCCTCTCCAATGTCCTCATTCTCCTTTGTAAACAATATCCTTTATCCCTGACAACCCTGGATATACTTCCTATTCCTACACTTGAGACTTCAGGACTTCAAATAACTAGAATTATGTAGCATGAAGTCTCTTATATATTTTTTTCTTGTATGTGGCAGAACACTTTCACTTCTAAAATATGCATCCAATATGCATCTCCTCTCTTTCATAACTATTTATTCACTTATTTGCTCATTATTCACATAGCAAATTTTTGTTAAATAACTACATATTCCATTTACTCAAATAGGCATTGAACTAGATATGAAACCTACATTCAGAACAGAGGGTTGATTATTAAATAGAAATTAAAATGAAAGTACTAAAAGCCTGATGCTAAGATTTGCTCATGAGCAGAAACAGAACACATTTTTCACATTCCATCTCCTTCCCCAGGGTTCTGGGTGAGGGCACAAGTGAGAAACAAGAAAGAATTGCTGAAGAAACTCCTGCCAGTGATGTGATAGATCTAAACCACATATATGCATATGTACCTGCTGTGTAAAACGTTCTACGGCTCTTCAATGCCTTCTGGTTAAACTACTTAAAATGACAGATCTCTCACTCCATCTCTTTTTCTCTCTCATGTTGTTTCAACAAAACTAAACTATTTGTATTCATCTACACTTGTCACACTTTTTATTGATAGTTCTGTGCTTTTGCTCATTCAGACCACGAAATGTCCTTCATCTTCTCTCTGCCTTAGTAATTCTTCAAACCAGCTGGGATTCTTAGATCTGCAAAGAAAGCCATTTCAAACCAGCCTGAGAAGAAAGAAAAATCTTATTATAAGGATACTGGGATATCTCACAAAATAGAAGGACGGGAAAGTGGCTGCCTGTCTATGATAGGGAACAGCATAATGCTGTCTTCGGTAGATGCTGGGAGAATGCATTCCCTGCAAGATTGTCTCTGCACCTCCTTGTACATGCCTGTGTAACTCACATAATTGTTTCTACTGGTTTTCTTCTATCAAATAGCAAAAATGAAAGGCAGTTGACAGTTCTCAAGCTTCACCCAGTCCTGTTAAGAATGGCATTCTACCATGTATAAGGAAATCGAAAGACTTAGAAAAAAATTAAGTGAAGTAAGCCAGACCCAAAGATACATAGTTTGCATGGTTTCCCTTATTTGTAGTAACTAGAGTGTGCCTATAAATCTACAAGTAAATACACTGGATGGTAAAAAAAAATGAAAAAGAAAAAATACACTGGAACATGATTAATTATACAGGTCTCTAGGCATTCACACAGAGTGAGGCCAAAGGATGATATTCTTAGGAGAGGATCACAAAGGCACAATGCCTAGGTGCATCTGATCATTTAAAATAATATGGAACTTAACTCTAGGAAACGGAAACAAGAAGGCTCTTTGTTGCTGTTTTTGTTTCCTTTTCCTTTTGTTGTGTTTGACTATCTGTTTTGGGGACAGTAAATGAGGGTACAGAAATGGTGGGACAAAGGGTGAATAAATGCAGCAGCAGTGACGCTTTACAACTTGTGAGTGGGAATGGGAGGGAAAACTGGGAGAGAGAGAGAGGGAAGGGGTGACACTGTTCAAAAAGAATAACTGTAACCCCTCAGTACATCACCTTTACAATAATAAAAAATAAGAAAAAGACATACACACACACGACAAATCACAGCATGCATTCATTAAATACTAATGGAAATGTGTCCCCAGAAAAAGTCCTAAAGAGGGACACTATCTCAGTGTATTTCAGGTACCCACTTATGGTCTGCCTAGAGATGCAGTATATTTGTGTACTGAGTTGCTATAGTCATGCAAGTGGAGAGGGAAGCAGGCAGAAAAGCATAAAATGAGGAAAGGGACAATTAAGCAGTGCATTGAATAAAGAACATTTCAGATTATCCTTTGCACCTGAGCTCAGGTGACCTCCTATTGGGGAAACACAGCAGATTCTCTTTGTTAGCTAGGTACCTCTATGCCTTTAACCTTTACAGTCCCATGTATATCTCCAACACCAGAATGAGCTCTAACTACAGGGTAACCTCCTATTGGGGAAACAGAGCAGATTCTCTTTGCTAGCTAGGTACCTCTATGCCTTTAACCTTTACAGTCCCATGAATATCTCGAACACCAGAATGAGCTCTAATTACAGAAAGCCATCATTTAAATTTTCCTTTGGAGCAAATAGGCATTTATCCTCTTACAGAGCTAAATCAAGAGATGATTCCAAATCTTAGTTTAATGTTTGCCAGAAATATTTGTTATAGATGAGATAATGTATGTAATTGATTTGATTATACATGAGATTTAGAATCCCTTAATTGGCATAATACTACAGAGAAAGGCATACAAACTAATTCCCACTAGGCTAAAATGGAATTTTGAGGCCAGCTCATTTGATACTCTATTGACCAGTGAGCTAAATGAAACTTTATTTCAATGATGGAAGCATCCTCTGCGCTCTCCAAAAGTGAATCAGATATTGTTTTCCCTGAAATTATCAAAAAATATATTAAACATGGGGTGGGGGAGGAACGTAAAACAGGATGAGGAGAAACTTGGTACAAATTAGCAAAAGAATGTTCCGTTCTCCCTCTGCTGGCTCCGAAGCGGTACTGCTTTGGAAAGATTTTCCCAAAACCCCAAGTAAAAATAAAAATAGAAATACTCTCATAAAACCCAGAAGTACTTAAATTATTCATAGTGTTCAACTAAATAAACTCAATCACAGCTGAAACATCCTTGCCAAACTCTACGTACCTTCTCCATGAGGAACTTAAGGAAAACAGTACAAGTAGAATCCCATAGCACAAGTAATTTTCCAAAGCCACAATTCAGAAGACATGATATCACATATTACATATATAATTTTTAATACATTTTATGCTTTTCCAAAAATACAATCCTTACAGATTGAGATACAGCCTGATAGAGTAGAGAAAACATAGAATTTTCTTTTTAGTTAAACAACCTGAGCATAGGTCTTAACTTTTCTTATTCTGTACTTGGTAGTTAATTTTTTCACAGTTTAGTTGTCACTTACACATATTGCTTTTGTAACATTGTCATCCCTGGAACTGAGTTTCATCCCTGGAACTGAGTTTCAAAATTCTTGAAATAAAGATGAGATGAAACAGAATTATTGGATACATTTCTAGTTCTAATATTTTATAATTATAAATGCTGTTGAAATACAAAATTTTAATGATTTATTTATACCATTTGGGTCATTCTTAAGCACAAGCAAAATGGTAAAAATCCATTCCTGTAATCATCGCTTCCTTCTTTAGTATGATGCCAAACACACTGTGGACCCGCAGATGAATCTTAATTGATACAATAATGGTTATGATGGCAATGAAGAGCTCTGGGACTTTAATTTGAGCCAAATTCTCTTCTGGATATGGCCAGTATTTTGAGTAGCAGCTGTGAGCAGATCTGTATTTCCTTCCCCACGCCACCCCCAGAACAGTCTGAAATCTTCAAATGAGGAAAATCAGATGCTAAAAATTCAGTTTCAATCTGTCTTACTGTCCAGTCACTAGTTAAGTTTTCCAGTTACATTTTTTTAATCAAGTGTGTGTGTGTGTGTGTGTGTGTGTGTGTGTGTGTGTGTGTGTAAAAGCATGCACATGCTGGTGGTAGACCCTAGGGCCTTGCTCATACTAGGCAATGCTCTAACTTAACTGACTATAAAAATTATTTTTAGAAAGAAAAGGACAAGATAGGAGATAAGGAAGTCAAAAGTTAACAGGATTACTAGCAACTCTGCTTTTCAGCTTACTATCATCTTTTAAGACTGAAATATAGAATCTCATGATTCAAATAGCATGTGTGAGCTGATCATTCAGTGTTTCTACATGTAATTTATGGTCCATAAATAATAGCAAGAATACTTACAGCTACCAGTCACTGAGCACTTACCTATGTGACAGGAACTATACCAAACCTTGTCTACACATGAGAAAGGGTGTTTACATCCATACACACATCCAAACACACACAGAAGCAAACAAGCACATTTACTCTCCATAACAATTCTATAAGGTAGATGCTTTATCATTTTACAAGTAAATACTTGAAGCTAAGAAAATATAGTAATTTCCCAAGGTTGTCCTACTAACTAATGGTCGAGCAGGGAATAAGGCAGACTGATTCTAAAGCCTATTTGAACTTTGTTTTGCATCACATGTTGGACACTGAAGCAAGATAGTATTAGAAAACCATTACTTAAGTACCTTTAAGAATTACTAAAATAAAAAAACAACAGTACAACTGTTAATTCCAAGTATGGTGAGCATGTTAAAGAGAGCAAATTATTCTTGGAAGGAGCATCAATTATTGCAACCACTGTTGCAATAACTGTCAGTATCTACTTAGTACTTTGCCTATTCTATTTCCCACTATGCATCAACAAAAGTATGAATGCATTGTGTACCAAAAAACAGAATGTCATCATAGTTATTATTTATAAGAGCTCCAAATTTAAACAACCCAATTACTTCAACAGTGAAATGTATAAAATAAGATTTTAGCAACTTTGTGTAATAGAAACGTAATTGGCAATATTAATAAATATTACTTAATACAACATGAATAAATTTCACAGACAATGTTGAGTACAAGAAGTCAAACAAAAGAGATTCTATAGAATAAAATTCCTTAGTTCAAAATTCAAATAAACTCAAAGCTAACCTATGGTGAAAGATAGTTATCTTGATACTTTCCTTTGGCATCAGGGGCCATGTGCATTATTGCACATAGAGGCTTCAAATAGATGAGTAATTTCTGGATCTGGGAAATATGAATATACAAATTCCCCAAGCTAGCTCAGTGTTGGTGGCTCACACCTGTAATCCTAGCTACTTAGGAGGCTGAGATCTGAAGTTTGAGATACAAAGCCAGCTGGGACAGTAAAGTCTGAGAGACTCTTATCCCTAATTAACTACCCAAAAGCTAGATATGGAGCTGTGTCACAAGTGGCAAAGTGCTAGCCTTGAGTAGAAAAGCTCAGAGACAGTGCCCAGGCCCTGGGTTCAAGCCTCCCACCCCCAACAACAACAAAATATTCACCAAATCAATAGACTCCTCTGTATTAAAATTCAATCCATAGTGTGCTAGTCCTTGAGCAAAAGAAGCTCAGGGAGAGTGCCCAGGTCCTGAGTTCAGCCCCAAAGACAGAGAGAGAGAGAGAGAGAGAGAGAGAGAACCACAGTTCATCTTTCCCAAATGACACTCTCCTATTAATTCTATTGCCCCATTTCTTGGTCTCTTAGTCATTTGTGCCAACATTCTGCTCTCAGATGAAATTAACTTGACTGATATAAGTGGAATCAGAAAAATAAATAAAATTCAATGAAAAGTTTATAAAAATAAAACAACTACTAAAACTTCATTCTCATTCATTTTTCTTACCCCCTTTGAATGCCATGATATCTCATCCCAATTCCAGATCTTTCCACATCTTTAAATGTCTTTAATGAGAAGCTAAGCCTTGTTCTCATGAAGAACAGCTCCACCAGTTGATATCTTAAATTTCAGTTCTCAGACCACAATGATTTATCTTTCCAATTTGATCACCAATTTCTCCTCACCCTCTATTTTGATTTTAAGACCATTATTTCCTCTCATTTTCATAGTCATCAGATTTGTGTTTGTTTTCAGAGATGTATCACTTTAGTCTAAGAATGCTATACAAACTAGTCACAGTATTTTCAGTCTCAAAATACAGTCATGTGATTTCAAAATCATGGCAATCTTTAAATCTGATACTAGACCATGCTATTTTATGAATTACTTAAGACTAGTATATATTTGTAAAACATATACATAAAGCATATTTGCAAATGTTTACACTTCTCTCACCAAGAGATGGAGAATATGTCCCTTTCCTTTGATTGTGGATCAAGTTGAATAGTTTTCACATAACCAGCAGAATGCAGCATAAAGCACATCACCTGCTTCGAAGGATTAGCTGACAAAAGGCAAAGAAACGTTAACCTTGCTTGACCTTGCTAGAACACAAGCAGTTGAAGCCCTGAGCCACTGCCACTTTGCAAAGAAAACCAGAACATATAGAGATTGGGCTGGAGGGTGGGGCAGGGGTAATGGAGGAGACACCAATCAAATCAGGCTTCAATTATTACTTTGATTGGTAGAGATTAATAAATACATTATAAGTTCTGTCATTTTGCCACAAGCAATTTGTAGCCCTGTACAAGTCTCCTTGATGCTAGTCTCTATCCTTCACTCACTACATGAGTCTGGCACAGTACTCTCTGAGCACTGCTGTAGTTGGTAGGCCGAGGTCACTGTAAAACTTTACATGTGTTTCCCTTTTCTCAAGGATTATAGTCATGTTTTGCCCAGTGTTGGAGGTCTGAATACTGTTATTTCAGTGTTCTATTTGTTTTGAGTGGGAGGGCTACTCTTTAGAAGTAGAAATCCAAATGTAGTGGTCAAATTAATAACAAATTTGAATTATGCTAATTTTAAAATCCATACCCAAAGGTCCAGAAAAAAAGGTTCCTTATATAAGATAGAGTACAGCTCTTTAAAAATCATTCCTATAACAGGTGTCTATCTAAACTTGAGTTCTCTTTAAATTTTTTATTAAGTAGTTGTACAAAGGTGTTTTCCTTTAACAAAGTAGTTTATGAATACAATGTATTTTGATAATGCCACCCCTTTCAACATTTTCACCCATCCCTCATCTTCCTAACCCTTCCTTCACTCTTAATTTTGTAGTATATACATATATACATATTGAATTCTTGTCTGCATTTCCCACTCTTTTCTTCATTTATCTACCTCTTTCTCCTTGTCCCCAACCTACCCCTTTCATGTATCCATTCCCTAGATTTTTATTTTGCTGAACTTTTGATTTTTGTTTTCTAAGGAATCACATTATTTGAGATCTCCCTTGACTATACCTTATTTCAGTTAATACATTTGTGCACACTTGTATTCCAACCAATGTATTTATTTGTAAGCCCATATGAGGGAAAACATGGATCCTTTGTCTCTCGGGCCTTACTTAAATTAACAAAATTTTTCCAGGTCTCAGTCCAGAACTGGACAATATCATTCTTTCTAATAGAGAGGTAAGATTACATTGTGTATATATACCACGTTTTCTTGATACATTCATCCATTCGAAGGCATCTGGGCTGATTCCATATCTTGGCTCTGGTGAGCAGTACTGCACAATGTACATGCCTATGCTGGTTGCTTTACTATATCTTGGTTTGTAATCTTTTGAATAAATGCCCAGGTACAGAATTGCTGGAACATAGGGTTTTCTTGATAACTGCAATTCTAACTGGGATGAGGTAGAATCTCAATGTTGTCTTGATTTGCATTTAATTTATGGCTAGAGAGGTTGAGCATTTCTTCATATATCTATTGGTCATTTTACCTCTTCTGAGAAGGCTCCCTTTAGCTCATTAGCTAAAAATTAGTTTCTTGGGTTGTTAGTTTATTCAGAGTTTAATATTTTAAATTCTCTGTACATTCTGTATATTTCATCTTTGGCAAAAAGTCTTCTCTCACTCTGTAGGTTTTCTTTCAGCTTGCTGGCTGTGGCCCTTGCTGTGCAGAACCTTTTCAGTTTGACACAGTCCCATTTGAGTTCTTGAACAGACTGCATACTGGCTTCTCTCATCTTTAGAGCTCTGAAAGAAGTCTTATCACACACCCAAGAGCATCTTATTACTAGAGCTGCAGAATATATTCTCTTTTCAGTTCATCTTCGTTCTGTGTTCATATGATTATCAGCCAGTCTCTTGTGACTACTGAATACTTTAAAGTTGGTAGTCCAAGCTGATAGGCTTTGAAGGTACAAAACACACATCATATTTCCAAACAGCCTTGCACAACCTAGGGAAGTACTTGACCATCTGAGTTAGGCACTCAGCCCTTTTCTTTTGTATTCTGCTTTTGAGATAGGTTTAGCTAACTCTGCCCAGGCTGGCCTCTAATTCACGGCCCTTCTGTCTCTGCATGTATCCCTATGCCTGGCAGATTTCCAAGACTTACTATGAAAAGAATGTAACATACTTGATGCTAAATTGAAGAGTGGAGAGAGCAGACATCCTTGTCTCATTCCTGACTTTAGAGGAAATGGCTTTAGCTTTTTGCCATTAAGTATGCTACCTGTAGGTTTGTCATACACAGTCTTTATTATATTGAGGAATGTTCCATGGATTCCTAGTTTCTCCAGAGCTTTCCTCATAAAGTGTGTTGGATTTTGTCAGATGTTTTTTCTGTGTCTACTGAGATGATCATGTGGCTTTTATCCTAGCTCTTGTTGATGTAATGAATTACATTGACTTGTGTATATTGAACCAGCTTTGCAACCCTGCAATGAGTCCTATTTGATCATAGCATATGATTTTTTTGATAAGGTGTTGAAGTCAATTGGCCAGAATTTTGTTGAGAAGTTTTGCACCGATTTTCATCAAAGAAGTGGACTTATAATTCTCTTTCTTTGATGAGTCCTTGTCTGGTTGGGGGATGAGAGTTATATTGGCTTCACAGAAAGAGTTCGGTAGTGAACTTTCATTTCAAATTTCATTTAAAAGTTGGAGGAGTATTGGTGAGATTTCTGCTTTGAAGGCCTTGTAGAATTCAGCTGTAAATTCATCTGGTCCTGGGCTTTTCTTGGATGGGAGGTCTCTTATTGCTGTTTCTATGTTGATGCTTCGTATAGGTCTGATTGTTTCTGTGGTAATGTTTCCATTCTCATCTCTGAGTTTATTTATTTGGGTATGTTCTTTTTTTGGTAAGATTTGCTAAAGGCCTGTCAATTTTGTTAATATTTTCAAAGAACTAACTCCGTGTTGTTGATTCTTTCTATGATTTGGGGGAACTCTAATTCATTTAATTCTGATTTAATTTTAATTATTTGTTTCCATCTACTGGATTGGTGTTTGGCTTGTTGCTCTTTTTCAAGGAGATTCAGGTGCATCATTAAATTGTTGGTTTGAGATCTCTCCAATTTGTTGATGTAGGAACTCAGAGTGAAAAATTTTCCTCTGAGTACTGCCTTTGCTGTGTCCCAGAGGAGCTGGTAATTTGTATGTTCATTTTTGTTAAATATCATGAACATTTGAATCTCCTTTCTAATCTCTTCAATGATCCACTGGTAGTTCAACAGTGTGTTGTTCAGTCTCCATATGCTACAAGATTTTCTTTGGTGGCTTTTGGTGTTGAATTCTAATTTTCTTCCCTTGTGGTCTGAGAGAATGCAGGGAATAATTTCAATGTTTCTGAATATGGGCAGATTTGTTTTGTGGCCTGAAATGTGGTCTATTTTGGAGAGTGTCATGTATTCTGATGCTGCTGGGTAAAATATTCTGTAGATGTCTGTTAAGTCTAGTTGGCCTATGCAGTTATTTAGATCTAAGGTTTCTCTGTTGAGTTTTTGCCAGGTTGGTCTATCTAGTGGGGAGAGTGGTGTGTTAAAGTCACCAGCAATCACTGTCTTTGGATCTATGTGAGATTTGAGGGAAAGTAGTATTTCTTGGATAAATTTGGGTGCTCCGGTATTTGGTGAATAGATATTTAGAATTGTTATATCCTCCTGTAGGAGAGATGTCTTGTTTAGTTTGTAATGTCCTTCTTTATCTCTTCTCACTAATTTTAATTTGAAGTCTATTTTTTCTGATATTAAGATTGCAACTCCCACCTGTTTATGGAGGCCATTGGCTTGGTAGATTTTGTTCCAGCCTTCTACTTTCAGAATATGTTTTTGTGGGCAAGGTCTCTTGAAGACAACAAATAGAAGGATCTTGTTTTTTGATCCAACTAGACAACCTATGTCACTTAATTGGATAGTTAATTCCATTAATATTAAGAGTTAGGATTCAGGGGTGTTTGGTAGCTCCTGCCATGTTATCTACCTTCTTAGGGGCCTGCCTACTGGGTTCTTACTATGATTATCTGATTCTCTGTTTGGAGGATGTTTCTCTGCCTTTATTGTGCTCTTGTTGGTTTTCTATGTGTTTGACCTCTTTAAGTATCTTTTGCAATGCTGGTTTGGTGGAGATACATTATTTCAATTTTTCTTTGCTGTGGAAGGTTTTTATTTGTCCCTCTGTTATGAAGGAGAGTTTAACTGGGTACACTATTCTCAACTGATAGTTTGTCTTCAGGATATGGCATAAATCATCCCAGGCTCTTCTTGCTTCATGGTCTTTGCTGAGAAATCTGTAGGTACTTTAACTGGTTTTTCCTTCATAGGTGATCTTCTCTTCTTGGCAGATTTAAGGGTCCTTTCCTTTGTATCTATTGATCCTGTGTGAGTTACAAAGTGACGGTGGGATGTCATGTTCTGGATTGGTCTTTTTGTGGTTCTAAAAACTTCTTGTATCTGAATGGGCCCATCTCTTTGGCTAGCCTCATCATGCTCATACATCGCCCTATCACATTCACACAGAGCCCTTTGCAGGCTTTCAATCTTTTCATTCAGCATGTTTACTAGTAATGTTTGTAGAGCATTTCGAGAACTCTGCTCTGAATTATTCATTAACTTTTTATCATGAGTGGGAGTTGAGATTCCTTGGCTGGCTGTTTTCTCTAGCTTGTAGTCACTGGAAGGAGCTTTTCCCTGAGAGGCTAGTTCCTGATATCCTCTTTTGACCCAGCATGGAGCCACTCTCAGGATTTAAGCTGTAACAAGTTTTGAATTGTTTGTAACCTCCTGCAGCCAGGAGAGCAGTCCTTCCTGCAGAGGGGTGGACTGCTTCTGGTTCTGTTTACCCAGTGAAGAAAGTTGCTTTGCCCTGGTGGGGCTTCCCCCAACCTAGGAAGGGCAACTTTCCCCTGGATGAAGCTGAGACTCACTGCTCAGGTTCTTTTGCCCTTTTGAAAAATGGCTCCGCAGTGTCTGCTTCTCAGGCCCGAGTTATCTGCTAGCTGCTCTGCCTGGTCTTTGCCAGTATCAAAGATGGCATCCTTCTCAGCTGGTGGGGGAATGGCTATTTTCCAAATACTGTTCTGTGAGAAGGAGTGGGAATGTCTTGTGGTTTACTTACACCTTTCCCTAGGTTTTCAGGCCATCCACAATCTGCATCTGTCTGTGGTCAGCAGGATGAAGATCTGTCAGTGAGTGGAAGCCACTCACTACACCTCTGGCACCATTGTCCCAGGCTTGGCTCTGTAGACTGCTATGGTAGCAGGAGCAGCCACTATCTCTGCCACCTCTAGGGTCACCGGTGTGTGCATGAAGCTGTCTACTTCACCAGGCTGCCTAAATTTTTCCTCTCTGGCCAAACTCTCTATACTATGATGGGTCAGTTGGTGTGACTCTCTTGCCTTCAATTCTTCACTGGAACACTAAAACTGGTTTCTTTGAAAAAGCTCAGTTAGCCCTGAGCTGCTCCTCCACCATCTTCCTCCAGATCCTTTCCAAGAGCAGGTTTACTGGCAACCATTCTGACCTGGTAGATTGGCTTGGGAGATGGAATGGGAGCCCAGATATTTGCATTCATCTTCAGACCTGTTCTTTGTCATCTTATTCTATATATTCCTTCTTCATACCATGCTATCCTCAGAAGAATTATTACTTAGACTATCATTTCCCCAAGTCTTTATCTTCTGGCTTACGTTCCTTTCATTTTCTGGCCCTTCTTTCTTCCAACTGCCAACTGCACACCTTCACTTGGATGCCTCAAACATAGGACATGTAACACTTTATTCTACCTAATCTATTAGGTCCTTTGCCCCCAAAGTTACCAAAGCTAGAACTCTATCATCCTGTCCTCATATTTCTACTAAATCTTCTTGCTTCATGCCTTTTTGATTCCTTTAGAGTTTTTCAGTCTTGTTAGTACTAAAATACCGAGCCACAGCACTCTTGTTGTAAGGAGTTGTAGGATGGTTAGCAGTTTCCATGTCACCTTAACCTCCTTGATAACAGTAGCACACTCAAGTTGGAACAACCTGAAGGGAGACTGGGAGAAAATGACACACCTTTCACCTTCTCTGGCCCTATGGAACAACTGCCTTAATTTAGGCCTTCATTATCAGTCATCACAGTAGGAAATGACAATCCATCCATGCCTGTTCAACACTACACCTCACCCTTTTTTCCATATTTCTTTCACTTGAATACCTTTCACCAGAATAAAGGCAAATGTCTTCCATCTGGCATGAAAAGGGCATTAACTATTTTCTGTTTGCCTCTCCATCTTTCTACTACAATCATACTGAATTCCTTTGCAGTTTAGTTACGGAAGGATGAAATTTATAAAACATGTTAACTGTATACAGTAAGTAAGCTAAGTATCTTATGAAACAAATGCAAAGCGCCTCGGCTGTTTTAAATTTAGAATCTGAGTAACCATGTACTTTGTGAAACATAGGCAGAATTGTGTTAAATATACATAGTAAGTTGGTAAACTATAAGTCATGCCAAAACTAAAATAAATAGAAAACATGATGGAACAGAGGGTCTCTTACAGTCAAAATGGAATGGAAAAAACTAAGTTACACATAATCATGCATCTCTAGTCTGACAATTATGTCACCCTTCCACAAGCTACCCATTGATGACAACTAAAATAGTCGCATATGCTAAGAAATGCAGTAATTGTCATCTGCCTGTCTTGTAAGTTCTATTGCGCCCAAGCATACTTCACTGCATCTATTCAATACAGAAAGCACATTCTAAGGCTCCAAAGCATTTTCCACCTGTGGGCTTGCTTGGTGACAACTCTCCTCTGGTCAATGGGTATATCATTAATGGAGAAAGCTAATGTGGTAGATAGGACATGATTAACCAGTGACTCCAGTAGGCTTCCTATTCTATGTGTGTCAATTTCCTGCAATTCTTTCCTTTTGCTTTTCACTGGATACTTAAATGGATTGAATACACCAAACTGTTCAATAATCTTAATCTGCTCTGTAAAGCTTCAGGGTATCTTGCCTTGTAAGTTTACTTAGGAGGCAACATTTTATCAAGTTAGCTACTTACAAGAAAGTTCAATTCAAACTTTACACTCCCCACCACAATGACCCTGCCAGATTATCTCTACTTTTATCATGTTCCTACCCCTAAGCATTTTTGTTTGGGTTTTTTTTTAACTGTATTTTTTTTGTCTTTTCTTTTTTGGTACTGGGGATCTAACCCAGGACGTTGCGCTTGCTAGGCAAGCGCTTTGCCACTGAGCTACATCCCAGCCCCCCTAAGCATTTTTATGGCACTTAGATGCCACACTAGCCTGTGATGCTCCTTAAAAGTAAAAGTGAATTCTATGCATTTTATCACATTTATTTAGCAGAGTAACAGCTACAAAGTAACCAGCAAAAAAACCTTAAAAGGCAATCTGCAGATAAAGGTAAGGGTTTAAGCATTTGAATACGGAATGTCTCTGTGGGGCTCCTTTGATGAAGTTGATATTCCCCAGTTTGTGGGAGGTGCCAAAAACTTTGGGAGGTGGAGCCTACGTGGAGGAAGTGGGTCACTGGCTTTAGTTTTTAGGGTCTATACTTTTCCCTGCCCCTGACTATATCCAGCCCTTGCCACATGCTCCTGCCCTCCATGATGTTCTCCCTCATCACCAGCCCCAAAGCAAAGCCAGCAACTATGTGGCACTGTAGACATGGTTACTCTTCCCAAATAACTATGTTTCCAGCAAAGGCCATTTTGCCTAAAGTTAGCCAGGTGAGGCTGTACCTGGAATGTGGGCTGGGGGCAGACGAGGTGGGGCTATCTGAATTGTCAGTGTTCACTGTAAGGTCCGCTCCTGGATGGCTAGCAGACTCCACCCTCCCCACAGCAAAGTCTCCACCCAGTACCTGCATTACCTAGGCAACTGGGACACCTGGAAGAGGTCACATCTGCATCCGCTGAGGTCACATCTGAATTTGCTGTGGCCACACCTTTCTTTGCCCAAACCCTAGATAAGGCCTAGCCCAGGCCCAGACGCTCTCTCTCTGCTCTTTTCTACTCTTAGCTCTTTCCTTCTCTTTCCCAGTGCCCTTCTCTTTCTTCTTCTTCTAGCTCTCTCTTTCCCACCTTTCCCAGATGCTCTCTCTTCTAGCTCTTTTCTCTCTCTCTTTCCCAGCTCTCTCTTCTTTCCCAGCTCTCTTTCTCAGGCCTTTCCCCACCCCATGGAGGATCAAGATGGCCTGGTGCCAGCCGGAACGATGAATAAACTTACCCCTTACCTTGTTACCACGTGTGTGGTGGTGTTCTTCCTCACTTATCTCTTTGTAAAAAACTAACATTCACAAGGAATTTTTTAAAATAACAGTACAAAAGCGGCAGTACAGTTGTATTATGATTTTGCACAACAAGAAAGGAATTGCCCACATGCTCAAGAAGTTGATGTCAGCCCACCTGACCTTCTGTATATCTGAGGTTTTTTTAATAATAATAATTTTATTGTAAGGGTGATGTACAGAGAGGGATTACAGTTACTACACTTCTTGTCAGACACCGTTGTCCCTGTAAGGCCCACCCCAGGCCATGCAGGCCCTGTGCAGATGCCTCCCTACCTCTTGGCTAAGTTTCCACCCAGTATCTGCTTTACTTAAGTAACTGCCACACCTGGAAGCAGTCACCTACCCCTCCTACTAGGTTACATCCTGGGCAGCCCCCAATCACGCCTCCCATCTGACCATAGGAGGGACTTAGACCAAGGTCACAGCCAGATCCAGTGTGACCATACCTTTCCACCACCTGGCCACACCTCTTCACTTCTCTGGCCTGGATAAGTCCTGACCTGGGGGTGGGTCATCCCTTCAGCCAAGTGGTCTCCACATGAAAGGCAGGGCCAGCAATGTGGCAATGGTAAAATAAACTTCTCTTCCTGCCTAATACTGGGTGGTCAGTGGTATTCTCTTTACCAGCTACCTAATTAAACCTACCTATTTAATTTACCTTACAGTCCCCTCCTTCCATTTTCTCCCACTTACCCCCCCACATCCCCTCCCAAGTTGTAAAATTCATTTCCAACATAGTGTCTTTTGTGAGAATTGCTGTTGTATTGGTTCACCCTTTGTCCTTTGTCTCACCATTTTGTTATTCCTCTTCCCCTGTCTACAAGACATAGGGCTACTCCACTGATAGTGGGAATGTAAACTTGTTCAATTACTTTGGAAAGCAGTATGGAGTTCCTCAAAAGACTAAACATAGAGCTTTCCTAAGACCCAGCAGTCCCACTTCTAGGCATTTACACAAATGACTACAAACAAGGCCACACCAAAGCTACAATCAACAACTGTGTTTATCACATGTTAAAGAGGAAAGAAAGAACAAAAACAATTCCAACAATCCAATTTAGCTCCACTGGAGAGCTGAATTGGGATGCCCTGATGACCGAGATGAGCCAGGAGACAGGACTCAGGACACGATCATGGAGACACACATGGCATGGTATCCTGATGGCTAGGCTGATCTGGGCCTAAATAGGTTGGTGGAGGGAGCAGATCCTGAGGAAATTCCCAGTCTCTGGCACTGGACTGACAGATTCAGTAGTCTGTCAACCAAGTACACACCCAGGCCTCCAGGGGTCTGGACACACCCATTACCTGGGAGGCAGGTGATAGGCAGGAGGTTTTCTTCACCCAGCATGAAGACCCTACACTCCATGTGGCCAATATGGTGCCAGCCAGACCTGGCCTCCTTACTTCACAACCACCAAGGAATTACTCATGGTTTTTGTTTTTGCTCTTCTGCCACTCCCTAGTTCTAAGATTAATGTAACATAGTTTTGTCATATGGGAATTTGATCTCCAAGATACAGAAAAGCCACATTTTAAGAGGTACAATTTATTAGAAAGCCAGCAACTACAAGCAGACAAATGTCCTAGGAGAACTTGCTGCCTTGAACACTGTTAGAAAACTGAGCCATGAGGGTAGCAGAGTAAAGAAAGAGGAGAAAAACATCTCAACAAACCTATTCAGCTCTAATGGAGAGCTGAAGTGGGAAGCTATGGTAACCTGAGGAAAGTCAGGAGACAGGAGGCAAGTTGCAAAAGTCTCAGGGAACTTGAGATCTCAGAAATTAATGGCAAAGGTCTGGCAGCTCCAGTCACCTATCGGTGAAGTCTCTGCCCCTGCGTCTAAGGAATTCAGACATGCCCATCACCTGGGGGTGGAACTTCATCCTCCAAGAAGCCAAGATGGCATCATTTAGACCCAATTCGTTAATGCGCACTATGTTGCAAACATGGTGCCAGTTAGACCCAGTATCTTATTTCAGTTTCAAAATCCTGCCTGCTGAGAACCAGGTGAAAGTGCTAGATGGGGTTATAAACTTAATGATGACACAATACATAAAATTACTAGTAAGCACAGACATTTGGAATTCTTATTTGCCAAGGTACATTTTTCATTTGCAAATTAAAACAACAGTTTTTGTTTTCCCTTGAATTGACTTAAAATGATAAAAATGACTAAATCAGATGACTCTGCAGCCTGTAATCTTATCTACTCTGGAACCTGAGGTTTGAGGATGGAAGTGAAATGACCTTGGAGTCAAGAAAACCTATGGAGGCAAGGTCAAAGGTGATGAAACGCCTGTTTTATTGGTGGGCTGGTGACTGCTTTGTCCTGGGCTAAGGTCAGAATTAAGAGCAGCAGCAACCTCCAGTGGGAAAAGGTTTATAAAAGGCCAGAACCGCATGCACATTCACAAAAGCTCAAAAATCATTTGGGGCATGGATATTTTTAGTTGGAGACCAGGGATTCAGAACTGGAATGGGGGTCAACAAGAAAACATTCTTCCACTGGTTTTCACCTCCAAATCAAATCACTGACTTTTTTTTTACATCCTCCTTTTGGACCAAATCCTAAACTCTCTCCCTCCCCCATCAGACAGGCTTAGAGTGCAACAGGTCCAGCAGATAATAACATGTCACCTGTACAAAGGTGTGGGTAGAAGAGCTCTCCCCATGGGAGGTCTTAGTAATGCATTCTTCAAATAACAGCTTTTCTTAATGTAAGAATTACCAGCATCTGCACTGCACACAAGAATCCAAACTTGACAAACAAGGACTCTTAGAGCATATTTTTGCTTTTTCTAAAATGCACCTAACTGCAAAATAGCATTAAAACCAAATTATATCACACAGATAAATCTTTTTGAATGTTCCTTTAAAACTTTTCCAATTTTTAATACATCCCAAGGCACAGTTTTAGAAATACCAATCACATCACCCTTTTCCAGCATCCATCTGCAAGGAAAAGAGTCAGGATGCAGATAGGTAAGGTCTACACAGGAACACCTCCCTACCTCTTGGTTAAGTTTCTGCCCAGTATCTGTTACCTAGGTAACTGGCAGACCTGGAAGCAGTCACCTTCCCCTCCTGCCAGGTCACATCCTGGGCCACCTCTGGTCACATGCCTCCCATGTGACCTTAGGAGGGTCCCCTACCCTGAGGTCATGTCTGGATCCAGTGTGGCCACCCCTTTCCCCCACATGGCCACACCTCTTTCTGTCCTTGGCCTAGATAAGTCCTAGCCCAGGGTCAGGTTGCCCCTTTTCTTTTCAGCCATGCCTCTCCACCATGCATGGTGGGAGCAGCAGTTTGGTAAATAAACTTCTTCTCCTGCCTGAATAGTGGGTGGTGTTCTCTTCATTGGCTACCTAATGAAACCTACCTATTTAATATACCTTACAACAGGGACCCAACCCATCCTACAAAATGGGCCTATATCCATCCCACTCCTTAGGGCTAGATGAACTGCCTTTGCGCCAGCTTAACAACTCTTCCATCACGCATGGACTCCCAACTAGGGCCTGTCCTAGCATGTGTGGAGCCACTGAGCTGCACCTTTGCCAGTTCACCCATTATCCCAGAAGACAGGCCTTCTATTAGTTCATCTGAAGCTTTTTCCTGTCCTTTTCTCTTGGTTCTTCACCGAGATACCCAAGCAGTTTTAGACATCTTTGGCAGTAATAAACAAACCTTTAAATTTAAATTTCTAATACTTACCTGAAAATGTTAGCTGTGGAGAGACATAATACATCCTAAATCCCCAATGTCTTTTTGCTAAGCCAGATAACTTGATTATAGTATAAACAGTCTTATGCACTAAAATATCATATTTTCTTGATTTGTCAATGAAAGAATCCTTAGAAGATTTTTTAAATGCCCAAACCTGATGTTTCTTTGGAGCATGAACTCACCCATTTACCTTTTTGTGGTTTAAGTATACACCTATCCAATTTTTCTCACCTTTTTTTACAGCATGCTGAGAGTTTCTATCTTCAACATGTTCAGACTCATGAACACACAGTTGCTCACAAAGATCTTAAAGCACGCCAAATGAATGAGTTGTACATTTTTCAATGGCAAGAGATTATTTTTGCCAATCTTACTCTTGCAGATGCTACAATGAGTTAAGACAAAACTTTTTAACAAGGAACTTTAGCTGAGCTTTTTTAGGTAAATTGAGTTTGCAGCTGAGGAAAAAGAGAGCAGCATGTGGCATTCAGGCAAGGGAAAGGTTTATTTTCCAGCTACAGGCCACCTCTGGTCAAGTTGGAAGCCCAAGCAGCAGGGATTAAAAAGGTCGAACCACAACCAGGTCATGACCTATCAAGGCTAGCAGTGGGAGAAGGTGTGGCCATGGGAGGGGGTGATGTGGGAGGGGGAGGTGACTGTCTCCAAATGTTCCAGTTACCTAGGTGAGGCAGGTACTGGGCGGGAACTTAACCCAGAGGAGAGAGGAATCTGCTCTGCCTTCCCAGGGCAGACCTTACACTCCAGCCTTTTAATAATTATGATAAAGGACACAAGATACTCTCTGGCTACTTCCTGCTGGCAAGAGGCATCGACATTAAGGGTAAAAGGCAGAAATGTGGTGCCTCCTGACCCATGGAGAAGGTAGCAAACAGCAGCTATCCCTTGATAGCTAAGTCCTTGAGTGAAGTCTGGAAGAAATCTACTAAGGCAGGGGCTGGACAACACTAAAATGAAAAATATTACTGAAATGAAAAAATTAGATGCCAATTACTTGGAGGTAACAAGAGGGATGATATTGAGATGCCTGGAGAGTAGATGTCTCAGTTTTACTCCCTGGGCTCTTCAGGGATGTGAGGCAGCCTTGGTAGGCCCAAGGGGGGAACAGGTGTACCTGGAGGTTAGTGTTGGTATAGACGGGGCAGGAGCAGGAGACCTTTTTATTCTTGACAGGTGAAACCACTGAGGCTGTCCCTTGAGCTTCACTGCGGTGGGCATGGTCAGCAGAACCTGGTGAGGGCCTGTCCACTTAGGGTGTAAACCAGATGGATGAATGTCTTGAGAAACACTTGATCCCCAGGGAGAATCGGGGGAGTGGGAAAGGGGCCTGGATGAGGCTGAGGGAGACACTGGTCAGCATGTTGGCGCAGCATGTGCCTAAGAAAGGTTAGGACAGGAAGGTAGCCTATTAGTGGAGTCTTGGTATTGTCAGTAGGGAAATTACCTAAGAGAAAAGGTCTTCTATACATTAACTCAAAGGGGCTGAGGATGGTAAGGGTGCGGGGAGAGGAACTTAAGTGGGTAAGCGCCAGGGGTAACAGTTCTGGCCAGGATTGCTGGAGCTCTAGGGAAAGTTTAGTAAGTTGTGTTTTGAAGAGTACATTAGCTCTTTCAACCTTTCCAGAAAACTGAGGCCTAAAAGGAATGTGAAGATTCCACTGGATGTTTAGAGAGGCTGCTACCTGTTGGGTCACTTTTGTTTTGTTTTGTTTTTTTGGGTCCAGTCGTGGGGCCTGAACTCTGGGCCTGGGCGCTGTCCCTCAGCTCTTCAGTTCAAAGCTAGCGCTCTACCACTGGAGCTACAGCGCCACTTCCGGCTTTTTTTCTTTTTGTTTATGTGGTGCTGAGGAATCGAACCCAGGGCCTCATGCATGCAAGGCAAGCACTCTACCACTGAGCCACCTTCCCAGCCCCTGTTGGGTCACTTTGGAGATGAAAGTAGGTCCATGGTCAGGCTGAAGTAACCTAGGTAAGCCAAACCTTTATTTTATAAGGACACAGGCAGCAGTGTCAGCAGTCTCTGACGTTGTGGTATAGGCCTCAATCCATCCTGAAAAGGTATTTCAGCCAACCCAGAAATGAACCCACAGACCGATAGCCACCTATTCTTGGAAAAGGGAGCTAAAAAATAATAGAATGGAAGAAAGACAGTCTCTTCAGTAAACAGTGCTGGCAAAATTGGTTTAACACCTGTAGAAAACTAAAGCTAGAACCTTATATAACACCCTGCACCACAATCAACTCCAAATGGATCAAAGATCTTAGAGTCAAAGTAGACACCCTGAAAACATTACAGGATGGAATAGGAGAAACCCTAGGCTTCCTTGGCACATGCCGAAATTTTCTTAATAAAGACCCAGAAATACAACAAATCAAAGAAAGGTTGGACAAATAGGATTTCATGAAACTGCAGAGCCTCTGCATGGCAAAGGACATAACAAGCAAGATCAATAGAAAGTCCACAGGTTGGGAGAAAATCTTCACTAGCCATACAAAGGACAAAGGTCTCATATATAAAATATTCTTAGAACTCAAAAAATTAAGTCCCCCACCAACAAATCCTCAAAGAAACAACTGCCCAATAAATAAGTGGGCTAAGGACTTAAAGAGAAACTTCTCTGAAGAGGAAATAAGAATGGCCAATAGACGTATGAAGAAATGCTCAACTTCTCTAGCCATAAACGAAATGCAAATCAAAACCACATTGAGATTCTACCTCACCCCAGTTAGAATGGCTATAATCAAGAAGTCTAATAATGACAGATGCTGGAGGAGATGTGGCCAAAAGGGAACCCTCCTGCATTGTTAGTGGGAGTGTAAACTTGTTCAGCCACTTTGGAAAGCAATATGGAGGTTCCTCAAAAGACTACACATAGAACTCCCCCATGACCCAGCAATCCCACTTTTGGGCATCTACCGAAATGATCACAAACAAGGCCATACTAAAGCTACCAGCACAGCTATGTTTATACAAACACTATTATATGGAACCAACTCAGATGCCCCTCAGTAGATGAATGATGGATCAAGAAAAGATGATGTGTGTGTGTGTGTGTGTGTGTGTGTATTCTATGCCTCTATCAAAAAGAATGACACTTCTCTATTTGTTAGGAAATGGAAAGACTGGGAAAAAAATATTAAGTGAAATAAGCCAGGCCCAAAGAAACATAGGTCCCATAGTTTCCCTGATTTGCAATAACTAGTATATGTCTAGGACAATCAGAAAAGGTCAAAAGCTATGTATGTATTACCATATAAGATGACACAGGTGGATCCCTTGCAACAATGAGATGTACAAGTCATTATGTGGAGAAACAAACTTTACAACTTTGGGGGGGGAGGAGGATTAGGTGGGAGTGGGCAGAGGATGGGAAGGGATGGGAAGGGGAAACAAAGGAAGAGGGTACAATGCTTGATAAGAAATGTACTCATTATCTTGGCCATGTAATTGTAACCCCTCTGTACAGTATTTTCACAAGTAAAAAAAAGATGATGCTAGGCAAAATGAACCCCAGGATAGGGGCACAAGAGGTTTTATCTTTCTTGCTGTTGTTTTTAATGTACTTATAATGTACTGTGTAATTTTTTTGTATGTTCTTCCCCCATGGTATAACCCCTGTTTTCACTGTATTTGATTCCAGTGCCCTGCATCTTGTATATACATTTTTTTCTAATTTGGGGAGGGAAAGGGAAGGGAAATAACAAAATGTTGAAATAAGGATACAGGATGACCCATTGTAACAACAAGATGTACAAGACACTATGTTGAAAATGACCTTTACAACTTTGCAGGGGGTAGAGGGGAGGAGGAATTGGGGCGTGGAGAGGAAAGAGATGGTAGGGGAACAAACAAAGGAGGGGGTAACAATGCTCAATAGGAAAAGGACTTACTCATGTAAATGTAATTCCTTTGTACAGTATCATTACAATAAAAAAATATAGTTTAAGAAGAAGGTATTTTAGCCGCTTGCATGGAAGTTTGTGAGTGAAGTCTGCCAGTCTTCCCCTGAGGTATGTCCTGGTGCTTGGTATTTAGGTAACACAGCTGGGTGGAGACCACTCTGGGAGGCAGTAAGGGAACAAGTAGGGCAGGCTTGAGTCAGGCAGTTAGGTTAGGGCAATGGATTAGAGGTTTGAGAAGGTGAGAGAGAGGCTTGTATCCGATGTGCAGTGCCTGGTGTACCTGGGAAACAAAGCTGTCTGCTTGTGTCTCAGGAAGAATAAATCATCATCCTGGGACCACCATCCCCGTGCTTCCTGGTAGGCTCCCTGGCGGGAAAGTTCCTCCAGGTCCTATGGGGTATAAGGAGGTTGAATTGGAGGCAATACCAGAAGTAAAAGAGTTAGAAGTCGCCTTGGAAGTTGCCTCTGGGCTGCTGGCTTTGCCTCCCAGTCTGCTTTTGAACTGCCAACTGTGATGGCATCCAGTCCTGTCTGGTGTCCCATGCAATGAAGAGGGCTGCCTGTTGGGGGAGGGAAGCTGCTTCTAGGAGCTTAAGAATAAGTGAGGTATTAGTAATGAGGTCTCCTTCCTCATGGCTGCATGTGAATGGAAAATATGATAGGCATATTTTGAGTCTGTATAAATATTAATCCTCTGACCCTTGGCTAGAGTTAAGGCCCTAGTTAAAGCTATAAGTTCTGCCTTTTGTGAAGTAGTACCAGGGGGCAGAGGGCTGCTTTCAATAATGGTGCAGTCATTAATGATGGCATAACACAATTCAGCTGCCTGAGGAGGTAGGTGTGGAAACTGTCATTGATGTACCAGGTGTCTTCTGGGTCAGAAAGATGGGTTTCTGAGATACCTGTAAAATGGGTATGAATTCTTCCAAGGTCTCTGTATGGGAATGGGAAAGAGAGTTAGAGCTGGATGGAAGCAAGGTGGGTGTATTGAGAGGGGAGCAGCTTTCCAGAGAGAAGTCAGGGTTTTCAATAAAAGTAACATGAAACAGCTGCAGGCAGGAAGGGGAAAGGGAAGACAGGGCTTTATGAGATAAAAGGTCCTTTAGTCTGTGGGGAGAGTGAATGGTAGTCAACTGGCCAAAAGTGAGTTTTGTGCTGTCTTGTGCTAAGGTGGCTGCTGTCGCCAAAGCTTGAAGGCAGACTGGCCAGCCTTTTACTGTTGGGTCTAGTTGTTTTGAGAGGTAGGCCACAGGTCCAAAGAGGGACCTGACATTTGTCCAAGAACCCCATGGCCAATTCCCCACTTCTCAGTGACATAGAGTATAAAGGTTCCTTAAGGTTGGGTAGAGCCAGTGCTGGGACCTGAACAAGCGCTTACTTCAGTACCTTAAATGGGGTGTCAATGGGCTCTAGTAGGGAGCCCTTGGTTGCCTCATAAAGGGGTTTTGCCAAGGTAGCAAAATCAGGTATCCAAATATGAAGGAAGCCCACAAGCCCCAGGAAAGACAGAATGTCCTCCTTGGTCTGTGGGACAGAGAGTTACTTGATGTACGCTTTTCTATCGAGTCATTCTCTCTGTAGGAGTTACCTCTGGATTTGTTATCTGGGCCTTGGAAGGGGAGACCAACAGGAAGGAGGCCAATAGGAAACTGAGGAGGTCAGCCCTATGTTGGTGAGCCAACTTGAAGGGCTGCAAAGCAAGAGATCAACCACATACTGAAGAATGACACTAGGAGACACCTGAAGAGAGAGGAGATCCTTTGCTAAAGCTTGTCCAAAACAATGGGGACTGTCTCAGAACCCTTGAGGGAGGACTGTCCAGGTCAGCTGTTGTGCCCTGGAAGTATCTGGGTGCATCCAGGTAAAAGCAAAGAGGTCCTGACAGTCAGTGTGCAAGGGAATTGTAAAAATAAAAATGCATCTTTGCGGCTGGGAAGATGGCTCAGTGGTAGAGTGCTTGCCTTGCATACCTGAGGCCCTAGGTTCGATTCCTCAGCACCACATAAGCAAAAAGTAAAAAAGCCGGAAGTGGCGCTGTGGCTCAAGTGGTAGAGCACTAGCCTTGAGCTGAAGAGCTGAAGGACAGTGCCCAGGCCCAGAGTTCAGGTCCCACGACTGGACCAAAAAAAAATGCATCTTTGAGGTCCAGCACTGAGAAGTGGATGGTACCAGGTGGTATCTGTGAAAGGAGAGCATATGGGTTAGGCACAGGTCCTGGACTAGGTGATAGGTCCCATAAGGTTTAACTACTGGCAGAATAGGGGTATTAAAGGGGGAGTTAATAGGTCTCAGAAGTCCTTGTTTAAGAAGGCAAAGGATGACAGGTTTTAAACCGTCCCTGTGTCTAAGGGAAATGGGGGATTGGGATGTAGTGGGGAAATGGGTAGGGTCTTTAATGAGGACAGGAATATAGTATCTAGCCATAGTGGGTGTGAAAGTATTCTGGATAAGAGGGTTGACAAGATCTGGAAGGAGGGGGAAAGGATCTAGTTGGGACGTTACAGTGGAGGTTCATCTAGGGATAACAGCAGAATGGGTGTTGGCTGTTTGGGGACATGGAATGAGAGGGAGACTTGAAATTTAGAGAGCAAGTCCCTCCCTAGGAGTGGAGTAGACCAGTGGGGTAAGATTAGGAAGGAGTGTGAAAAGGGAAAGTCTTCCATTTTACATGGTACTGGTCCTGCAGTTGGGGGACAGGTAGGTAGTCATCAACACCCACCACCAAGATCTGGGAGGGAAAAGTCTTGCCTGCACATTGAGATAGCACCAAAAAACTGGCTCCTGTCCGAATCTAAGACAAAGGATACTAGCTTACTGGCTACATAGAATCACACCCTGGGCTCCTCCACTGTGATGGTTTTGTTCTTGGGAGCCAGCGGCCCCAGGCATAATCATTCTGTAGCCAAGCAGAGAATCTCCGGTGGGTCAGGCTCCTCCTGCCTAGGTCGACGGAGGTGGGAGGGCCTGGCCTACCTTGTGGATAGTCGATCCCCCAGTGTCCCTGTTGTCCGCACTTTGGGCAGGGACCAGGTGGTGGTCATGGTGAAGGGCAGAATTTTGCCCAGTGTCCTTCTTGTCCACATCTGTAGCATGATCCAGGCAGCGTATGTTGGGTGCCTCTTCTTGGAGGAAGCTACATGGCAGCAGTCAGGATTTGATAATTCTCCCTCTTACAGGCAGTCTTATCGGCAATCTCCTGATTTTTCCAATTATTAAAAACCTTAAATGCCATGCTCACCAGATCTCATTGAGGGAGTTGAGGACCATCCTCAGACTTTTTAAACTTTTTCCTAATATCAGGGGCTGACTGGGCAATAAAATGAGTATTAAGAACCATCTTGGCCTCTGGTGACTCTTGGTCTCTGGTGACTGAGTCTAGCTTAGTAGAGCACTAGAGTGCTACTGTGAGGTGTTCAAGAAATTCAGCTGGGTTTTCATTGGGCCTTTGAGTAATGTGGTTTAATTTGTCATAATTAACAGGGAGATAGGCTGCCTTTTGAAGGCCAGCCACTAAGCAAGTTATCATCCTATTTTTGTTTTCCCTCCCATGAGCATTATGTTGACAATTCCAATTGGGTTCTTCCCTAGGCACAGCTGTTGCTCCCACTGTAAAGTCAATATCTAAGCGGTGGGCTTTGTCAGCGTGCACCTGGGCTGTAATCTACACCCTTTCCTTTTCCTCAGCAGTAAGGGTAGAGGATAGTATTAGATATATATCCTGCCAAGTAAGGTCATAGGTCTGAGCTAGGTTTTTAAACTGCTTTATATAATTATTAGAATCTTGGGCATAAGCCTAATTTCTCCAGGGCCTGTTGTTTAACAAGGCATTTTAACATACTAATTGCCCTTTTAAATACCTTCAGTTGGAGGGATGCTGGGAGGGGAGGGGGTCACCTGAAATTAAGCTAGCCTCATTTTGTATTTTATCCAGTTTTAGACAAGAGCACTTTACAACTTTTTACACTGCCAGGACAAGCCAAATGTCTGAACCGGACCCACAGCCACCTATGCCCCCTCCAGCAGGGAGGGGCACAGTCTGAGACTTGTGTCTTTAGCCAGATTGCTAGAGGACCAAACCAGGCCTGCATCTGCACACACCCTGCCTCTTGGCTGCTGCCATACAGGGAGGGGGGCATAGAAAGCCTGTGACCAGGCCCAGCCAGAGAATGGAACGTTTATTCCCCCAAGATGTTCAACAAAACATGAAAAGCAAGGATCCACACTTAAAACTGGTACCAATTTAAAAAACAGAACAAGACAAGAAAAAGAAACAAAGACAGAGTTGGGGCCTAGTGGGCCCCCAACTCATCCCTACAAGGACTCTGAGTTAGCCCAGTGGGCCTGCTCCTCCCACTCAGCAAGCTGAACCCCACGTCTGTTGAATGAGCCTGCCACTCCCACTCAGCAACCTGGACTCTCTGACCCAAGTTGGTTAGCAGACAACACCAAAGACAGATAAGACAAGTGGCTACAGACCCTCGATACAAATGACTTTCCAAGGAAGTCCCAGGAAGTAACACTGTGCCCAGCTTTCTGCTGAGTCTCCCCAGATGCAGGCCTGTCCAGACTCACCTCTGGAGGATTTCCAAATGACTCCTGAACACATTGGTCCTGGGGAAACAGGCACTCAAGGAGGCTGGGGAATCTTAGAGCCGAGGAACTTCAGCCATCCCAAGGGCTGTGGCACTCACCTACAAGGGAGTTTCTTGGGAGCCAAGGCTTGATGCTATTCAGTTGGATTATCCGGCTGGGGCCTCCAGATAACGGCCTGGTTCTGACCACAGCTGAAAAACATCCCCACTCCTAATGATCTTTGAGCTTCTGTAAATCAGCTTGCTTGTGAAACTATCACTTGCATGTGGTTCTGGCCTTTATAAACCCTGACCCATTGGAAGGCACAGGTAGTCTCAGTTCTGAGCTAGCTCAGGACAAAGCACTCTCCTGCCAGCTAATAAAACTCCTTTGTCACCTTTGACTGTTCCTCAGTGGATTTCTCCACTCCGAGGTTGAAGCTAGCCAGGGCAGAAAAGTCCATTAGAGGATTATCTCTAATTCACCAGCAAAAAGTCAAAAGTGGAGTTCTGGCTCAAGTAGTAAAGCACCAGCGCTGAATGAAAAAAGTTGGAGAAATCAACCAATACATATGTGTATTAGAAAATACAAATGTGTATAATAAAATATACCTTATGTAGGTACTAAAATACATACTATATAATAAAGATAAATTCTAAAAATGAATGACCTCCTAACTTGTGAGGCTACAAGAGATTTGTTTCCTAAGAAACGTTTACAAGTAACTTCCCAGAGCCGGAGTTTTATACAATGTAACAGCCGCTTTCATAATTTATAACGAGATGTGTGTTTGTAGAATACGATCTCGTTCTGAGTCAAAGTCAACGCGAGGTTGGGACAAGTCCGTTTCTTGGGGTCCCTGGAACCCCAGTCAATCCCCTCCAGCATACCGGGGCGCAGACCTGGCAACGCACAGGCAAAGCACTTCGGTGGCAACTTTGCCTAACAGAGAGGGTCTCCAGGGAGCTGCCAATTCCCAGGCGCCAGGAAGCCACCTCCAATCCCCAGACGGCCGGGTGAAGCAACCGCAGCCGGATCTTGGCTCATTGGCCGGCTCCCGCCAGTTGGGCGGCCTCAGCCGACGCCGCCGGCGTCGGGCCCGCGGCCTGGGCTCCACTCTAGGCCTCGCAGCCGCTCGTCTCTATGGTAGCGAGGGCGCCGCGCTAGCCGCGGCCCGGGTCCTCTCAGTGGTAAGCGCCGAGCAGCTGGTCGGGAGCCGCCGAGTCCGCGGCGGGTCGGAGGCGTCGCGGGGCCGGGGCGGCTGAAAACGCAGGTGAAAGGGGATCGGCGCGGCGAAGGGGCTGGGGATGTCGAGCTGGGGTGTTGGGTCTGGAGGGAACCCCAGCGGGGCGGACCTCCCGGAATCCCCGGAGGAGGCCTACCCCGGCGGGGAGCACTGGGCTGCGAGCCGCGGCCTCCGCGGTCCTCCGCCTCCCGCGGCCTCGCTTCCCCGTCCCCGCCGCTGGCCCCCGGGCCCGGGCCCCGGCACCGCCGCGGGCACCCCAGCCCTACCCGGCTCCGGGGAAGGCTGACTGCGACCTGGCCCTCCGCGGCCCGGAGCCGAGTGTGCGGCGTGAGACCTCTCCTATTGTTGTCTGCGGCGGTGGGATTCGAACCCCGGGCGCCCCTCGGACCTTTGCACGTGCTCTAGATACTACGGGAGCCACCGCCGGTCCCTTTCCTGTGCTTGACACGAAATAGTCTGTAACTTGATAGCCTCTCCTAGCCTCACACTGGCGAGTGGCGTGGCTGTGTGTGTGTGTGTGTGTGTGTGTGTTGGTACTGTCTCTTAGCTTTCACACTCATGGCTGCTAGCACTCCACCACTTGAGCCATAGATAGCTCCACTTCCCAGTTTGGGGTGGTTAATTGGAGGTAGGAGTCTCAGGAACTTTCCTACCACATCTGGCTTCGAACTGCGATATCAGATCTCAGCATCCTGAGTAACTATTAGGATTACAGGCCCAGCTCGTTGTTAAATTTTCAAATTAAGATTTCTCTTAGGCCCATAGCTGTATGGTTGAGACCCCAGGCCATATGTGTGTGTATGTGTATATGTATGCATACATATGTGGATATATATACATAAATGTATGTGTGTATATATATATATATATATTTTAATATCCTGATACCATGAACATAGTAGGCAGTCATAACGGTTTGAATCTTAGAGGAGTGGAGGAGGAGGAAAGATTACTGGAGCTTGAACACAAGGCCTGGAAACTGATACTTAGCTTTTTCTGCGGGAAGCTTGTGCTCTTAACACTTTGAGCCACTTCTCCACTTTCAGCTTTTTGGTGATTAATTGGAGATGAGAGAATCTCACACATTTTTCTGCCTGTGCTGGCTTTTAACCGGCATCCTCAGATCTAATCTTCCTGAGTGGCTAGGATTACAGGTATGAGCACCTGAGACTTACTTAAGTCATTTCGTTGTATACATGAACCAAAGGCATCATGCCTTTGACCAATAGACATATTGTAGTAGCGCTGGGAATCATTTCTGGAAACTCGGAACTAATCACATTGATTCCAGGGAGATTTGCCTGGTTGGTTTGGGATTCTGGGAGTATGTGAACATGGATTCATTCAAAAGATGTTAACTATTAAGTGCAAGTATTATGCTAATTAGAAAAGCCACAACTATAATCAGGCTCTAAGGAATTCTTTGCCCAGAGCTTTCTATATAATAGAAAAAAATTAAACAGGTAAGAAAAAGTTACAAAAAAAGGAAGGCCTTGACATTATTCTTATATATGGGTTGATGGAGAAAATAACATTTTGTAGCACCAGCCTTCTATATATTGAAGGCAATAAGGAAATTTAATACACTTAGTTGTGCAAACATAGAAGAACCTTTCTTTACAATAGCTCCCAGGTAAGGCTTCAGCAGATAGATGAAGATGCTGTTGGTGTCTTGAGGATAAATAATCATTGCTAGGCAGAGAAATGGTCCAGTTTTTCAAGCAGAAAACACAGTGTTAAAAACTTGTAGGTAGTATAGATTTACCAGGAATATGTAGCACTTGGAACAAGTGATATCTTGTTTCAGTTTATTTAGTATTTAAGGACAAAATTTCAACAGAATGGTCACAGTTCAGTTTCTCTGAATATCCCTAGTGTTACAGGTATTGTTTATCCACATCTTGGAAGACTCGTAACAAAACAAGAGTACTTTGTTATTGACTATAAAGAAAGGTTTCCCATTTATGTTCAGAAAGATTGACATGTAATTTGCAGTTATTGCCATTATCTCTGAGTTACTCTTCTTCCTTTTCATTAGTTTATTTTAACCCAGTTTTCAAATGAGTATATTTATTGTTATTGTAAAAGTGATGTGTAGATGAGTTAAAGTTACATAAGTCTGGTAAAGTACATTTCTTTTTGAACAGTATCACCCCTTCCCTGTCTCTCTCCCAGTTTTTCTCTCCTGTCCCCACCCACAAGTTGTGCAGTTCATTTTCAATGCAGAATCTACTGAGTATCACTGCTGCATTCGTTCACCCTTTGTCCCACCATTTTTGTATCTCCTTCTTACCTTCCCAAGACAGGTAAACGAACAAACAAGACAAAAGGAAAAGACAACTATAACAGCAACAAAGAAAAAAAACCCTCTTGTATCCATTTCCTGGAGTTCATTTTCATAAATATTATTTTAAATTATCAGATACACATAGCTATTATGCCTTTCTGATCCTCCTGAGAATATCCTCCTTTTAACCTAATTTTTTACTTGAAGTAAAAAGGTCTCTATTACTATAATATGAGCTATTTCATCTAATGTGCTTGGGACCTTAATTGTTTGCTAATTTTTTTTTCTAGTTGGCTGAAATCTTTAAGCCTTTTTGGAGGCAGACAGGAACATCATGATTTGAAACCAAACAGGGCAAAAAATTAATAATTTTAAAAAAGCAAGGCACTATCTTGAGAGTTGTAATTCCAGGTACTCAGAAGACTGAGGTAGGAGAATCTCAGCTCAAATCCAGTCCTAGTAAAAGCATGAAACTGTAAAATAAATCACTAAAACTACAGTTCAAGTAATAGAGCACTTGTGTTGCAACCCAGAGTCCCTGAATTTACACTCCAATACTGCTAAAAAGAAGAAGTTAAAATGTTCAGTAACATTTAATTTTTTTAACTTTTTTTTTAACGAGAAACAAAGTTTCTGAGCATAAATATGCAGGGACTAGATTTTGTAATCCTCTACCACCGTATAGAATTCAGTGATACTTATTGCATCTTCTCTTAAAAATTCAACTTAATGTGGTTTTTGTTGTTGTTGTTGTTGTTTTGTTGGTTGGTTGTTAGTTTACTTGAAAACTTTCAAATAGGAGATAAAGTAGTGTGAATGTGCTACCAAGGTTTACTTTTCTACAACACTTAGGGAAAATAAAACTTTTTCTTAGATGTACTTACACTTCTTTTTCCTCTTCTTTATTGTGTATTCATACGTTAAATCTTCTGCAGTTCCTTGGGTAATTTTCTTCATTTATAGTTGGATTTGAAATTTTCTATGGCAACTTGTGATTCATTCAGGTGGCTAGGTAGTTTCTTGTATGATTAACCCAAAATTTTGCACCCTTTATAATTTTAGGTTACTTCTCATCTTTCCTTGACAAAACTAACAGGAAAGCCCTTGTATGTCTCTTAGGATATACATTGCTCCTATACCAAAATCTCTGGCCAAGTACAAGCTTTCAGGATATGTTCTTTTTCCACTTGTTACAAATTGTCAAAAGCAATTGTAGCAGTTTACATTTCTGTCAACATATAGGGAACAAGTAAGAGTTGCCTGCAGTATTTAAGATACTTATCCTGATACTACCTTTCAAGTGTAGTTTTACCAAAATAGTTGTATAGTTTGTAGTTATACCAAAATGTGTAGTGTAGTATATGACTTAAGGTGTCATATCTTAGTTTTCTTGTTCAGTGATCTTTTCCTGACACCTATTATACAATCCTTAATAACATTTTTAGTTTTTCTTTCCATGTGTAGTTGTTTAATTTGTACTTGGTTTTGGTTTATACAAAAGAGATTACTTTCCATATGATTAGCTAATTAAGTTCCATTCTACATTGATGTATAATAGTCATTAATTTATAATAATACATGTCATATAGCACACCATCATAATACAACTATTTTAATTATAATAGCTTTCTAGCAAATATCATAGTTTATTTCCCTGCAAGATTTTTCTTGGACCTCTATCATTTTCCATAGATCAGCTTGCTAACTTCCAACTGAATGAGTATAGAATATATGATTTGATTTTGATTGGAAGAGCTTTGATTTTTGATTTTGTAGATGAATTGACATACTTATAGTCATCAGGCTTTCCATTATATACAGCTTAATTTATTTGTCTTTTTTGTTTTTCAGTTTCATAAGTTTCTCCATAAAGGTCTTGCAGTAATTTATAAGGTTTGTATCAAAGTGTTTTGTTGATTTCCACCATCCTGCTAAGCTCTCTTACTTGTTTTATTGCTAGTTTGTTGAACCTTTTGTATTTCTTACATAGATATTTGTATTTTCAAATAGTACTTCTTATTCCTTATATTTCACTCCTTGTACCATTCAATATGGTCTTCTACAAGAATTGACATAACTAGTATTTCTGTATAGTTCTGATTTTACATATTTTACATCTTACATATCTAACATATGGTGATAAAATATACTATTTAGTGTAGGTTTTTGTTAAACACCTTTCTATTCCTCTCTTGCTGAGTTTTTTGTTTTAAACAGTGTTGAATTTTATCAGACTTTATTTTCCAAATTAAAAATTCACAAAACATATCTGTCTTTAATATCTTTCTCTAGAGTGATCACCACATGATCTTTAAGAGAGATCACTAGACAAAACAAGGAAAATTTGTGAGAATCAAGAATGATGGACCCATGTTCAGTTGGAGTCCAGCTTCGTACCACAAATGAGTGCCATAAAACCTACTACACTCGTCATACAGGTTTCAAGACTTTGCAAGAATTGTCATCAAATGATATGCTTTTACTTCAACTTAGAACTGGAATGACGCTTTCTGGGAACAACACAATTTGCTTTCATCATGTAAAAATTTACATTGACAGATTTGAGGATTTGCAGAAGTCATGTTGTGACCCATTTAACATACACAAAAAGCTAGCCAAAAAAAATTTGCATGTAATTGACTTAGATGATGCCACTTTTCTGAGTGCAAAATTTGGAAGACAGCTCGTACCTGGTTGGAAGCTTTGTCCAAAATGTACCCAGATAATCAATGGAAGTGTGGATGTTGATTCTGACGACCGACAAAGAAGGAAACCTGAATTGGATGTATGTATATTCATCATTGTCTCTAGTTGAAAATGTGGAATTCTGTTTTAACTTTAAGAAATACATTATTATATTTATTAGGATTCAGTGAATTTAAAATTTGAAAGGTAAAAGGAAATTGTTCTTCAAAATGTTTTCATATACGCAAACTCAAGGTTGGGTAATAAAGTAATTTTGAGAAAAGAAAGCACAATATGCCCAACTCCAAACTACAACTTCATAGGACCATAGGATAGCTGTTAGAACATTCTGACAATACTAGAGCTTAGCTAACTTAGATTCTTTTCTGATCATCAAAGTAATGAAATGGAATGTGCAAGCCATCAAGCACCCTTTTAGCAAGAAAAATTCTTCCTTTTATGAAAGACTATTAGAACACTAAAAGGAAGATAAGAGAACTGACTTGGAATAATTGGTTTTTATTTCAGTCTTCTTTGTCACTACATTGTTATCTGAGATATTTAAGTGCTTACAAGTTTCACTTGCGTCTAGTTCTGAATTCAAGACTAAATTGAGGACTCCCTGTGGTCAGGAGCAGACATTTTTACATTGTGAAATGTATTACATATTTTATACCTATCTTTCCTTTCACATGCTAACATGCAATCATTTTAGCTTATCGGAGCAACTTAAGGTTTTATGAAACTGGTCTTGACGTAGAATAAGAAAGAATATCAGAGGTACACTTTTCATAATTGTACCTACAGTCATTTTACAATTCTTGCCACTGGAATGTTTTATCACTTTTTACCTTTTTATATGCCACAACCTGCTGCATTCTCCTTAATCCGGGGCAACTGGGAGCAACACAGTAATGGAGACCAGACTGTGGAACTGAGGTTTGGGGTACCAGGGGACCTGTAGCCTTCCAGCAACAGATCCTAAGATTCCCTTAACCAAGGTTTTTATTGGTCTTTTGCAAGGAAGTAAGGTGCACACCTCAACATGAGACAATATTTTGCATACTGGGAAGGATATCTAAACAGTAAACAGCCTACAATTTACATAAACTAAGTCTACCCTGAGTCTCCCACACAATTTAGGGTGGAATCTGAGTTCCCATTAAGCCAGGAGTGATTGACCTCATCATTATGAGAGTGTATTGGGAGAAGGCATTCAAAACTCCCAATCCTTTCAGAGTCTCACAGCTTGGATTTTTAGACTCTCACAGGTATATTAATAAACAAGATTACAAGTTAGTTGAAATTTTACATTATATATACTCTTTTCCTTTTGTTTTCCTTTCTGAGGCACATCTCTGGGACCCAGTGTTATGTGTAGTTCATTATAAATACTTGACTCATATTTCACATGTCTTCATCTAATCCTCTGTTCTTTTTTACTGTATTTTCTTGTCCAAACTTGCTTTATCTTGACCTTAGGTATATGGAAGCATTTTGAAATACCACTTACTGATTTTTCTAATTTGGGGAGGGGAAGGGAAATAACAAAATGTTGAAATAAAGGTACAGGTTGAACCATTGTAACAATGAGAGGTACAAGACACTATGTTGAAAATGAACTTTACAACTT
>NW_012267262.1:8974757-8976672 GCF_000151885.1 Dipodomys ordii
TCTTCTGAGAAGTTTCTCTTTAGTTCCCTTTACCATTTGGTAATTGGTTTGTTGGGTTTGGGAGGGATTTGTTTCTTGACTTCCCTGTATATGCAGGATGTTAACCCCTTGTCTGATATATTGCTGGTAAATATTTTTTCCCAGTTAGTTGGCTGTCTTTCTAGCTTGGTTGCTATGTCTTTAGCTGTGCAGAAACATTTTATTTTAAAGTAGTCCCATTTGTCAAGTCTCTCTCTAATTTGTTGTGACCCTGGGACTCTGTTCAGGAAGTTCCTGCCTGTGCCTATAAGTTCAAGTGTCTCTCCTACTCTGTCCTGCAGTAGTTTCAGAGATTCAGGTTCACGTTAAGGTCTTTAATCCATTTTAAGTTGATGTTGGTGCATTGTGATAGGCTGGGGTCCACTTTTAGTTTTCTGCATGTGGCCACCCAGTTTTCCCAGCACCAATAGTTGAAGAGGCTGTTTCTTCCACTGTATGTCTTTGGCTCCTTTGTCAAATATCAGCTCACTTTAGGCCTGTGGATTTATTTCTGGATCTTCTATTCCATTGGTCTTTGGGTCTGTTTTTGTGCCAGTACCATGCTGTCTTTGTTATTATGGCTCTATAGTAGAGTTTGAAGTCCAGCATCGAGATCCTTCCCCTGTTGTCTTTTTTGCCTAGAATTGTTTTGGCTATTCTAGGTCTTTTGTTGTTCCATATGAATTTTTGGACTGTTTTCTGTATTTCAGAAATGTACATCATTGGGATTTTAATCGGAATTGCATTGAATTTGTACATTAATTTTGGCAGTATGGCCATTTTTACTATATTAAGTCTGCCTATCCAAGAGCATGGGAGGTCTTTCCATTTCCTGGTGCCTTCTGTAAGTTCTTTCTTTAAGTTTTTATAGTTTTCATTAAATAGTTCTTTTGCATCTTTGGTCAGGTTAATTCCTAAATATTTTATTTGTGGGGGGGCAGTTATTGTGAATGGGGTTGCTTCCTTTAATTCCCTTTCTGCTTGTACACTGTTGGTCTACAGGAAGGCAACTGATTTTTGTGAGTTGATTTTGTATCCTGCTACTTTGCCAAAGTGGTTTATAAGTTCTAAGAGTTTGGGGGTGGAGTTTTTGAGATCATGGAGGTATAGTATCATGTCATCTGCAAAAAGGGATAATTTAACTTCTTCCTTCCCTATGTGGATCCCTTTAATGTCTTTTTCTTGCCTTATTGCCCTGGCTAAGGGTTCCAGGACTATATTGAAGAGGAGTAGAGACAGTGGGCATCCTTACCTTGTTCCTGATTTTAGGAGAATTGGTTGTAGTTTTTCCCCATTAAGTATAATTTTGGCTATTGGTCTGTTGTATATGGTTTGTATTGTTTTAAGGAATGTTCCTTCTTTTCCTATTTTCTCCAGAGTTTTTAACATGAATGAATGAATGTCGTATCTTATCAAAAGCCTTTTCTGCAGCAATGGAGAAAATCATGTGGCTCTTGATTGGGAAATATATTTCTGTAGTATTTTGTTAATATCACCATGGTGGGACAAGACACCATAAATCAGGCTGCGCTAAACCTACTAGCATAACCATGTTCATTGCTTGCAATGTTTCCATAACCAAGATTTGGAATCAACCCAGAAACCCCCAGTGAACGAATTCATAAAGAAAATGTGGTATAAAGTAGGCTTCATCCCAGAGATGCAGGCATGGCTTTTATAACTACATAGTTGAAGGAGTAGGAAATCTGTAGGGCTCATTTTTTCAATAAAATATTAGATATTTGTGTATTTTGTAATTATAAAGATGGATATATAGAGGGGTTACAGTTACACAAATCAGGTAATGACTACATTTCTTTTTGAACAGAGTCACCTCTTCCCTTGTTTTCTGCCAGTTTTTCTCTCCAGATCCCCCTCACCATAGGTTCTATAGTAC
>NW_012267262.1:8976722-9012346 GCF_000151885.1 Dipodomys ordii
GGGGTGGGGGAGGAGGGAGGAGGTGGGGAGGTAGGGAGAGAAGAGATGGTAGGCAAAAAACAAAGGAGGGGGTAACAATGCTTAATAGGAAATGTACTGATTACTCATGTAACTATAACCTCTCTGTACAGTATCTTTGCAATAAAAATATATATTAAAAAAAGAAATACCACTTTTACTGTTTTAGAACATGAAACTGTATTACTCTGCCATCTTAAAGATAGGAACTTAAGAATCCAGAATTGTTACTAAGAAACTTAGTTATGTACCCTCAAGTTAATCAGCGGTGTTTTTAGTCATTTTTCCCATGGAGGCAACAGCTATTGTCATTTCCACCATGCCAGTCCTCTGTTGCTTCTACTGTGCCAGAGATTGTAGCTCAAATAATGAAAATATTACTAATAATCATAAAGTTTGATTATTGTCCAGGAGGACTAGATATTCCTGCATTTGGGCTCCTCACACCTTTTTTATATGTGTGTTCCAAGTTGTCCCCAATAATAAGGAATATTGTGGGTAATAGTGTGGTATTTGTTGTCTTATATAAAGATTTGACTGATTAATTTCTTTGCCTTTATTCAGGGAAGAACTGCTAAAGCATTGAGGTCACTGCAGTTTACCAACCCAGGGAAGCAAACTGAATTTGCTCCAGAAACTGGGAAAAGAGAAAAAAGGAGACTTACAAAGAGTTCAACTGCTGGTTCAGACAGGTATGTTACTAACATGTGGATTTGCTGTTTCACATCTGTATTGATCCATTATCTGCCTTGTACAGTTTGAATGTTCTGAGTAGACATCTTTGATTGGGAAATGTATAATTAATAAAAACCTCCAAAGGCCTTCAGTACTAATTATGTACGCTTTATAAGGCATCTCTTTCAACTCTACAGGCTTGTTTCAAGAATGTTGAAATGAAAGGAAGAAGACAGTATATTTTGGCATTAGAGTTAAAATTATTGAAAGGTATATACCTTAAAATTAAAATAATTCACTTTATGAAAAACAGTATATTGTTGGTATGTCTCTGTTCCCTGGGTGGCAATTGTAAGTAAACGTTATGACAATTCAAGATTGCTTTTTATGTTTTACATATATTCTAGTATATTAGACACAAAGAATGAGAAAACTAAATCCTTAAAATACGATGTTAGGTCCAGGAGCTTTGCTAAAGTTGAAGCTCTGAGTTCAAAACCCCTTACCACACATAACACAAGCACGTACACACGCACCCCACACACCTTGAGCATTTCTATAAACAAATAATATAATACATTCAACATTTGTGCATATGCCATTTTCCATTGACTAATTTGAATATTTTTAGTCCAAACTTAGAAGCAATTAAAGAAATAGATCAATTATAGTTTAAAAAACTTACAAAGTAGTATTATACTCTAATGGCAATTACTTTTCAAAGGCAGTGAAGGGATTGGTGACCTATTGGGACAAAGTCCTTTTCTTGGTTGACTCTTAGATCAACTTCAAGAGATGTTTTCAGGTTTTTAGGATTTCTCTTAATACTTAGAATTAGGTTGACTCTCCTCCTATGGAGTTCATTCATTGAACGTCAATGCTCTGAGCCTGATATATTATGTACCACTTCAGCAAAACTTCATCCCTAATTCAAAATATTTTATCTTCTTAAATTTTTATGACCTTATTTTTAATTAGATATTTAAAGATGATGTATTTCTGAGATGGACTTCATTGTGTGTTATTTTATAGACAAGTGATACCAGCGAAGAGTAAGGTCTACGATAGCCAAGGCCTCCTGATTTTCAGTGGGATGGACCTCTGTGACTGCCTGGATGAAGACTGCCTAGGATGTTTCTACGCGTGCCCCGCCTGTGGCTCCACCAAATGTGGGGCTGAATGCCGCTGTGACCGCAAGTGGCTCTACGAGCAAATAGAAATCGAAGGAGGAGAGATCATTCATAATAAACATGCTGGATAATGTGTAGTGTCAAACGTACGGGTTCTTTCAAGGTCCTCCATTTCTAAAATTCTGTCACTCAGATTGTCAAAGATGCAAAAGCCACCTCAGTATGTACTAGTATAGTAGTGTTTTATGTGCTTCAATGTAAATTTAGAGAAGTCATTTCTTAGCATTCAGCCGTAAGCCTGAGTTAATGTAACCAGTGGGTTTGCATGTTTCCCTACCAACACTGAGGAAAAGGGTACCTGTGCCCCTAGGGTGGGAATAGACTTTCACATTAAAGGGTGTTTACTGTGAGTACAGAAATACTTCACAGCATTGAAAGCACAAACAATTGTATAAAGTATTAATGTTTTGACAGGTAATTAAAAGCCATGGAACAGTTTCCTTCATTGATTATTATGATTGCTTTACATGGCCATTTTTTTGGTCCCCTGCATAGCTGGGCACAAAACAAATTGATTTGATATAGCTGCCTAGGTGAATGTTAAACTATTTTGGAAATTAAGTGCTTAGATATATTTTTCTTCAATAAAAATATTTTACTACTGCAAACCATTATGTACTCTTTGTGGAAATTTGTCCTTACAAAAAAGTTCTATGTAAGTACAAAGCCATGCAATGCATACATAAATGGATATAGATTGCATCTATGATATTAAAATTAATACGGGATAATAGAATAGGATTGAGTATAAAATATGTTCCTTTTTAGATCAGAGCCAGTGGCTCATGCCGCTTAATGCTAGCTGCCCAGGGGGATGAGATTCAGAGGGTGGAGACTCAGAGCCAGCCCCTTGCAGAAGAATCCTAGAAACAGAAAAGTCTCCACAACAACCAGCAAAAAGCCAGGCTGATGATGTAGAGCCATAAGCAAGCAATCTGAGAGAGCCTGAGGCTTTGTGTTCAAACCCTGGTAACATTTTTTTTAAAAATCCTTATCAGAGTGATAATAAAAAAACAGATGGAGAAACACAAACACTGGTTACACATAAAATGTTGATGCATTTTTTGTAAAGTATAAAGAATTTAGATGAGGGAATGGTATCATTTTACTTTTTTTTTAGAGATCTGCCTGCCATAGACTATTACCATTACCATTTTGTTTCCTTTAAATATAATTCTTTAGTTAATTAAGTAAAACTTTGAGTAATTTGAAACATAGCTTTTAAAACTAAATTTATAGTGAGTTTGACTTGACCAGTGAAGAAAAGTTTTTGCATTTGTTTTGCATTTGTTTATTTTTATGTTTGGTGTGTAATTTTACTTCAGTAGAATGCAATTTTCAACTTTAAAATTGAATGTGACCTTTTTTTGGTGCTCATACTTCAACTTGAATTCAGCACTTGGGCGCTGTCCCAGAACTGTCTTCCTCAGAGCTAGTGCACTATTACTGAGGCACAACTCCACTTCTAGCTTTTTGGTAATTAATTAGAGATAAGTGTCTCATGGACTTTTCTGCCAGGGCTGGCTTCAATGATCCTCGGATCTCAGCTTCGTGAGAAGCTATGATTGCAGGAATGACCCACTTGACACCTGGCCTTAAACGTGATTTTTCTTTGGCCTGGTTTTTAGAAGTCCAGTTGCCTTATCAGTTCTTTCATCTGTATTTCAGCTGAGCACTAGTAAAGATATGTTAACTTCATATACTTAAATTCAAATCACATGCTTGATTGGTTACTTTTTCGGAATTAAAGCAATAGTTTGTTATAGGAATTACACACTCCAATTAGATCTGAACTTTCTGGATCATCAGATCTTAGTTAACATTTTTTTCTTTTGCATTTAAGTTTGAATTAGAACATTGTGTATGTTCTTCAGAGGAATCAATTAAAAGAAGAAGAATTGGTTGAGTTCTTATACCTCCCACTTGTCAATCCTAGCTATTCAGGAGGCTGAGACCTCAAGGATCAAGTTTCAAAGCCAGCCCAGACAGCAAAGTGAAACATCTATTAGCCATTTGGTCTGGAGGTGTGGCTTAAATGGCAGTATGGCAGTCATGAGCTAGCCAGGGCAAGGCCCCTGAATTCAAGTTCCCAGTACTAGTAATTAAGAAAATAAATAAAACTGAACTGTTTCTTGTTGCTACAAATAAGAATAACTTCTGGTGGCTTCAAATTTTTAAATGGCTACATTTTAGCATGGTCTAGATCCGTGGTTTTGTTTTTTCAAGAGTAAGAACTTTGCATAATTTTTCTGATATTCTTTGTGCCCATGCAGGGCACTGACCTACATGCAGAATGTTCACAGAGGTATAGCTGATGCAGAGTGGGCTGTTATTAAAGGCCGCATTTTAAGAAAATACAGGTTAACTTGCTATTTTTAATAGAAAATACAGTGATGTCACTTACATCCTCTTTGTTTTTTGTGAATATTCAAAGTGGCTAAATTATTTCCAAATTTTACTAAACTCAAAATTAGATAATGGTTATACAAACCCTTCTGGTTTGTGATAATCATATTAAGAAGTTAAATAAGGCCACTAACATTGGTCTTGTAAAATATTAATTACAGATGTTAGAAAGGCATGTAAATAGATGTCATCCATCTGACTTATAAATACAAATAAAGAAATAGCTATTTACCTTTGAAATACCATGCATAGGATCCTTTAAAAAAAGTCATATCTAATTCTGTATAATGAGCTGTTCTGCAACCTGACAGTCTTCTAAAACTTTTTTCCTGGCTTGTAGGCAAGCAAGGAATTTTTAGTGAATAAATTTTGAAATGTGCACATAAAGGTACATATATGTGATTCATTAATAAAAAGTAGAAAATTAGTAAGTTTTCATATTCTTTTTAGAGGTCAAGACCCGTGAGGAAAAAATATCTCCCCAGAGATACTCTATATAGAGAACCCCTGAACATGTATTGGAATGCCTGGGTAAAATGAAATATTCTGTTAAAGTCAAGATTCCTGTCTGAAGTGTAGTTTGGTAATATAATAGTGAAGCAGATTTTTTATTGTAACAAAGTGGAGTAGTTTTAGTCCATCAAAAATTTGTACTGTAGTCAGGCGCCAGGGGCTCACACCTGTAATCCTAGCTACTCAGGAGGCTGAGATCTGAGAATCATCGTTCAAAGCCAGCCCAGGTAAACCACCAGAAAACTGGAAGTGGCTCAAGTGGTAGAGCATTGGCCTTGAGCTGAAAAGCTCAGGGAAAGTGTCCAGGCCCAGAGTTCAAGCCCTACGACAGACAAAAATAAAAATAAATTGTTCTATTAGGAAAAATCAGATGTCACCGTGACTTCTCACATCCCTCTTACATGATGTGAAAAACAAAGATTTCTTGACTGAATTAGGTAATTAGAGATTTCCCCTTGCAATATGGTTATCTTGCTAGAAACAGCTTAACATGGTCGTGCAAAATTCTAGTGACACCTTAGCTTTTGCTGACATCTGCTGGTCTTTCATGAACATAAACTTTTTGCTGCTCCAACTTGTGCTGATCTCTTCATTTCTAAATTAAACAATGGACATGTAATCATATAATAGACTCCAGTGAGTGAAAAAAAAATCCTGAAAGTAAAATAGCTTTTCTTTGCATCATTCTTAAAGTCTTGCCTTGCAGCAGGCAACTATATAAGTTTTATTTTTTTAAGAACATGAGTGAGCCGACATGAGAAATTCTAGATTTATTTTGACTTAGAAAGTGGAAAGTGGAGCTACTTGGGGAGATAATGCTTTTTTTTTTTTTAAAGTCAAACATCTTCAACACTTTTTGTTTGAAAGGTGTACTGTAGAGTTTAATATAATTCTCAATGACATTGTGAGGATTGTCTAATTTTATAAAGATAATTTAACTTTCAGAAAATGAAGGTAATGTAACAGATAAAGCAGATGCTTATCTCAATTGGAAGAGCATTCCATCTTTAAATGCAAAACATATTTGAAAGAAATTTAAATTTTATACATTTAAATTTATAGTATTTTGTTATAGTCCTGTGCAGTGGCACAACTCCAGTATGTTGTTCTATTCTCCTTTGAGGTGATGAAGTATTTCTTTGTTACACAATGATCAGCAACTATGTATCATACAACAAGTCTCTTAGCTCCCTCTCACCATAAGAAGTACTTACATCATCAGTTTATACAATGAAAAGGTCTATTTTGCCTAGTTTGGAGGTTTCCGTCTATCATTGATTAGCCCTAGGCCTGTGGCAAAGCAGCACATAATATGAAATAAAACTTGGATTTTACAATTATATAGGATGATCATTTCCTCTTCACATGTGACTGTCCACCAAATATTAACAAAGGTCAAAGATAGAATGGTGGTTTAATGCCCTAGGGAACTTCCATATATTTTAAGAAAAAGAAGCAGCTGTGACCCATTGTCACATCTTTATTCCTACTCTCCTTGTAGTCTTCTCATAGAGTTCTCATGGACCTTAAGACAACCTCCTTTTCACAAACACAGGATGGCCAGTGGTAATTTGACCTAAGACACTAATCACTATCAGCTTTTTGTTGTTTTTATTGTCAATACTTGGTAGTAAAGGTCTTCATATTTGAAAGTGTTTGAATACTTGAAGCATTCCCTTGATAATCTTACCTCATACCTAGAACTCAGTCCTAAGTCAAATGAACAGAAAACTATAATAGCACCATCTGAATTAATTAACTTGCCAAGCAGTTAAAGGTGTATCACCAGCTCATCTTTGTGATTTATAGGATAGTGCTAGCCAAGTTACATTTGAGCATTATCTGCTCATGTTCTCCTCCCTGTCTTTACAGGACACCGAAATCTGTGATGTTGCCAAGTAGAATGTGACACTGTGGCTCCCAATGAATGAGAATTCAGCAAAGTTCAGTATTTTATACATGTCATTTCCAGTACTAAAATTGCTAAAAAGTCAAGTGCATAGTGACTTTCTCATATTTGATAGTATTTTAGAGAGCTGGATATTTTCATCATTTATAGCAGTGTTTAGATGTTTTCATTTCTTCTTAATTTTTTTAAATTTTAATTGTTTTTTATTGTGAAAATACTGTACAAAGGGATTACAGTTACACAAGCAAGGTAACGAGTACATTTCTTATCAAGCATTGTTGCCTCCTCCTTTGTTTTTCCCCTACCATCCCTTCCCTCCCACCTCTTCAGCTACATCCTCCCCCACCCTCTTCTTAATGTTTGATTTGATGCTTGGTTTGAAATTAGATAAAACGCAGAGTTTCTTCTGCATGCATTTCTTAGGTCTTTGTTTCAAAACATCTTTATCATTGGTTTCCTTGAAAACAAATCTAGTTCTAAAATTTAGATAGACTTAGAGAAATAGCTAAAAAACTTGTAACACTAAAGTAACTCAGTTTAGGAAAAGAAATTGTTTTCATATTTTATATCTTTTTAATTTTTTTACATTTTATTGTAAAGGTGATGAATAGAGGGGTTATATAGTTACATGTCAGGTAATGAGTACATTTCCTTTTGAACAGTGTCACCCCCTCCTTCATCCTCACAGTTTTTCCCCTCCTAACTTCCCTCTCCCTCCAGTTGTATAGTTCATTTCCAACATAGCATCTAGGGGGTTTCCCTGCTGAACTGGCTCACCCTTTGTCTCGGTAAGCATCATTTTATATGATCTTCAGCACATAACTATTGAGCCTTTGTGATCCTCTACTAAGAATATCCTCCTTGTTCTTACTGTGTAAGTAGAGTGCTGTTTAATTAATCATGTGCTAATGTGATTGTTCATCTTTTACTATCTCTTGGGTTTATTTGTAGATTTATAGGGACATTCTCATTATTACATATTAGGCAGACCATGCAGCCTGTGTTTCTTTGGGTCTGGCTTACTTCACTTGGTATACAAGTCTTTCCATTTCCGTATGAATGGAGCAGTGCCATTCTTTCTGATGGAAGCATAGACTTCCATTGTATATATACCACATTTTCTTCTTTTATTTTTTTTTGCAAATTCTTTATTGTGATTAAGTGATTACATAATTTCACAAATTGCACAGTACTGTGGGATAATGATGCTTAGTTAAAGTCACAAACACATTCTAACTTTCATGTGCAAATTGTCTATTGTGGTCTACAAAGTTTATGAGTTCTATTAGCTTTGAAAAAAGAGTTATTTCTTCCACATCAGGTGATATGTACATTTCTTTCCTTTTACATAGCATCAACTGTTCCCTCTTTCCCACTCGTTCCCTCCCTCCTCTTGCTGCCATTGAGTTGCTTAGTTTGTTTTGATCAATGTCCACTGCAGCTGATGGGTCCCGCTGTTGTATGTTTTTTCCTGATTCTCTAGTTCTGTGTCCTCCTCCTAGTTTTCCTCTGGTGTGCACATACATACCATACATGTGATCAGCAGCATGGGGTTATTTAGTGGTGATTTGACCAGATGAGTGGGGGTCCTAGAGGTCGTGTTAACTGTCGTATCACCTTACATTTGGGATTTAACATCCACTTATCAGGAAGACCATGTGCCGTTTGTCTCTTTGCTCTTGGCTTACCTCACTCAACATGATTTCTTCTAGTTCCATCCATTTCCCTGCAAATGCCCTTTCTAATGGCTGCATAGTACTCCATTGTACCATTTTTGGATTCATTCATCTATGGTGGGGCATCTGGGTTGTTTACGTATCCTGGCTATTGTGAACAGTGCTGCAATAAACATGGAGGTGCATGTGTCCTTGTATCCTGGTTCCTGTTGTTCAGGATAGATGCCTAGAAGTGGTATGGCTGGGTCATAGGGGAGGTCAATATTTAGCTTTCTGAGGATCCTCCAGACTGCTTTCCAAAGTGGTTGTATAAGTGTACATTCCCACCAGCAGTGTAATAGGGTTCCTCTTTCTCCGACTCCCCTCCAGCATTTGTCATTGGCTGACTTTAGGATGTGGGACATTCTGACTGGGGTAAGGTGGTATCTCAGGGCTGTCTTTATTTGCATTTCCTTTACAACCAGGGATGGTAAACATTATCTCATGTGTTTCTTTGCCATTTTTATCTCTTCTGAGAAGTTTCTCTTTAGTTCCCTTTACCATTTGGTAATTGGTTTGTTGGGTTTGGGAGGGATTTGTTTCTTGACTTCCCTGTATATGCAGGATGTTAACCCCTTGTCTGATATATTGCTGGTAAATATTTTTTCCCAGTTAGTTGGCTGTCTTTCTAGCTTGGTTGCTATGTCTTTAGCTGTGCAGAAACATTTTATTTTAAAGTAGTCCCATTTGTCAAGTCTCTCTCTAATTTGTTGTGACCCTGGGACTCTGTTCAGGAAGTTCCTGCCTGTGCCTATAAGTTCAAGTGTCTCTCCTACTCTGTCCTGCAGTAGTTTCAGAGATTCAGGTTCACGTTAAGGTCTTTAATCCATTTTAAGTTGATGTTGGTGCATTGTGATAGGCTGGGGTCCACTTTTAGTTTTCTGCATGTGGCCACCCACCCAGCACCAATAGTTGAAGAGGCTGTTTCTTCCACTGTATGTCTTTGGCTCCTTTGTCAAATATCAGCTCACTTTAGGCCTGTGGATTTATTTCTGGATCTTCTATTCCATTGGTCTTTGGGTCTGTTTTTGTGCCAGTACCATGCTGTCTTTGTTATTATGGCTCTATAGTAGAGTTTGAAGTCCAGCATCGAGATCCTTCCCCTGTTGTCTTTTTTGCCTAGAATTGTTTTGGCTATTCTAGGTCTTTTGTTGTTCCATATGAATTTTTGGACTGTTTTCTGTATTTCAGAAATGTACATCATTGGGATTTTAATCGGAATTGCATTGAATTTGTACATTAATTTTGGCAGTATGGCCATTTTTACTATATTAAGTCTGCCTATCCAAGAGCATGGGAGGTCTTTCCATTTCCTGGTGCCTTCTGTAAGTTCTTTCTTTAAGTTTTTATAGTTTTCATTAAATAGTTCTTTTACATCTTTGGTCAGGTTAATTCCTAAATATTTTATTTGTGGGGGGGCAGTTATTGTGAATGGGGTTGCTTCCTTTAATTCCCTTTCTGCTTGTACACTGTTGGTCTACAGGAAGGCAACTGATTTTTGTGAGTTGATTTTGTATCCTGCTACTTTGCCAAAGTGGTTTATAAGTTCTAAGAGTTTGGGGGTGGAGTTTTTGAGATCATGGAGGTATAGTATCATGTCATCTGCAAAAAGGGATAATTTAACTTCTTCCTTCCCTATGTGGATCCCTTTAATGTCTTTTTCTTGCCTTATTGCCCTGGCTAAGGGTTCCAGGACTATATTGAAGAGGAGTAGAGACAGTGGGCATCCTTACCTTGTTCCTGATTTTAGGAGAATTGGTTGTAGTTTTTCCCCATTAAGTATAATTTTGGCTATTGGTCTGTTGTATATGGTTTGTATTGTTTTAAGGAATGTTCCTTCTTTTCCTATTTTCTCCAGAGTTTTTAACATGAATGAATGAATGTCGTATCTTATCAAAAGCCTTTTCTGCAGCAATGGAGAAAATCATGTGGCTCTTGATTGGGAAATATATTTCTGTAGTATTTTGTTAATATCACCATGGTGGGACAAGACACCATAAATCAGGCTGCGCTAAACCTACTAGCATAACCATGTTCATTGCTTGCAATGTTTCCATAACCAAGATTTGGAATCAACCCAGAAACCCCCAGTGAACGAATTCATAAAGAAAATGTGGTATAAAGTAGGCTTCATCCCAGAGATGCAGGCATGGCTTTTATAACTACATAGTTGAAGGAGTAGGAAATCTGTAGGGCTCATTTTTTCAATAAAATATTAGATATTTGTGTATTTTGTAATTATAAAGATGGATATATAGAGGGGTTACAGTTACACAAATCAGGTAATGACTACATTTCTTTTTGAACAGAGTCACCTCTTCCCTTGTTTTCTGCCAGTTTTTCTCTCCAGATCCCCCTCACCATAGGTTCTATAGTACCTTTTCAACATATTGTCCCTGAGTATCAGTGCTGCATTTGTTCACCTTTAGTCCCCCCATTTTTTAATTTTTTATTATTTATTTATTTTTATTGTGAAAATACTGTACAGAGGGATCACAATTACATGGGCAAGGTAATGAGTACATTTCTTATCAAGCATTGTAACCTCCTCCTTTGTTTCCCCTTCCCATCCCATCCTCCCCCCACTCCCCACCCAACCCTCCTCCACCCTCTACCAAAGTTGTAAAGTTCATTTTCAACATAATGACTTGTACATCTCCTTGTTTCAATGGGTCCACCTGTATCCCTCCCCCAAACAGATAAACTTACATCCAAAAGGTATAGAAAACAACAACAACAACAAAGGATAAAACAAGATACAAAATAACAAGAAAACCCCTCTTGTTTCCATTTCTTGGAGTTCATTTTGATAAACATCATTTTATATGATCATATGCACATACCTATTTAGCCTTTGTGATCCTCTCCTAAGAATATCCTTTTTTGGTCTCACTGTGAATGGCTAGAGTTCAAGGACCTCTATTAAGAAAAAATAAATAAATCTGAAAAAAGAAATCAAAGCAGATTCAAGGAAATAGAAAAACTTCCATGCTCTCAGAAGGATTAATGTGAAAAGTGCAATACCGCCCAAAAGTGTTTACAAATTCAATGCAATATCCATCAAAATCCCAGCAACATTCTTCAAATATATAGAGAAAGCAATCCAAAAATTCATATGGCATAATAAGAAAAAAGAATCGCAAAGACAGTCCTTAGCAGGAAATACAGCACTGGAGGAATATCAGTATCAAACTTCAAACTATTACAAAACCAAAGTAGTTTGAAAAAATCAGTTTGGTACTGGCACAAGAATAGTCCCAACGACCAATGGAATAGAATTGAAGACCCAGAAATGAACCCACAGACCTACAGCCACCTAATATTTGATAAGGGAGCCAAAACAAAGGATCAAGAAAGACAGCTGGCAGAATTGGCTATGCAAATGGCAGCAAACTGAAGCTAGATCCTTATATATCATGCTACACCAGAATCAACTCTGAATGATGTAAGACAAGATACCATGAAAATATTACAGGAAGGGGTAGGGGAAACACTAGGGTTCCAGGGCACGGCTAGAAACTTCCTAAGTAAAGATCCAGAATCACAACAACAAAGACTAGATAAAGAAGCACTTTGCCCATTCATGATGTTAGGGCTTCACTATCTTAAAATGATCACTTCCCAAAGGCACTCTTACCACCCAATATTTTCTAACTGAAAAATCAGGTTTCAACACATAAATTTAAATGAGGAGTGGAGGTAAGGATTTTTTCGTATCAGTTTGGTGGTGTTGGGCATAAACATTTGGACCATAGCACATTCTATCACAGGCCATTTTCCCAACTGTGCTAGTTAGTAGCTAGTTGTATAGTTGTCATTTTACACTTAAGGAAACGAGGCTTAATCAGTTTATGACTTTCCAAAAGCCACATGACTTTGAAATAAAACAAAAAGGAATTAAATGAGGTTTATTTGACTCCATCCTGCCAATACTGACCGATATTAACTATATATTCTCCATTCATTTTTGTATCTGTGAAGTTTTTCCTATTCAGGACTCATTGGAACTTTTGCTTTTGATGGCTTAGGTTTTATGCTAGGGTTACTTCTGTTTCTGTAACGACTGAGACATGCTCAAGTGATAAAAGTACCTGGCTAGCAAGCACAAGACCCTCAGTTCAATCCTCAGTACCACCAAAAAATAAGCTTTTCTTTTTGCTCGTCCTGGGACTTGAACTCAGGGCCTCTTTGTGCTCAAAGCTTGAACCACCGTACCATTTCTAGCTTTTTTGAGTAGGTTCTTGGAGATAAGAGTCTCAGGAGGACTTTTTGCCCAGGCTAGCTTCAAACCTCAGCTGTCAGATCTCAGCCTCCTGAGTAGCTAGGATTACAGGTGTGAGCCATCGGCACCCAGCAAATAAAAGTGTTCAGCTATTTTTTTTAAGTCGGTCATGGGACCTGAACTCTGGGCCTGGGCTCTGTCCCTTAGCTCTTCAGCTCAAGGCCAGTGTTCTACCACTTAAGCCACAGTGCCACTTCCAGCTTTTTCTGCTTATGTGGTGCTGAGGAATCAAACCCAGGGCTTCATGCCAGCAAGGCAAACATTCTACCACTAAGCCACCTTCCCAGCCCCAGTGTCCAGCTTTTCTGGGTAACTTAAACCTGTAAGCCTAGCTACTTCTTGGGAAGCAGAGGTCAGAGGATCATGATTTCAGGCCAATCCTGGCATAAAAATGTGAGACTCCATTTAACCAATGATTGAGTTCAGACCAGGTCGGCCAAAATAACACTATAAAGACTGGAGCATGGGTTAACTAGCAGAATATCTGCCTAGCAACCGAGGCCTGAATTCAATCTGAAGTACCTATTTCTCTTCCCCCTTCACAGCCACTCCCAAGAAAATAGGTAGGAAATTATTGCACAGCTCCTTCTAAAATACTGCTCTGCTATGCTTGTAAGGGGTCACATTGAAGAATAAGCAATAGCAACATCTATTCATTGTGAGATTGAGCATATATTTGAATTATACTTTGGTTCTAACTTGTAAAAATCTTCATTGCAGGGTACCAGTATGTCCAGAAGAGGGAGATATTATACTACAAACTGGTACTGAAAAAGTTACCCTGCCTCAGAGAATTACAGATTGATAAATGAATTGTATTGTCACTTTCTTGAATGCTTTGGAGGGAAGCATGTTTCTTCTAAATATTAAACACTATGTGGACTATGTCCTGTTCACAATTGCTCTTTCGACTGTAAAAGCAAATATACTTTTGAAATATGTTCAGAACCAGTCCATAAGTATGTATAATCCAGAGAAAAGGATATAGATTCAAATTCTATCTACTGTTTCCTAGCCTTGTGACTTTGAACAAATTATCTGAAATTCTTCTTCTTTTTTTTTTTTGTTAGTCATGGGGCTTGAACTCTGGGCCTGGGCACTATCCCTCAGCTCTGCAGCTCAAGGCTAGTACTCTACCACTTGAGCTAAAGAGCCATTTCCAGCTTTTTCAGCTTATGTGGTACTGAGGAATTGAACCCAGGGCCTCATGCATTCAAGGCAAGCACTCTACCACTAAGTTGCCTTCCCAGCCCCTGAAATTCTTTAGATGTAGAATCTGAATAGTAACAAGTACATTGTAAAATTTTGGATTAATAAGGATTAATTTTGTAAGTATGGTAGCTCGTGCAGATACCAAAGAAGTGATGGTTTCTTGTTCAATAAAAATATAGAAGTAAATTACAGGACACTTAGTTGAATCTGAATTTTAGATAGGCAGCAAATTTTTAACATGTTAATAAGGTCACATACAAATATTGTATCAAATATACAAAAAGGTACTTGTTTATTAACATTTAACTCTGTAGCCGGTTTTCATTTGCTATTTTTTGACAATCTTACACAGAAAATTCCTACACAAAGGAGAAAAATAAACTGGCTTGAGCTTTTTATCTCAGCACTGTGGAAGTATTTGCTGTTTCCAGTACTTAGAAAATTCAATGTAGACCATAGTATAAAGTTTCGAATAAGCAACTAATCTAAGTAAAGTTAAATGAGGTTTTCCTTAAATTGAACCTTGGTTACTTTTTAATTTGCTACTGTGCTAACTGTAACGTTTTGTGTTTCATACATATTTTGTTGAGTAAATGATTTCAAAGTATTAAAAAAGGCAGTCTTGGGGGATAAAAAGCAGAAAGACAGATAGATCTGGGCAGTATGGATCTGTTTCTACATTGTCTCCTTTTCTTCTCCCTGTCACCAATTAAAGAAGACAGTTTGCTCCTTTGAACAGGAAAAGTGAATTTGAACAAATATGACTGAGGTTTTGGAAACAAAAAAAAAAAAAAAAGGAAATAAAAAGACACTGCTCTGCAGGCTCTCCTTTGTTTTCCTGCCCGGGGTTTGGAAGTCTGCAAGCAGGCAGTCCTGCAGCCTAGAGAAGGACACGTCACAGAGCCCAACTAGATCACAGCCATGGCCAAGGGTGTCTTGGGCAGGAAGGAAGCTGAGCTCACCTGTAGAGAGCTAAGCGTCACATTTACTAATGTTATTGGCAGATAGAAAATCAAGGAAGAGGGGGACGGTCAATAATATAGGCAAAATCCCTTCCAAATAAAACCCAAACTGAAGCATTGCTGTGAATATCTATGCATCAACCACCAGAGAAGATTCTGAACACAACTCACAATAGCGGATGGACTTCAACCTCCTGCTACCCTACTTCCTGCCCATCTCTGCCATCACGACCTGAAGAACCAGATACTATTTGAAGTACTATCAGGAGAAAGGTCTCAGAAATGTTTTCTGAGAGGCTCAAAAATGGAAAAAAGCTCTGAGGGTTTTGAAATTCTACAATTGAGAGTTTGGAATTTGTTTTATTCTAATAAGTATGTGCTAGGTACCATACTTGTTTGGGGTGGGGAGGGGGAGGAATGCTAGATTTTAAACTCAAGGCCTCACATTTGCTAATTAAGCGCTCTGTCACTATGCCAAACCCTCCTCTCTTTTTGGCTTTAGTTATTTTTAAGATAGGGTCTCACTTTTTTTTAATGAATTTCAGACTGTGATGCTTCAATATCTTCCACACAGCTGGAATTACAGGTGTGTATCACTGTGCCCAGTCTGCCCATAATCCTTAAATAGCTTGGGAGCCTGGTATTGCTGCCATTTTCATTCTACAGATAAACTCCTTGAGGTAAATTTGTTTTACTCACACCCTTGTGTTTTAGCCCACACTGGCTAGTACTTAGTATGTGCTCTGTCAATATCTTTTGAATTGATCATTGAAGATAGGCAATACACATAGATCAACTTTATCGATATATACACATAGCCAGACCTCGGCAGGGATATGCAAATGACATTGTGCTAGCCCTAAACCCTGAGTTCTTAAATCCCTCTTACAGTGAAGAACCCTGGTGAAACCATTGGGTGCATAATCCATACTCAAATGAAAATAAAATAACATATAACGAGTGATGGAAATGTGAAGCAAGCTCTGTGAAGGGGATGGCTCTCAGTGGAAGTGAGAATGTTAAAGGAGCACAGCTAAGAAGGGTGATTATGTTCATGTATTTTTGTCAGTGAAAACTGCTGAAATTGTTTTAGAATGGTGGAAGAAAGTGGGGGGGGGGAATTTGATCAGAATACATTGTATGTACGCATGGAAACATCACAATGAAACACCTCTGTGGAACTAATGTATGCTCATTTTTAAAATATAAAATAAACATCCAAAAATACTGCATAATTCTGGGAGAGAATATGTCATTGTCATAATTCTCCAGGCTTTCTGATATGAAGACAGATATTACAGGCTACTTACTAAAAATCTCTAGATGTGCCCAGGTAAATATATTTCTAGTATCACTTTAACAACTTCTTTAAGACGGGTAGTTGAAGCTTCCCCAAAGAAATGATTACAATTAGGCCTTAAATGTGATGTCTGTAGGGTCTATCTATTGGAAGGGAATAGAGTGAGCATGTGTTTCTAGGTGATTAATATTGAGCACTCTGAGATAGTTAAATATGTTCATTAGCTGGAGAAGCACTGAAGTGCTACAATGGACAACTTCAGTTCAGTAACTTGAATGTGATAGAGAGCTCTCTGCAAATGCTCTGTGTGGGGTTGATCAGGGAGGAGCACTGTGTGCTGAGCACTAGAGAGACTCATTGATCCCAAAGGCAGTGAATAACTGAGTGGATGAAGTCTAACACATAGGACTAGGGTCCCTGAGTTTCAGTTCCATCTCGATCGCTTACAAGCCTTATTAACTCAGTCTTTCTGAGTCAGTTCATCTGTATGAAAGGCGGCAAGGGTCAGGACTGAATTTGAAGTTGCCACAGTCACCCAGAGAGACAGAGAGAGAGAGAGAGCTGATGGTGTCTTGTAAATGCTTGCTGCAAGGGCTGGGACCAGCCAAAGCAGAGTGATGACGGTTCACCATTAATAAATGGTGCTTAAGATGCAAAGATGCATCTGTGTCTTAGGAAATAAATATGCAGGATTATAAACTGCCGCTTTAAGAAGGGATCCACTGCCTTCCCGATTGCTTGACTTCCAGATGTAGTGTAGTATTGGTGAACCTGGGTGCCTGGTACAAATAGAAAGCCAGAACCAGGAGGCACACCATTTGACTTCCAAATTCTGGCTGCGTTGTATGATCTCAGGAAAATTGATAAACCTTTATATATTGGGGTTATTGTTAGTTTTTTTTTAAAGAGCTATCATAAATAACTTGAAGCATGTAGCACTGCTGGCCCAAATTGAGAAGTAAGGTACCTACCATCTCCGCCTTTTAACTTGCTCTCACGAATCTTTTCCCTGGAAGCATGGAAGGTAATCCTTAACCTACATAGCTCAAGACAGAAGGTGATAGGTTTTATAAGGGAAGGACATAGCAAACGTTCTGGGGGCATCGAGGAAAGGGAAGTCATGTTTACTTGGGTTATCAGAGAAAGCTTCCATAAAGGATTAAACAGGGATGTTTTCCAAGGGCAGTACGTTCAAGGCAGAAAATAGCTCAGGCAGTGGTTTGGAAGAAAGACTTGGTGTGGTCTATTTGGAGGCCAGAGCATCTGCCTGCATTCACTGAAAACCGAGTGAGAGGTGAAGCGAAAGGTGCATTGGGGGCCATTGCGCAAGGCGACCGTTGGCAGCCGACAGGCAGGGGACATAGGTAGGTTTTGAACAGGCGGAGTCAGCACGCCAGTGTGGGGCTGGAGGAACATTGAGCCATAGTCATTAGGCAAGAGGAATGGACCACCTGCTCCTCCTGGCGAAAGGTAATAAAGTCATAAATATCAGTATCTCTGGCATTTGGGAGTTATGGCCGACATTATCGGAAGGAAATCTGAAGAGGGAACTTTCAGTTTGGGAGTTTTTCCCTCTCTTTTCTCCCGTTTCATTTGGGGATTGAGTTGCATTGGCCACCGAATGCCTTCAGTACTAAGGGAGGGAAGACTTCCACCTATGAGCGCATAGCACTGCTTTCCATCCCGGATTCTCAACACAGGGCTGTGAAGGGCTGCTTTGCCAGATCCTAAGAATTGAATGGGTAATCTCATCTTTCCTAACATAGACAGTGATGTATTAACTCTTAATGATGACAGTAAACATGTAATACCTTCCAAGCTTGAAAAGTGGGTTTTCAATCAATCATTCATATTGATCCACATAAACATTCAGGAAACAGGGTTCATAGACTAGGTCCAGATAAATTAATTCATTTTCCCAAATTCCATCAGTTATTTTCTTCCAGATCTGAATTTCAACCTATATATATAGGTATATATGTGTGTGTGTGTGTGTATGTGTGTGTGTATATATATGTATATATATATATATATATATATATGTATGTATGTATAGCTTCTGAATTTGTCGAGTACCTTTCTTGCTTCAGGAAGAAATCCAATGTCTAGACTTTTGTGTATTGAAGGATAATAAGGAAGATAGCATGGTCACACGTCCTTCATAGTAGTCTCAGAACTATCAGGTTAAGTAGAAGTCTATTCTTTCTAGGCAAACTCCTAAGGTGTTTGTTTGATGAAACCAGTAGTCATAACACAGGGTCAGACTAGAATAAGCAACTGAGGCGCTAGGGGAGAAAAAAAATCAAGAGGACACTCAATGGTGCAACTACTTGCCTTGGTCCCGTAATACAATTACACTAATAGCTGCCAAGTTCAGACTGCAGAGTACCTGATATTAGTTCTATACGGAACGGACTAAGTAGGAGGTATGGCAAGTAGAAGTATCAGACAACCAGAAATAGGTCTGGCAGTCAATTCCATCAGGCCTATCATGTAGACATCATTGCCCTAACACCTTTGCTCAGTGCCTTCAGGTATAATTGACTCCCTTGACTAACCCTGCTCTCAAGAAACCTATTTTTCACTCATTCTGACACAAGGATTTCCTTAGAATTTACAATCACATTCTCTGTTGGAGACCTAGTAAAACCTAAACAAGTACTTTAAACAAACAAACCTGGATGTTTTGAAATTTCAGATAGATCCTAGAGATAAGCTATTTCAAGTTGGATTTCTGTCACTTCTGTCAAAAGTCCCAATTACTGAAACGTTACACTTAGGCCACTCTCATCAGTCAAAACGAATTTGCCTGATTTTCTTTCCTTTTGCTATCTAAAGGTTTATGTAAGTAGAAAAAGGAAGCTGATAAAGCTTAAGTAGATTTTACTTTTTCAAGGTCATGCAGCTCTCTAATAAAATAAAGCCTGAGATAGAATCCAGGTTTCCCACAGTGTCCAGTCCACCAGGCCAATCAGTCCATAAAAAGTTATTGTTGAAACTGTAAGAAATTTTCAGTACGAATCATTTCATATATATGTGATACCTTGAACTTTTCTCAGTGCTCTTGCATATATTATTTAATTTTGAACTCAAACATCTCTTGAACAAATTATACCTAAGATAAAGATAAGACAGTTGGGAAGTAGGAGGGTTATATATCTTACCTGGGCAAATGTATCAAGGTGATAGCATGTCTACTGTTTTTCTTCACCACCACTCTGATTTTTTCTTACCTAATGGCATGACAAACATAATGTATCTGTTTAAGATCCACACTCACCCTACACTGGTTATCTACTGCTGTGTAATATATAATTCTGAAACTTAGTATCTTTGATTAACAAAGCACCTCATACCTCACAATTCCTGTCGGTCAGAGATCCAAGTGACACTTGATTGTGAGTCTCTGGCTGAAGGACTCTTGTGAGGCTATAATAAGGTATCAGCTGGGACTATGGAATCATATCTGATCAGTTGGGTTAAAGAATGAATTCCACAGTACTGGCAGGATTTGATCCTCCTCATAGGTTACTGAGAGCCTTCATTCTCCACCGATGATTGGCCAGTGATACCCTCATTTACTACAAGTTTTCTCCACAGAGTAGCTTGCAGCATGGTGCCTGGCTTCCTTTATAAAGAGTGTGGGAGAGAGCCAGACAGGGAAGTCTAAGGCAGAAGCTACAGTACTTTGTGTAACCTAATCTTGGCAGTGACATGTCATTACTTTTGACATGTTCTATTCATTAGAAGCATGTCAAAAGGTCCAGTCCACAATCAAAGGGAAGGGATTACAAAATGGGGGACTATCAGGAGACAGAAACCACTGGAGCCATTTTCAAAGTTGCCTAACACGTGCTCCAAATTAAAATTACACATTCAAAATACCTCAAGTGACATAGTTAAGGGTATGTTCCTTCCATTTCTAATGAGGAAAAAATATTTTTCTTGTAAGCAAAAAGGATTATTCATCCAAAAATTACAGCTGGCAGCTTGTTTGATATTTCAAAAACCACTGTGCAAAGTGGACACATATCCCAAAGGAATAGATCTGTTCCTGCCATCCATCTCTCTCTCCTCAGAGCATGCTAATTTCATAGGTTGATTTTTTTTCCATCTGAACTGAAAATCTTGCCTTCTAGACAGCACCCATGAATGACACTGCCTACATGTCAGAAATTGCTACTGACATTTCAATTTTGCTTAATTTTTTTTCTTTCTTTGATAGTATTATGGAGAAAATTTACATTTGAATAAAAAGCAAATAGTGCATGTCAGAGTAAGCATCAGGGAATGTCAAATTGTTTTTTTCCAATTACAACTCTATTTCAAATAGGGTAATGCAATTAAAGGATAATTACTAGAAGCACAAAGCCAAGGTTACGATCAGAAATGGTTACCCTTTCACTTTAAGTCCTGTCTTGCTAAATAAAATATTCCTGAGGGGCAAGTTACTGTTTGAAAATAGAATACACTCATCCAGGAACAACCAAACACTTGGCAGTGTTGACCAAACACAAATTGTGTGTAAATACAAGTATTTAAAGAGAGGAAAAGATGCTAAAGGTGAGTTGCATTTTCCGTGGCTTTATCACTCTGATTAATAATGTGATAAATTAGCTGTGGGATGCAATATTAATTAACAGTATATTAGATGCATTTTATTGCCAATAACATAACAAGCTCTAAAATAGTAGTCAGATGAAACTGCTGACACGGGCTTTTCTGCAAACTGAGCTGTAGTTTGATTTCTCATTTGTCCAAGTGAAGCATCAGCAACTGAGTAAAACCAATTACTTCCAAACCCACCAAGCCCTCGGCAGCAACTTAGTGCATCTGAGCTTTGCCCAAATGTTATTACTTTCAAATTAGAGCCTGGTCTGAGATGGGGCATCAAAGAATTTCGACTTGAAAATAATTCAATATGGCAGTCCAGTTGTGTAACACTTTGTGAAGCCAGAAAACAAAGACTGCTCCCAACTCAGAGACATTTCTAATCCATGGCTGTCTACTTCTTGCAGGCAGCCTAGAGGTGTAGAAGTGAGATGTAAAGGTAGGGGCGTGGGGCGGAGCAGGGATTTTTCTGACTCCCTTGGAGCTGTAGGGAAATTTCCAGATGATCTTACTCACTTCAGATGTAAAGTTCTCTGTTTGGAGTGAGGGACTCTTGAGGAAGAAAGACCCAAGTTTATGGATGAGCATAGAGAGGCTCAACTCATGGAAACGGTCTCATTTCAGCATGGAGCAAGAAACCACAATACAAGCATTCATCAGGTAAGGCAAGTAATGAAGAAAGATGGTGCTGAATAAACACATGGTCAGATGAGTTGGGACGAATGAAAGTGTTCTGGATTTGCAGGTTAAACCCCATTCCTATGTTTACTTAACTCCTTCACAGTCTAACTCTTTAGCCTCTAGCCTCTCCCTCTCTCTCTTTTTCTCTCTTTCTCTTTCTCTCTCTCTTTTATATGCACACACATGCCCAAATAAAAATCATGTTTTTATCTTTTTAATTTTTTTCTTGGTAGTACTGGAGGAATGAACTGATGAGCTGGTCTTTTCTAGGCATATGTTCTACCATTTGAGCCATGCCTCCAGCCCTGTTTGGGGTTGGTTATTCTAGAAGTAGGATCTTGATTTATGGTCAAACTGGCCTGCGCTACAATCTTCTTACTTGGGCTTCTCCAAAGTGCTTGAGATGACAGGTGCCAACCACTGCACAAACCTGTCAGCCAGTGACTCTGCAGGTGAAAGGTGCGTGCTAACATGCCCAGCTATTGGTCAACATGGAGTCTCATGAATATTTGTATGCCCAGGAACAGCAAGTTCCTGATCTTTACCTCACAAGTAGGTAGAATTACAAGCTTGAAGCAACATGTCCAGCTAGCAGCTCCTTATCTGGCTTTTATTTCATGGAATTTAATGACTATCCAAAATTATATTTCAGATCGTTAATTCATTTACAAACTTACTTATTACTTGTAGCCCTAGTCAATTATAAACTCCACAAAGTCAGGAATGTGTTTTCTTGTGTACTTGAGAATAGTGTCTAGTAGACATAGAATTAATTAAATCACAGGATGAACATATTCACAGACTTCACATTTACAAAGCACCTGATACCTAAGTGCAAATATTGAAAGATTTTAATATCGTAACTACTATTACCTTAATAAACTAAATTCCCTAAGCTATACCAATAAACCTCTGAACATCTATGTAAAACATGTGTTTCTTTCCACTTTTGTGACACTGAAGGATGTAGAGTCTCAGTGAGACAGACTTAATACTGCAAAGTTAAATGGAGGAACCATGAGAGAAATGGTGTTTGTCTGACTAACTCCAGGCATTGTCATACTTAGTAATAAATAATACATGCACATTGTCCCTGAGAATCTCAGGGTCTCATGGATAGATTTGAAGCCGCACTACCTTGAAAGATTCCTCTTTGTTTTCTGTGGCCAGGAGAAGAATCTGGCAGTGAATCTTGGAGAAGTGGAGAGACGTTATTCCTGCCATACTGGTCACTTCAGGAATGTGCTCCCTCCCTCGTGGCAGCGTGGGCTAGTCCATGCTGTTGCCTTCAGGTGATGTCAGATTCTACACTAAGGTTTGCCAGAGCAGCACAGGTTCTCACATCCCTGCTGCCAGGTCTGCTTGTGAGCCCAGCAGCTGTTGGAAACCTTCTTTACTTTTTTTGCGGGGGGACCTCCGGTCATGGGGCCTGAACTCTGGGCCTGGGTGCTGTCCCTCAGCATTTCAGCTCAAGGCTAGCGCTCTACCACTTGAGCCACAGCACCACTTCCGGCTTTTTTTCTTTTTGCTTATGTGGTGCTGGGGAATGGAACCCAGGGCCTCATGCATGCAAGGCAAGCGCTCTACCACTGAGCCACCTTCCCAGCCCCTCTTCTTTACTTTTAAAAAATCTAACAAATGAACAATAAATAAATGATGAAACTTCTGCCTCCAATAGGTCCATCAAGGGCAGGCTCCAGCCAGGTGCATCAGAAGGGAACTGTTTTTCAGCATCCATAAGCAAATTCTAACCAGTCAACATTCACCACAGAGTTTCTATGCCTTTTTATACATCACAAAAATCAGTCCTCTCCTTAGACTTCTCGAATAACAGGGAATTCCTAGCCCTATTCATTGCATAACTTTTTGTGTGTGACAAAAGAAGATTTAAGAAGGTCTCCTTGGTTACAATGTCATTCATGTCCTTTGACCAGAAGAGTTAGAGAAAAACTTCAGGATTGATCTGAGGGACAGAGAGCCCAGGTTCCATTAAAGTGTATTAATGCCAAGGTCTGTGCAATTAGTGAAAAGTCAATTCCCATTACTAGTTAACACTATTGAATATCTGCTTTCTTTAATAAAAAGCCATGTCCAGTACAAAGAGAATAAATCAATAGGTTGGCTGCATTTAGATCTATTCTGCCTTCTAAATGCACAGAGAAACTCCCTGTCAGAACCATGTTGCCTGTCTGCCAAGCTCAGCCTGTGAGCTGGCAGCTTGCCCCGACTTCCTTGTCTGCAGTCTTCCCTAGCACTCTCTTGCCTTTGCTCTCATTTCTCTAATAAGGAAAGTGAAGTTTTATCCTGGGCCTAAAAATCCTTTCTCCCACCTTCATACTGCTCTGCCTCTGATGCAGACTTGTTCAGAAAACAAGCTCCATCACTATAACGGCCATGCTTCTGATCTGCCACAGTTATCAGGCCTCCCTCAAGCTAGAAGAGTGTCAGATGGGCACAAAATTTCTTTCTTACAAGAGGGGAAAGAATCCACGGGGCCTGGAATGAATTCACCCTTCCAGACACACGGTGCACTCTTACAGCTGTTCACCTTACTTGCTGCCAATTTGAAAGTCAGTTGGAATGTTCAGAGTCTCAATTGTGGAGAGCAAAAATGAAAAGAATATACCTGTCTTATGAAGTTTGTAAGGCCTCCCAACTTTATAAACCTTTATCTCCAAGCCATAGACCACCCTTCTGAGATGCATATCAGCCTGGTGATTTATCTGCTTCAGTACAGACCACAAGATAGTGATTAAGGAAAGAATTGCAGTTTGTTTGTTTGTTTGTTTCTTTGTTGGCAGGGTCTCCCTATATAGGCCAGGCTGTAATTCAAATTTACTATCCTCCTGCCTTAGCTACCCAAGGACTGGGATTATAGGCCTTAGCCACTAGGCCCTGCAGGATCACCCATCTTTGTCATCTTGAACAGGTAAAACTCCCTCATCAGCTAAAGGGCAGTAACGAAAGTTTCATTCTGAGACATTGCTCAGAAAGCTGTGAGCAACACAAGGTCAAGAAACAAATCCAAGCTGGGCGCTGGTGGCTCACACCTGTAATCCTAGCTACTCAGGAGTCTGAGATCTGAGGATCACGGTTCAAGGCCAGCCCGGGCAGGAAAGTGTGTGAGACTCTTATCTCCAATTAACCACCAGAAAATTGGAAGAGGTGCTGTGGCTCAAGCAGTAGAGTGCTCACCTTGAGCCGCAGAGTGCAGGGATAGTGCCCAAGCCCAGAGTTCAAGCCCCATGACCGACAAAAAAAAAAAAAAGAAAGAAACAAATCCAAGAAGAAGTATGTTAAAGAACATTTGGAAATGCATAAATGTAGTCTCAAGGCAATCTGCCTGTGTGGTGCTTACAAAAACAAAGAAATCATCTTTGAGGAGATTGGCAGCTGTCTTTAGTTCTTTAGCAAATCCTGCTGTGATAACTCTGAAATGAATAGCAGGAGGAAGAATTGGATTACACATTTTTACAAAACGTAGGGAGATATTTTAAAACCTAGAAATTCACAGCACTGCCTCAAATGCTGCAAACTTATAAAACATCACCCAGCCACTCCTTTTTGCCTTAAAGATGGGACTCTGAGATTTCCTCTACTCTGTAGGAGCTCCTGGGAACCAGCCATTGCAAGAGAGCTAAGTTGCCAAACCAGAGCTAGAGAGGAATTGCTCCATAACATGAGAACAGAATGTAATGCACCCTCACCTTTGAGTTCAAGTGCAGATTGAGATTTTTATCAGAAATTAATTCTGATGAATATCACTTTGCATGAAAGGAGAAAAGCATTTGAGAATGTGTTTATACTTGTTTACATGCTTACAGGATACACCTTAAATCTGAGTCATAAAACTGGAATCCAACACGATTGAGAAATGCATAACCATTGATAGAATCTCACCAAGAATGCCAATATTCTACTTTCTCCAAAAAGAAGAGATTTTTTTTTCTTCTGAGGGATTGTCTAATTCCCCTGTAGTCTCCAGAACAGGCTACAATTGAGAGGTCTCAAATCTATCCATGCTATTTTGTTCTTTTTACGTATTCTTAGTTTCTCATTTATTTTCCAGTCATGTTCAAGACAACTGGATGCATCCTTTTCCTTCATGAGTGCTTTGCAAACCTCATGGCCAGTTTGAGAAAGGAGAATGGTTTGAGTTCTCCGTGAGGAGTATGGCATCCATGCCATACATAGAAATCAAAAGAGAACTAAGACCTATTCAAATGATGGCAAGGCACCTGCCTAGAATCCACTATGCATGTTGAAACAGAGCCTTTTCCCACAGCTAAGTTAGATCTCTCATTGGAGACAAGCTGGAATTCCCAAATGAGCAAGATTTCAAGCTATATTACACCAAGGAGAAATGTGTTATAGTGTATGTATACTCCTACATAGATTCTCTATTCCATCTTCTCATCAAATGTCTTTTTAAAGTACACAAAGCAATTCTGTTAAATGTATTCCCATCTCACTCAGCTTTAAATTTAAGTCTATCCAAGACTATTGTCATCACTCACCCCTGGCTTCATTCCTTCTCCAGCCTCTTCTGGGCATACTGCTGTCTCTGTGCACTTCAAGCATGTTCCTATTCCCAGGCCTTTGCACTTGCTGTTCCCTCTGTCTGTATTGTTCTTAACACAGTGCTCATGTGGAAAAATTGGGACTTGCACATTCACAGTAGAGATTTCCTAGGCTATCCTACCTAAAGTTTGAACCTCCCACATCTACAACATCTTCCTTTCCTATCATATGTAATTCACTTTTTCAATTTTGTTCACTGTCTCTGTCTCAATTAAAAGTGCAGAATGATAGTTGCCTATATCCCCAATGCCTCAGACAATGTTTGATACATAATAGGTCCCACTAATTATTAACTGCATAAATGAACAAATTAAATCAATGATTTACCAACCCCATACCTTTTGCATTCACATACAAACACCAAGTCTTTTCATGGTCACTACAAGTATTGTCACCATGATATTCCTTGCAAATGAATACTAGTTCTTATCATGTGCTAAGGATTATAGGATACACTGTATGTGTGCTATCGTGTTTAATCTGCACAACTAACCCAAGTGGAGTTGGATGGTGCCATTTATAATGAATAAACCATGAACCAGTAGGATCAAGTAACTGGCAACTTTGGCATACTAACATGTGATGGAGTTCTAATGTAAATTGGAGTTTGTCTTACACAGATTTCAGTTAAGAAAGATATTGTACCATTTCCCAGGAGGACTCTAGGCAATGTGTGGATATGTACTCTGTTCTTAGGACTGGGGTTTGCCATGAGACACCCATGGGTAGCCATCAGGGATGCTGCTGCACATCTTCCAATGCACAGGACAGTCTTCTAGAACAAAGAATTCTCCAGATGGAAAGCTCATTGAGCTGAGGTTGAGAAATCCTGATCTAATGCTTTTAGGTCACTTGGCAGTTTGGTCAATAGTGGTCATACAAACTCCATCTACTCCCTTATAAAGGAATACAGCAATATTTCTTGAAAGTGGTCAGTATTTTCATAGCTTTGGATCCTGAAATTCTATTTCTTTTTGTTGTTTTTATCTTTAAGTACTTGCCATTTAACAAAGAGGTTTATGAACATGATACATCTTGATCAATGTCCCCCCTTTCAACATTTTCACCTATTCCTCCCAACCCAGTCCCCTCCCCTCACTTTTAAAACATTTTATAGGATATACATGGAATTCTTGACTAAATTGGCTGCTTTTTTCCAGCTTCTTCTCTTCATTCATCTACTCCTCTCCCCTTGACCCTACCCCCACCCTTTCAAGAAGTACTTCCTTGTGTTTGTTTTGTTGAATGTTGCCTTTGCCTTTCTAAAGAATCATACTATTTGAGTTCTCCCTTGAAACTATACCACATTTCTATGAATACATTTGTATACAGTTTGCACACCACCCAACATATTTACTTATGAGTTTGTAAGGTAATTCTAGCGTCCACATATGAGGGAAACATATATATATAGGTCTGACCTGAAATCCTAGTTCTATAACTATGAGCAAAGGAAATAATCTAAAATGTGGGATATATTTCTAAGTATTTTAATTTGTAATAATTTAAAAAACCCTGAAAGCCACATAGGTTTCTAGCAATAAGGGACTCACTGAGTAAACTCTGGAAGTTAGAACACTAAAAAGCCATTAAACTATATTTATTCAGTTTATAACAACATGAAAAATATGCCTATATAGAAATATGAAATTTTAAAAGGCTTCAAAATCAAGAAAGTAGTCTCACTATTAAACAACTGCCAACATTTATACATACAAATAAGGTGAGATAGAGGGAATACACTAACTTATTGAAAGTATAATAGAACTAGAGCCGGTTAATTTCTCTTTTTTCTTCAGTACTTGCCCAATGCTCTATATTAGCAATGTATTTATTTTGCAATAGAGAAAATGCCATTTAGACAATCAGGGATTTTTTTTGGTAAATAGAAAGATGAAGGGTATAAACAATTCAAGGAGCTGAGCATGGTAGTGTATGTTTGTAATATGAACTAGTAGAGGGGAAGGGAATCATGCCAACCAAGGAAAGGTGTGATTTTACTAGAAAAGCAAAAGGATTGGGGCATGGCTCAAATAGTAGAGTTCTAGCAAGTGTAAGGCTCTGGGTTCAATCCCTAGTATAGCAGGGGAAGAGAAACAAAAGTAAAAGTCATTAATGTGAGCTTCAGTGCCACTCGTTAATTTGCCTCTTTGATGTGAATGTTTTTATATTGCTTATTTAGGATTTATTATTATTTATTATTATGAATTAGGATTTATTATTATAGAAAACAAGAAATAGTTAATTACATAGTATTAGCTAGTCTAGCTCCATCTTTACCAGCTAATAGCTACCAAAAATCATCTCTTAAATGTCTTTCCTGATGTTCTGCAAGCATTTGATTCCAGTAGAGCATCTAAGTATTTCCTTATAGAACCAAGCCTTCTGTCAACACAGATACTGTCTAGGCCACAGGGTGGGTGGAAAGCCATGGTTTAAACCTTCCCATTGACATCCCCAAATGGGAGCCACATGGCTCCTGACTGAGTGGGAGCTCCCAACTCAGACCAATGTTGGCTCTCACCCCAGCTCTAGCCACCCCTGTGCCTCCAGGAGGCACTGCGTGCTCACATAGAGATGGTTGTTACGTCCTCTCAGAACCACAAACCTAAGTTTAAAACTGCTCCAGAAAGGCTGTCAATCCCTGACAAACACCATGCATTTTGGTTTATGTGGTATAGAGAACTGTGCATTGGAAGCCTGCCTATGTCAACCCTAAGCCCTAGATTCACCCTTCACCCCAATTTCCTGATTTCTAAACTTAAGACAATGAAACTTAAGACTTCAGCCATGTAAGTTGTGACACCATCTGTGAAAGTTTCCTTGAGATAGCCTACCTACCAACTTTATTTTAAATCAAACTTAGCACTCTTCTCTGGATAAATGGGGTTGAGGTTTGATTTTCTGGCCAACCTTGGGTGCAACCTAGCACAAGAAGGGAACACACAAAGTGTCTGTTAGGACAGCATCCTCACTCGGACCGTGCTGGGAAAGTGACACAACAGAGGACAGGGTGATTTAATTAACCCTGAGAGTCTCTGGAATGCAAACATTTTCTTTGTAAAGCTCTGCAACCTCTCTTGTGTCCAACCAGTAGGGCTTTATTTTGGCTTCTCTTCTTAGTTTTTCTTCTCTTGACCCCCTTGTAATACATTATAAGATGACTTGTTTGCACAGAGAAACAGGCTCTCCACCAAAATAAAAAAAAGAAAGAAAGAAAAAAACATTCTAGAGGTGTTAGAAAATTTCTCCCTTATCAATTTTCCACTGGCCAGCCTTCTATTCCCTAATGGCACTAGATTGGTACACACCACACACATTGGCTGAGAAACAAAAGGAAAAGCAAGATGATAGAGATACACACAGCCAGCCTGCCTGTCTATTCCCAGTGTCCCACTGACAATGCTGTGTGGAAGGGAAATTGTTCTATCAGCGACTGTGTTAGATTCATGACCCCACCACAACCTTGAATTGGCCTTTAGTTGTCGCTGATGGGAACTGAAGAACAGCGCCTGTCGACATGATTGCTACTCTCCAATGAATCAGAACATACAGGGCGAGGAGTAGCACATTAAAGTAGCAACAGAAATATATCACTGTACTTTTATATAGATGTATTGCTTTGGCCCAGGCATATAAATGATTGGGCTAGCCACTTATTTTTTTTCCCAGGGACTATAAATTAAAAATAAGCTAAAGGTTTAAAAATTATGTTCTTTTTTTAAAAAAAATCAGGGTAGCCACAGTCAAATATTTAAAGATCATCTTATATGGATATTTCAGCCACTATCATTGGGAGTAACATTTACACTTGCCACCAGCATTCACGTTACTTATCACATGGAGAACAGATTTATCATGGGACTGTCATTTGCTAATTGATCTTTTTATTTTTTTAAATAAATGTTTCCCATGTTTACTTATCTGGATGCTTATTTGAAAAAAAAAGTGTATTTTACAAAATCAGCCCAGAACAAGATGTTGGAAAAGCCAAGTTGTTGGAGAAACCGGAAAGCAGGAGTCAATGATTGTTAAATTGGAAGGTTATAGGGCTCCAAGAAGAATATCAAAAAGTCAGTTGAACTCCTAGCATATATATATATATATACATATATACAATTTATGCATATGTATATGTGTATTACATATACATACATACGTATGTATGTATATATTTATATATGTATATACATGCCTTTATAAACAAGATTTGTCATTTCACTCCAAGGGCTCACAAGTTCTATGAACTCCCTCACTAGAGCCTTGGAGTAAGATTCCTTGTCTTTCGGGTACTCGTAAAAAGTATGCATTTGCACTACACTGGGATGTAGTGATCAACTATGATGTATGTGTCATTTCCAAGTATAGATGCTTACAACTAATTTGCTTTACAGACATATACATGTTTGAAAAAAAATCAGCTTCCAATTACCACATCACTCTCATTTAATCACTAGAGACAACAAGATCCTATGTGGCCTGGCCCCTGCTTATTTTACTAACATCATCTTGTAGTACTTTTTTTTCCCTCCCTTGTCTTAAAAGCTCCAGCCACAGCATCTCTTTTCTGATTTCGAGTTATTTCCTGCCTTGGGCTATTTGCAGTGCTGGAGGATGTAGTAGGTGCAGATCAAATAAGACCACAAGCACTGGCTTTTGTGGATCTTCATTCTGTGGAGAGAAATGAGGAATTGGCACCAGAACAAATCTCTTAAGTTTGGTCATTCCACATTTTACAAAAAAATTAAAATGGATCAATGATGGGGTACAGAGTGACTAAGAAGCAGCCAGGAAGGCCTCGGTTGAGATTTTAGTTGAGGTTTCAGCTGAGATGGGAGAAATGAGGAATAGCTTTATACACATGTATTGTAGCTCATAAATATATGTAATTGTTATGTGTTAATCAAAAAATATGTTTAATATTTAAGGAGATAGAAATGCTAACAACCCTGATTTGATCATCTCGTATTTATACGTGGGTCAAATTGTCTTACTATATCCCACAGGTATGTATGATTAAAGTGATCATTAAGCTATAAAGAAAAGAAACCACTTCAATCCAAAGGAAACATCTTCATGCAAATGCCAGAGTTCTGCCAATGACCTGGAGCTAGAAAGATGTCCATGTGGCCAGTGTGTAGGTGGCTACATGGAATCTTCTATGCTCTGTGAAAGACACATTCATCTCTATAAGCTGTCCCACTAACTGACATGCTGTAATACGTGATGGAGATTTCGAATTCAGTTTATTTCCTGCAGATAGTTTGCCTTTATGTCAAAATCTGGTCATGCAAATTGAGGTAATTCAAAATCTAATTTGAGATAGGATTGATAGGATGCCCAGAGAAGTTAAGTAATTTACCCAAGTCTCACAGCTATAAGCTAATAAATTAGCTTAGTGGGGAAACCAAAGGTAGGCCCTGGTTTGGGCCTTTATCAAGTGATGTCCTTGCATCAAAGTGCCTCCTTATTCCTTTCTCTTTATACTTTCTGAGCTGAAAGAATACACATGGTCATGTCATCTAGCAATTTCTAATCCTTAGACATTATCTTATCATTGAAGAGACCACTCTTCTCTAACAGCAAAGAATCTGAAATGTTTTCTCCCATTCACTTGTTTGTTCATTAAACTGCTCTCTGTTTCTTGAAATGCATTGTCTTTTGACTAACTATCATGGATCTCTGTTCTATAATGAATTCGGAAAAAATTTTTGAGGGTGAAGGTGTTAACATCCATAATCTACAACAAAATAGCATTGAGTACACTGAAACTAACATCCTAGCTTGCCACACAAAACCTTACATAATGTTAGTTATTTCCCTCAATGATTAGGTGACTGGGACTGTTGTCCCTGTCTAAGATTGTAAGAGGGTTGCACATTACTTGACTGGTAAAGAGATCAACATTCTAAGTATTTTTCCTCCTGAATGCAATTTTTGAATGGTCAAAATGGAATACATACATATATACATATGTATATGTGTGTGTATGTGTGTGTGTGGGTGTTGAATCAAAGTACATTGAGGATCACAGCTACTATTTATTACTCTCTAAAACTGGAATTTCTCAGGGTTTCTGGTGCCAGGTGGCTGATGGAGGGAAACATATAGTAAGGGAGAAAGGATATTTGATTATACCTCACCATTACACTGGCTACTTATAGATTTACCACTGCAGTGGCTCTCAGTCAAAAGAATACCACCTCTCGGGCTGGGAAGGTTGGGTCAGTGGTAGAGCGCTTGCCTTGCATGCATGAGGCCCTGGGTTCAATTCCGCAGCACCACATAAGCAAAAAGAAAAAAGCCAGAAGTGGCGCTGTGGCTCAAGTGTTAGAGCTCTATCCTTGAGCTGAAGAGCTGAGGGACAGTGCCCAGGCCCAGAGTTCAGGCCCCACGACTGGACTCAAAAAAAAAGAAAAAGAATACCACCTCTCAAAATTTTTCAAAACTACTTTTTGGTTGTCATAAAAGCGGAAGATTACTGACTTTGTGGGATGATATTAAGTAATAAAAATATTTTGGTTTTCCGACTATTAATTGCTTCACGATCTAGATGTTACATAGAAGGTTCTTCATAATGTTACTTGATGCTTGTGAAGTAAAAAGTATACTAAAATGCTGAAGATACAAAATAATTTTTAAGCATATGAAACATATGCTTGAGAAACTTGATATCTAGTTTAAAAGATGGACTACAATTATTTTAAAAATATAAATAAATAAAAATATTTAATATTGAATACCAAAAAGGAGAAAGTCCATTTTAATTTCCAGTAATAAGTACTTCTACGTGGCCTCTTCCATTTCATGCCATTGTTAAGAAAGCTAAAAGTTCAGTAAAAACTTCATGTTGCTGGACACTGGTAGCTCATCTATAATCCTAGCTACTCAGAAAACTGAGAGCTGAGGCCTGAAGTTCAAAGCCAGCCTGGGCAGGAACGTCCATGAGACTCTTATCTCCAGCTAACCACCAGAAAACCAGAAGTGATGTTGTAGCTCAAAATGATGGAGCAGTAGCCTTGAACAAAAGAGCTCAGCAACCGTGCCCAGACCCTGAGGTCAAGCCCCATAACTGAAAAGAAAAGAAAATGAATACCTTTGTGTTACTGGTACACAATCCCATCCCTGCCACTGCACCAAATAAAGCTATGTATCTGATAAAATGGTGTAATAGTTATTTGCATGTGACTGTAAAAAAAATCCAGCCATATGCCTAGTATCTTGAGCAAGTATCATTATGATCTAAGCTCCCCAGAGCCTGGCAGCTTCTCTATTTTCGCCATAAATCTTATGTTCTACTTTCCTGCAACACCAGCATCAAATGGACAATCTAAGTTTGATCACTGACTCAAACAGTAGACAGGTCCCCTTTGGACCATGGCTACAGGGCCTAGATGAGTCTGTGTAAGCAGTGAACTCTAATAATAGTTTCTTCTCAAGGTAAAGTATTTCAAAGTAGTTAAAATCTGTCTATCCTTGAGGATTAGATGGTTCTAATATGCCCAATTACTGACATACCTTCAAGGCATTTTTCCTATTGTACTGATATAAGAAGTAGATATTTTTCCATCATAACTCCTATCATTTTATCAGCCTTGACCCCAAATTTACAGGCACTTCTTTTTGGATCAAATTGTACGTCTTCTACATGGTAACTAGTGCAGCGAAAACAAGTTTTCAAATCATATTCAAATAAGAGTGGATCCTGAAAACATAGAGCATGTAAAAGCAATTCAAGGTATATATTAGGAAATTAATTAATAGAACTTGTAGGGTTTTTTAGATTTGTGAATCACTAGCTTTTTAAAATGTTATTATAATTTATTTTCCCACTTGAAATAAAGTTTATTTGTCACTAGCTTTGTATTCGTCATTGTGTATCACTTTTTCTAATAGAGCAGCTCTTGAATCATACATACTTCATCCCTTGCAGAACATGAACACATCTCATAACTTTCCTCCAGAGAGAGGCCATAGTTTGCTATTTTCAGAGCATTGTTATACAGAGATGATTAGGTTTGTTTCATATGATTCAAGGGGAAAACATTCCAGGTAACTTAAGAAAAATATCTTTTATTATGCAGAGTCATTCAAAGATGAAGAAAGAAACTAGGAGCAGGAGTGAATCCCATGACAGTGGAGCTATTTAAATACAAGTTGTTCAATCATTTGGAAGGAGCAGAGTTTGGGTGGGCTCAAGCTTGGAAGGTTGATGGAATGTAATGAGTTTAAGATAGACTGCAGTGCAGTCTCTGCTTCTACCTGTATGTTAAAACTCTCCTACTCCTCCTGTACATCCAACCTTGCTCTTATAGTAGAATCTCAGGGAGGTGCTTTTAAGAGACAGGAATAATGAGAGCAGAAAAGAAAAACAACAATCTTTTACGAAGAGGAACGAGTGAGATTAATGGTAGGGCGTGCTCCACAGTTGAGCAGGAATCCACAGCAGACACTGTCTAGTAACACCTCTACACGCTTCCCAAAGACCTAATCATGTCCTGAGGGAAAGGCTCAGCTTCCACTAACAGCAGAGGCAGGCAGTTTGACATTAACCTTTTTGAGAGGTCACTTCCACACCATGAGCTCAACATGCCACCCAGAAAATGTAACCAAACATGAGGTTCGCTTTTCCTCTTGCCTAACTGTTTTAAATGTCCTTGAACTGCATTTCTCCACCAGGTTTAATTTTATGGATTGTGGATTACATTTACTGCTCAGCACTTCTTTGCTCAACCCGAGACAATTGCAGACCTACTGAGTTGTTAACTCACATGGTCAGCATTAATGTCTGAGACTAGTTAGACCAAATGACTGTAGCATAGTGTGATTAACACCTGGCCTTAGAGTGTCCCAATAAAATCAGCATTTTGGTTCTTTTCCTTTCTTTCTTTCTTTTTTTTCCCCCAGCAAGCAAAACCCCAGGAGGAATGTACAAGTAATAACTTGGGTTAACTGTGCTTATCTTCTGAAGAGTTCAAATATCTTACTACTTCCTTATCTTGGGAAATTGTATTTAAATGCTACAGGATGGCTACATCTTCCCCCATCATGTAGACAGGTTCCAGAATCCCAGGATTAAAGAACTGTGACTTCCTCCATCAGAAAGAATGACACCACCTCATTTGTTAGGAAATGGGAAGACATGGAAAAAATTACATTAAGTAAGCCAGACCCAAAGAGACATAGGTTCCATGGTTTCCCTTATCTGCAATAACTAGTATATGTCTAGGACAAGCACAAGAGGTCAAAAGCTATGTACATATGACCATATAACCTGATGCTAAGTGAAATGAACCCCAAGATAGGGACACAAGAGATTTTATCTTTCTTGATGTTCTTTTTAATGTACTTAAAATGTACTAGTAATTTTTTATTTCTTTGTGTGTTCTTCCCCCATGGTATAACTCCTGTTGTATTTGATTCCGTTGTCCTGCATCTTGTATATACATTTTTCTAATTTGGGGAGGGGAAGGGAAATAACAAAATGCTGAAATAAGGAGACAGGATGACCCATTGTAACAAAGAGATGTATAAGATACTATGTTGAAAATAAACTTTACAACTTTTGC
>NW_012267262.1:9013841-9052155 GCF_000151885.1 Dipodomys ordii
AGTCACAGCGCCACTTCCGGCTTTTTCCTTATGTGGTGCTGAGGAATCGAACACAGGGCCTCATGCATACAAGGCAAAAGCGCTCTACCACTGAGCCACCTTCCCAGCCCCCAAAATCACTTTTAATGTTCCCAGATTTCTGGAAAAATAGAGACATACAGCAGGTCATTGTTTATGCTCCAAGTAAAAAGAAAAAAATTACTACTGTTGGGAGGGTGAAGATCTTTTGAATTTCTCTTAGAAGCATTGAAGAGAAAATAGCCAACTCAATTTTCTTCCTATTGCTGCTCCTAGAACAGGAAATACTCTTGCTGAGAGAAGTCTAAATACTGAGCCAATTAGGAAGATATTGACAGAAGAGAGAAAGGGGAGAAGGGTGAAATAACACTATGGTGATGGTAGGAATGGGATAGATTTAGAGTATTTGAGGAGAGACACTTTGGAGCTAAGCAGAAAGTAAATTGAGTGGGTGGAGAAAGGGCAAAGATTGATTAAATATTGCTGTGAATTGAGTATTTAAACCTTCTCTAACAGTGTTTGAAGGATGCCAGCAAACACTAGAATATATTTTCAACTACCTTTGAGCTATTGAAACCAATGCTTATTATATGTGACATTACTCTAAAATGGAGTTACATAATCTCTGAGATCATTAGGATTAAAGTAGAAATATTATCCATTTAAGGACAAGGCTATCAGAACTCAAAGATATTACATAATTCACCGAAAGCTTTCAGTGCATTTGTGGATCTGAGATTTATCAAGGAGTAAACTACCTATTTTTATTTTTCCATTTTGGAGTAGCTCCATTTACAGGATTTTTCTTGGTCAACTAACACCGATGTCCTTTAAAGTCCTTCAACTGAGAGGTTCTGTTTTTCTCTCAGTAATACTTACAAAAATGGAGTGCTTATTCAGGCAAATTATTTGACTTGAAAGTTCTCACTTAACCTTCATTGAATCCCCAGGTAAGCATTATAATCTCTGATACCCAGAAGCAAAAATAGAGGCTTCAAAAGATAAAGGAACTTGGTCAAGGTTACTAACTACAGTTAGCATACAGCTAGGTCAGTACTTAAACCTAACTCTGCTTAGTTCTAAGCTTCTGTCTCCCTTCTTTTCTTCCTGGCCATTTTTAATGCTCCAGATAAATGCAAATTGTTACTGTTGAGAAGGGGAGGATCTCAAATTTTGTCCAGAAACAATGTAGGTATCCTTCTCATATCTTTCTGATATTTTGGTTTGCCTGCTGGCATAAAATGCCCACACCATTAGAATAACCTGTGGGCTTACAAGGGGAAGATGCAGAACCAAAGAGTGAGCAGTGAACCCCAGGCAAGGTAGGGTGCAGGGAATCTGGTATTTGGATTAGCTTGCTTCCCGCCGCCTGATTGATAAGCTGGGATTTGTCCAGGCAGGCAGTCTTCAATTTGGATTTGTCAGGATCAGGAAGATTTGTTTTCTTCTGTAGTAATATAAGGCATGGGGTAGGTTCAATGTAAGGTTTGTTCACCTTGGCTGTGGTCTTTAAAATCATGACAATGTTTCTCAAGCAATCCATATAAAAAAGCACAGGGAGCTGTCTGATATTTCAGAATGGAATTGAACTTCTCTAAAAGTAGACCACTTTTCTTTCTTTCCATACTTCATTATGAGTTAAGGTTTTAACAATGGTTTTTAATGACATCAAGAAAGAAAGAAAGAAAAAAGAAAGAAAGAAAGAAAGTCAAAAAGAAAGGAAGGAAGGAAGGAAGGAAGAAAGAAAGAGAAAGAAAGAAAGAAAGAAAGAAAGAAAGAAAGAAAGAAAGAAAGAAAGAAAGAAAGAAAGAAAGAAAGAAAGAAAGAAAGAAAGAAAGTCAAGAGAAAAACACAGTGGATCCTATTCTACTTTTCCCCAAAGATCAGGACTATGAGATCTAAATGCACCAAAATTCTTGTGTCAACAACAACAAAGAAAGAGATATTTGGTGCTCAGTGAAGTCACTTGTCTTCAACACTTCACTTCAAGAGGCTTTTGCTTTATTTCAATTTATTTTATTTTTACATGGGCCAACTAAATCTGTCATGTTTGGGAGCTTAAACATGTTGTCCTGCATGGGAACTACATCCATCAATTAGGGCTTCTGCTGCTTCTGTGCTAAAGGAATGATCTCCAAGTTCATCTTGATGAATTTTTCTCTCTACCTCATTACCCCAGCTAGATACAGCAGAGACTTTCCATGTTTAATGGTGACCATCTTACAGATTCTGATTCCTCTGAATGCACACATGCCTATTTATAGAGGCCCATAACATTCCATTGACTAGACTATTCTTGCATTAAAAACACCTAAATTACAACAAAAAGCATGTCCCTTGTAAAATAAAATCAAGTAGTATATACGTGTCTTTTTTTCAGAGAAAGCCCTTGAATAGGTTTTTTAGTATACAGCAATATTGTATATAGATATACTGTGTACTATTGTAGTTGAAGCTTTTTTGCATCTACTTTTTCCAAATCTGTTTGCATAGTAATAAGATAGACATTAGTAACAGGCAGTTTATACCCTTTATTGCTTAATAAAACCCTTACATTTTTAGAGTGCATTTAACTTTTAAAGCACATTTGCATTTAATTTCTTAATTGTTCCTCAGATGGACTTATGCAGCCTTATTAAGAGGAGAACTTTATTAGGCTAAGATTTCTGAGGTAAATATCTAGTGTGTTTCTGTGATGCTTGCATATTTTATGCTATTCTAATTGATTTCAGACTTTATATAGGAAAGGTACTTCCTCTATGTCCCCTTGTTTCCACCTGGTGTATAGAGTGTGGCTGGGGAACATTTGTATATAAATAAATAGTTTATTCTAAATAGTTTTACTTTCAGAATAATTACCAATACTTATTGCTGAGCTATAGAAGAGGTGTTCTTGCCTTCTTAAGTAGAGTATGTTACCCATAACTTAGCTATTTCTTTATGGTGCAAGATCATCAATATGTCATTGTCTATTAGTTTGTTGTATATTTTACTAAAATAGCTTTGAGACTCCAAACATATCTTTCCCCCTACTCAACTGAACTAGACATTAATTTAATTGTTTGAAAATTTCATATTTCTGCCTTTAAGGAAAATAATGGTAATTAGAAGTATCCATTTTATTTCAGAAAACCTCTATATGGAATGTCTTTTATGTATTCTAGATGTCACTATGGTTATAGAAAGCAAAACCATCACCTTACTTCACTGGGATTTTAAGATCTTGTTTTCATGATCTAGGTGCTCAGGAATCTTTATTTAAATTTCATTCTGTATGTAGTAATGTGATACATAGATAGTCAAGTTTACAAACAAAATGTGTGAAGTATAAAAGTGCATGGCTTTTAAAAACAAGATCTAGCCAGGTACCAGTGGCTCATACCAGATTGTGATTCAAAGCCAACCTGGGCAGAAAAGTCCATGAGATGTTTATCTCCAATTAACCACCAAAAAAGCCAGAAGTGGAGGTATAGCTCAATTGGTAAAGCAAAAAGCTCAAGGACAGCACTCAGGCCTTGAGTTCAAGCTCCAGAACCACACACACACACACACACACACACACACACACACACCTCTTTGTGTCTCTATTTGTACTGTTAGACAAGTTTTATGTAGATTAGCTAGTATCAAATTTGGTGTCCAGTAGGGACATTTTTTAATTGAATTTTGTTTCTTAATCATATTCCAAGTCCATTTTAGAAAAGGAATCACTCTATGCCCCTATGATGAAAGGAAATATTTCTGAAAAATTAAATGAAGACTGAACTAAATTCTACCTCTCTTAATTGTTCATTCTATATACTTCTCACCTGACAAAAATTTGTTCCAAAACAATATATTTTATGTAAGATTTGTATGTATCTCTTCATAACACTTCCAATAGCTTTTGAAAATAGGGATGAGACTTAATTACCTTCTTCCCTATTAAGCAGGTGCCCTATGTGAATCTATTAAAATCAAGTCCTGTTAAAGAACTGAAGCAAAATTGTGTAAAGTGTATGTAAGAAACCCTCATTAAATCTAGCAAAACACATGGTAGCCAGTTCAAAGAACAAGCTGGTGTGAATATTGCTGTTCTCAAAGTCCAATTTTTATAGTTGTCCTAGATATTAGCTTTGAGTAATAGTCCACCAGCTAGACTAAAAAATCATGCTAATATAGCCTCAATTCAACATGAATTTGTCCTCAACACCAAGTTGTCCTAGGCTTCAGTTTCTAGGGCCTGGTCTCTTGTGGCTCAAGTTTCCTTTTTTTTTCTTTCTAAGTTTTTCTGAATGGTGGCAAAAGAATGCTACAGACATTGTACCTTTGACCTAAATACTTCTTTCCCAGTCCTTCTTGTGGGTGCCTCATTACCCAGCTCTTCATTCACATGCCTTCCTTTCTACTAGACAATTTTTCTTTCATCCTCCTTCCTGTTATCCACCTGATCCTCAGCTCCCATATTTCTATTTTGTTTTTGTTCCCCACAAGACTTACCAAAACTTGAAATCCTATTTTCTACTTAATGACTTCCATTTGTTTTTTCATCTGTACCAATGAAATATGAGTCCTAGAAAGGCAAAAGGTGTTATATTCTCATACTCTCTTACCAGCACCTAAAACAATGGTTATCCCATAGTTGGGGGTCAGCTTTGGGTTATTCGACAAATACATAGACAGAACTTAAATCAAGTGAATGTTATTAACTACCATTCTGATCCAGGACTTATTCTGTCCTCTAGTTCATTCATAATAGCCAAATCCTTCTGGTGGAGCCAGTTGGATTTCAAACTCACTTTTATCTCAACATGGGTTGAATGTCTCTTATTCAAAATGATTAGGACCAGAAAATTTCTAGAATTAAATTGTAGAATATTTGTATATGCATCAATATTTGCATATATATATATATATAGGATATGTTGGAGCGGACTTGTCTAAATGTAAAATTCACTTTTATTTATTATGTACTTTACATACCTACCTGAAGGTAATCTTATACAATTTGAAGACTAATTTTTTTTTTCCAGTAGGGCTTGAACTCAGGGACTGGGTGCTATCCCTGGGCCTCTTTGTGCTTAAGGCTAGTGCTCTACCACTTGAGCCACAGAGCCACTTCCAGTTTTTGAGTGATTAATTGGAGATAAAGAGTCTCACAGGGACTTTTCTGCTTTTCTGCCTGGGCTGGCTTTGAACCCTGATCCTCAGATCTCAGACTCCTGATTAGCTAGGATTACAGGTGTGAGCCACCAGAACCCAGCTAATTTTGTGTATTTTTGAAAGTCATTCATCACAAGGTCAAATGTGGAATTTTCTACTTGTGGCATTATATCCATGCTAGAAAAGTTTCACTGTTTCAGATTTTTTGTTTTTAGACTAAAGATGCTCAAGCTGAGAGCAGCTAAATCACACTAGGTCTTTGTCGAGTGACACAGAAACACAGTCAAAGGGAGCTCTTCTTTTCAAAAATCCCTATGTACACTATCACTATGGCTGAAATGGATACTTTGGAATTATTCTATGACTAAGTTTTCCTAAAATCCATAAGCAGGTGCCATGTGCTTGTCCAAATCTACCAAAGTAAACTCCTACTCCGAAAACAATCATCTGTCAGACACTGGGGGTATACAGATTCTTGGGGGAGAGTCAGGAAAGGAAAATGGCCTCATGTCTGCTGACCATGTGTGGGGAAAGAGCCCAGGGGTGGGGTTGAAGCATTGACCAGAGAGTGTATGGGAGTGAGCCCCCAAGATCCTTAATATCCAAGAGTTAATAAATTTCCTGTCTGTGAAAACATATACAGGCACTTTGCTAAACATGCCAGCTTTTTGGGGGTTGTGCAGGGCACATTTCTATTCCAATTTTTTTTGTCTAAGGTCAACAACGACAGTGGAGCCCCATTTGCAAAAAAAATTTCCATGGTGTCCTCTTTCCTCCAGCTTCCAAATCTACTTCACTCCACACTGTGACACTGACAGCCTTACAGCAAGTAAATACCCAGACCTAGCTTGCAGAGTTCAGAGGTGGGGACCAGCAGGGGTGGGGAGGCCACGTCATGTCCTTGGCAGATGCCTGACAATAAGCAACAATGAGCAGGCTGGCTTTGTGGGGGGAAGGTGGGAGTCTGGGGTGTGCCCAGCTGGAAGCCGCCCGTAATTTAACACTCGCAGATGGAGACTGAGGGTGATATGATACCCCCAGCTGTCTACCACTGCTGCCTCTGAGGCCCCCACTCCACTGCATGAGTCTCGAGATGCCTTGGGAAGGGCCTAGTGAGGGAGGGGGCGGCCTAATAAAGCAGCTGGTCTATTAGAAGATAAGCTTTGTGGAGAATCACACAATCATCCTGAATCCCCCTAATCCCAAACTTTATTGCCCTAGATAATAAGCTTTGGTGTCGACTCTCCATTGAAATATGGAATTGTCTGCAGGCTGGAGGCACCTGCTGTGTCACTCAGCTCTAGGGCTGGCGGGCAACTGCAGCACACAATTCAGGGGCAGGTGCATGGCTCCCTGCTTGGGTTCCCAGAGGGAAGGGGGATGGCCAAGGGGGGCACAGCCACTCTCCCACAGAGAGTTCCAGGCGGCGGTGCCCTAGTAGACTCTGCTTTGGTGTGAGAATGTTCTCTCTGTGGTTTGAGCATGAGACTGTTTTGAGGACTTGGGAGAGAAGGCAACGGAGGGAACATTCATCAGTGAGAGGGTGCTGCTGAGAGTTAGATATCTTACAACGGGTTCTGTGTGCAACCGTGTGGTCTGCAGCTGAGAGGCACAGACTCCTCTTCCAGCTGTCCTCTGCTTCCTTACCTCTATGTCTACCTCATAAGCTTGCCTAACTGCTTCTCCTAAGGCCTTCGAAGTCTCCACCTAGGAGAGGTGCCTCCTTCATTCTCTTTTGTGTGCTTTTCAAGTTCTTGATTAATTCCTGGGTTGTAGCTTGAAAGATGCTAATTAATCAAATTAGCAATTAACTGCTTCTCTACCTGTCTCCTCAACTAGACTAGAAAGTCTTTGAAAGCAGGAACTATGTCTGATTCATCTTTTTGTCCTCAGTACCTTGGAAATCCTTAAAAGGTTTTACACACACACACACACACACACAAAGAACTAGAAGAAAAAAAGGACTAAAAGCAACCTAAATTCATGTAAAATGGAATCCTATGTGGCATTGAAAATAATGAGGCAGATCTACACATACAGAGCATAGGGAATAAACTCCAAAGCACATTGTTAGGTAAAAGTAATTAGGGCAAGGTATTAATGTCAAGAATGTTATCATGTAAAAAAAAATAGGCTGGTATGAAGTTATTGCCTTTGGGAAGGATACTTGGAAAGGTATTAGAATAGTTTAGAATAGGTATTAGAATATACCATGAATACAAGGAGTAAAACAAAACTGAGTGTATACTGTACATTTGTGTCTGCAATATATTTTTGTCATGTTCAAAGTATATTTGGTCCCTCTATTAAAAAGGTAATAGCTAGAAATTTTAGTTTTACGAGGTATAGAGTAACACATATATATATATATATATATTAAATGAAATTTCTAGCTATTACCTTTAATGTGACAAAAATACATATTGCAGACACAAATGCACAGTTTACACTCAATGTTGTTTTCCTCCTCTTATTCATGGTATAACTATGATCAAAAACACTCAGGTGTTTCTGCTCAAAGGCCTATGCAACATATAAAGCATAAGATGTGCATTTTCTTGATGGAGATGAGCAGGTAAATTCCTAGCATAGGAATTTGTTCATAGCAATGAGCTAAAAATTTAAATGTGAAGTTTGGATGACACAATGCAGGAACTTGCTGCCTTCTCCACTATGAGTGACTATTAGTCTAAGAAACTAAAGTGGCATTTTAGGAATAGTAAATCTGGTGGGAAACATCTTTAAAGAAAATGATCAGATTTTCCCAATATTTGGATAAAAATGTTCACATTCCACCTATTATATCCTTTCTTCTCTCTTCTGCTCCTTCCTTCTTTCCAATGTTATAGAGATTCCTCTATAGTAGATTTGCCTTCCTTCAGATGAACATGACTTAAATTATTTGGTTCCTTCTCTGATAGTATATTGATTACTTCCCCATTCCCATAAACCACCCCTTGGCACCTCTCTGAAGGACCAACTGCACTAGATTAAATTAAGAGCAATCTTGGCTCTTAACACAGCTCCTCCTCCAAGCAGTTGTCTTGCAGAAGTGATTTACGAGTTTAGTTTATGACCCTAGTGAACTTCAATAAGGAAAGCTGACCCCTTTCACCAACATAGTCCTTGGGTTTCTTAGACTTGATTTGGGGAGATTTAATTAAGGTTAGATATACTACTAAGTACAATATATAGATTACAAGAACAAACACACTGTTTGCCAAATGAAGAGCTCCACGCAAGCAGAAATAGCCAGTGTTCACATTTGAGAAAACTGTTCACCAAAGGCTAGTGTGAAATAAAGGCTCTTGTGGTCCTTTTGTTAAACTTGTATACTAGTTTTTTAACTATATTTTTATTGTAAAGATACTGTACAGAAGGGTTACAGTTACATCATTGTTAACTCCTCCTTTGTTTTTCCCCTACCATCCCTTTCCTCCCCACCTCCACAACTTCTCTCCTCTCCCCCCTCCACCACCGCAAAGTTGTGAAGTTCATTTTCAACATGGTGTGGTGTACATCTCGTTGTTACAATGGGTCATCCTGTATCCTTACTTCCGCATTTTGTTATTTCCCTTCCCCTCCCCAAATTAGGAGAATGTATATACAAGATGCAGGGCACCAGAATCAAATACAGTGACAACAGGAGTTGTTGTATGCTAGTTTTATGTCTATGTTTTCCATGATTAAACATGGTAAATTAGGTTTGCAATAACTCTGAATTGGCCAGTGAAGATTTCACAAATCTGAATGGCCTAATTTACATATCTTATCTTGCACTGTGCCCTCCTAATTCTGTTTCTCCAGAACATGCACTATCGCTTGTTATTTCTCTGCTGAGTTTAGTTGCTTTGACTCTGGCTCAGGGAGGGTCTGAGAAGTCAAAATAGCAATTGGTCTTTTTTCAGGAACTGACTTGGATAGATAAGACAAACTTAGATTTACGAACTTTAAACATTTAAACTCCCTACAGACAGGCTAATAACACGCAACAAGAATCTGGAAGAACAGACTAGAATTTAATGGCCAGATACACAGTTCCAAAATCAATCACTACCCAGAAGTCACAGAGAAAAACATCTTCATGAGCCCCTCAAGTCTTTTATCTTTGGAGGAAATATTTTTCAGTCATTGATTTGAATATAATAGTCCATATTAAATATTGTGCTAATAAGTCTTAAATTGCAGGTAAGTAATTGAAATATTCCTATATTTTACAGACATCCAATTAAATACTAATTTCAATTCTCAGTTTTCCCTTAAAAATCTAAAAGACTTAGGGAATATTTTCTTTTTCCAGATCTCAAATACCACCAAACCTAATTATTTTGGTTCCTACCTAAATTGACCAACAGATAAAAAAAAGGCTGACATCATACTGTTGCTCTGGAGTCTGATAACACAAGATTCTGGAGAAGGAACTACCATTGATTCCATAGGGACAATCTCCAAAGTGTGTTAAACAATGACACACTAAGCCTGCTCTGAACTTCACATGAATTCTCTTTCAGTTATTCTCTGATGAGTAAAAAGCCACCTCCCCAAAGATTTACATTAAAATCATAGAGTATCACTTTATACAATTCTCTGGCTTGGCTTTGAGGCTGCTCTGATAGTTTTTTCTTGGTTCACTCAAGCAGCTGCCTTCAGCTAAAGGCTAACAATGCTCCAAGGACAAATCTCTCAACCCTTCCCATGCTTGGCTGGTGGCTCAGTTGCCCCAATTCTCTTCAACGTGGCCTTTTATCCTTTGTGGGGAAGACAAGTTTTCTTCCATGTTGTCTCAAGGAAAAAAATCAAAGAGGATGGAATTGGATTGGCCAGAGCATTTCATACTACCAGCCCAGTTTCAAGTGGGTGGAATTTAACTCTATCCTTGGATGGGACAAGTGGCAAACTTTGTGCCAAGGAGCATGAGCAGTGGAATGGAGGGAATTTGTGGTCCTTAAACAACATACCACACCCATACCACAGGTGGATCAGCATCCAGAAAAGAGGGAGAAGGAAATAACTAAAGGCTTCAAAGAAGCTATGGAATTAGGTCTGAATGACAGGCCCTGCAACACTGATATCATTTGTAAATGGGCAACGCTGGGAGAGCATCTCTGCAGCCTTTTGGCTTAGTGGCCTGAGAAACAAAGGATAAAGAAAACATGGTCTCTTGGTCTCTGGTTGGTCATCTCGCCCTTTGTCATGTACTGCTCACACTATGTTTTGGAAGTGACAATAAATCAGGACTCAGGTCTTCATCAAGAAAATCGATAAGATGGGAGATTAAAGAATGAAGTGTTGATTCGTGCTACAACATGGGTGAACCTTGAAAGCATTATGATAAATGAGGGAAGCCAGACCAAAAGAAGGCCACATATTATATGATTCCATTAATATGGAATGTTCAGAACAAGCATATTCATAGAAGCAGATCTGGAAAGAGAATGAAGAATAACTGCTAATGGATATAGGATTATTTTAGGGGGAGGAAGTGGTTTGAAAGTGTTCTGAGATTAGTGTTGATATTACATAACACTGTGAATACTAAAAGCATTGAATTGTATGCATTTTAAAGTGAGTTTGATAATACTTGGATTAAACCTGAATAAACCTCTCATTACAAAAAAGAAGAGGGGCTGGGAAGGTGGCTCAGTGGTAGAGCGCTTGCCTTGCATGCCTGAGGCCCTGAGTTCGATTCCTCAGCACCACATAAGCAAAAAGAAAAAAGCCAGAAGTGGAGCTGTGGCTCAAGTGGTAGAGTGCTAGCCTTGAGCTGAAGAGCTGAGGGACAGCCCCCAAGCCCAGAGTTCAGGCCCCACAACCGGACCCCCCCAAAAAAAAAGAAGAAGAAGAAAATCCAGTTCAGATGCATAACTTTATCAGTCGAAGGAGCCATGGTCCCTGAATAAAACTATGGGTAAGCCTGAGGGGTCTCAATTAAACAGCTGAGATTGAATCATATCTCTACCACACAGTCCCCACGATACAACCACAAGAATTCACTATGCCTCAACTTTGTCCTCTCTAAAATAGGATGTTTATTGTGTCTAATTTTTTTACTCTTGTGTTTGGAGTAGATTCAATAATATCATGCCATTTGATTTCCAATGCATCTAGCATTTATTAAAACTTACATATGAGCTCTCAATAGCTTCTAACATAGAAGCCAAGCTGAAAAAAGTTTCTTGAAATAAATTCCACAATATATATTTATAGAATCGAATACCTTTATACACACAAAATGCAGAATTCCAACTATTCATTTACTCTGGCTTTTAAAGCCCTATCGTTTGGTTTTAAAGTAATGTGGCCTAGGGTCTAGCACAAAAAAGCTCTTGTAATCAAGCCCATTGGCTTCTCTTCCTGGCTCTGCCAGTCCCTACAGATGTAATCTTGAGCAAATCTCCTTCCACAGTCACAGTTTCCTCACTTGTTAGAGCACAAGTAATAATAGTCACTGTTATAACTTCAAAGGAGTAGATGTGAGAATTAAATTATGTAAAGCATCTGACATACTGCAGGGGCTCTAGAAAGAGTTCTAGAAGTAGTTCTCTTTCCTCTATGCTACAATTTCTAATTGCCTGAGTTTGAATAACAAAGAGAGCACAGGGAGGTAGGAGACAATGATTGACTTCACTCTTTGTGCTTGTGTTTGTTTGATTTTAGGGTCTTTGCCCAAAAAAGCCACAAAAAAAGAATTGGGCTTCTTTCTCTTGAAATGTCAAGTGTGGAATCTTTTTTTTTTGGTCCATATTAACTGTTCTCCCTGGTCTGTCTCTTTAAGGAAAAGACCCTGAACAGGCTGCTCACCCCATTAATACTAAAGACTGTGAGTTTTTCAGTTCTCCTGAACTCTGCGTGACCCTCACACACGGTAATTGCTTTAACATAGGGTTAGGCAACAGCAACAAACTTGTCTAAAAATAAGCTAGGGCTTAAAATACAACTTAACCTGGGAGATTTAAGTAGGTAAAGAAGATGGCTTCTCTCCGGAATTGCTTCTTGATTAATCACCCTATCTGAGGTCGTTGGGAAAAAAAAATGACAGTTTTCAAACAGGGCTTTAAATGTCTCCTGCTCTACTTTTCCACCCTGGCAGGAAGCCAGGCCCTGCAAGCCATTGGTTCTTAAAGGGAACACGTTCCTTTGGATTTTTCTGAGCTAAGACTCAAGGAAAAAGTCAGGGAAGAGAGTTATAGGAGGAGAGTTTATATAAAGAGTTTCAGACATTTTGCTTAAGGTTTTTCCACCTTCAAGATGAACTCCTGGAGCACCAGCTAAGCAAAAGATGGGGGTCACGACTGGCCGCAACACCACCAGGAAATGACAGAGCAAATACCAATCAGTCCCCAGCAGCTCCAAACCCTAGCACTAGTGCCCTTTGGGGTTGTGGCTATGTGCATGTCCCTCCTCCATCCAATCAGGAGTCCCTTATAGAAGGAACTAGGAAGCTAGAAAATGAGAGTCCAATCATGGGGAATCTTCTGTGCCCTTATTCCAAGTCGGGGATCTAATCGCAAGACTCCTTGCAACGCATTGTCTACCCCTTGACCAATCAGAACAAAAGCATGCCCTAATGGGAAAGAGAAAAGGGATTCTATAGATAGCAGTCCAGTGAGAGAGACAGGATGCTCATTTCCAGGACCTCTCCTTGTACAAGGAGTTGGCTTTTGCTGTTTCTTTTGCTGTGTCAAATAAACTTGCTCTCTCCACTTTCAACACCTATATACACTCTTTAGTTCTTGAATCTGCGGAGAAAACAAACTAGAACACTAGTCGGCATCACCATGGATCCAGAGGAGAGAAGAATAGTGCCTGTGAAGCAGTGTACATGATCAGCTAGGCTGAAGGCTAAGATCACACAAAATGTTCACTAGCTCCCGGGGTCCATTATCTTGTCATCTATACCTGGGATGAAGGATCTTATTGTCTTAAGCTTTGTCAGCTCTCTGTCCTTCTTGCTGGCCCTGGTCACCACCACTTCACTGGACTTTTGCCCCTTTGGTTTAGGAAATTGCCATTTGCCACCAAGGTAGATAACATTTCCCATCTATAAGCTGTTTCTGCCCCTCAACATAACCCATGCCATTGCTGAATAGTACACTGATTTCTGTTCACACACTATCTACCAGTTATAGTCTCTGTGGTTCTTAAGGAAAATGAGTTTAACTTTATTATCTAGGCAGATAGTATGCTTCCAACTCCAGGACTTTTAGACCAGAGATCATACTAGCATTGAATTAGAGATTTTTGAATCAAAACAAATATTTTCTTGGCTCCATCTCTTTACAGGAACAGTTTAGTTTAATGATGGTGCTGGTTAATTGTGTTTGTCAGTTTGGCTGGGTTGAGGGATGGCTAGTTGGAAAAGCACACTCATAGGTGTAACTGTGAATTCCCTGGGAAATATGTGGGTCGTACTGAGAAAGGGTGCACCTGCTCTTGAATATGGGCAGCATGACCCAATGGGTTCTGGGGCCTGGATAGAAAAAAAAAGCCAAATCAGGAGAATCTCACTCTCACAAATAATTTAAACTTCTTGAGTGGATGAGATTTTCTACTGCTATTACTCTTGGACAGCATATTCCAGGTTCCTCAGACTTATACTAGAAATCTGCACGAGAGACCCTCCAGGGCACTTTGAAGCCTTTGTCTTTGTGCAGGTCTGAAACATTGGCCTCTCTATCACTCTGAGACATCTGGAAATGCCACTGATTCTATGTTTCTGGAAAACCTGACTACTACAATGCTTTCAAAATAGTGCATTCCTATCAAAATCCTAGGTTTAGTCAAGGATGTGCTTAGGATATCCTAAGCTTTCAGTGAGACCCATTCCACTTTGAACAGTGGGCATACTGAATGTCCCTTGGTCTACAACATTCCTCCCCAGAGGTATTTGCATATGTTATTACTTCTTCTTCTTTGTATCCATGGTCCAGATGTCTTCCATGACCACCCTATATAAAGTGGTAACACAACTACCCTAGTTTTCTGTCCATCTTAGTTATGCATACTTATGCCATCGGACACATGATATACTTATCATTTATAATAATATAAGCTTGCATCATTGTTTATACTTCAGCACCTAATCCATTGCCCCACATGGGAACATACGCAGTACTTAATACATACTTGGTTGATAAATAATGAATGGATAAATTATATTTCAAGAAAAAGAAAATCCTAGGGCATTGTAATAACTGTTGGGGTAGCTTCTTGTTAGATTTTTTTAAAATTCTCTGTATCTCTTTATTTTACTCTCTTGTTAAAATTAATATACAAACCATTTCCCATTTTATTGGAATGGAGTTTCATGAGTTTTAACCAATGTATGAATTTGTTTTACTACTACCTCAATCAGATGTGGTGGCTTCTCTAGGCTTCCCTTCTGCAGTTACTTATTGCTCCCATCCTAAACTTTGGCACCTTTAATTCATAACCATTATAAGAGGTATATAGTGATATCATGTTATGGTTTAAATTTGCATTTTTCCAACAGATATGATATTGAATATCCTTTCTTGTATTTGTTATCATCTAAAATCTTTGGTAAAGTGACTTTTATCCACTTTCACTTGTTGGAGTTGTGTCACTTCCTGATGCATTCAAGCCATGATATCTTTGATACATGATTTGTTAATATTTTATTTTTGTCTATAACTTGTCTTTTCGTTTCATAAGTAGTGTTTTTGATTTAATAAGTCTTTGTATTTTTATAATGCGAGGTTTGAATTTTAGTAAAGTTTAGTACAATTGTTTAGAAAATTTTAATTCTTTTCTTTCTTGGGTTGTTTTTGGTGCTATAAGAATAGCCTCTTTGACTCATGAGTATTCTCTGCTTTCCTCTGAAGGTTTCTTACATTTAGGTTTGCTGTTTAAACTAATGATCCTTTTTGAGTAAAATCAGGTATATGTGTGTAGTTTAGGTCAAATTTTATTTTTTTCTGCATAAAGAGTGAACTTATTCAAATACAATTTTCTGGAAACACTTGACTGTCTTTAGAATTTGGAGAATTACCTTTGCACATTTTCCAAAAAATCAATCTCATACTTGTGTAATCCTTTCTATTCTATTCCTCTGTAATGTGTATCTGTCCATTCACTGGTAGGATGGTATCTTCACTAATGCATCTTTATAGAATTGTAACAAACAGGTAGTATTGCTCTCCCTCATGCTTTGGAATCATTTTCGAACCATTATCGTCTTGTGTTACAAAACAGGAGTAAATGACGAGGGAAAGACTTAACTTTTATTGAATATGCAATAGGCAGTGAACCATGAGAAGTTACAGTACTTTAAATAAAGTATCCCTGGTGAGCATTATTATCAAATTTCTGAAGATAATATGAATCTCAATAAATTTTAATAACAAACTGAAGGCTACATCGCTAATTGGAGTCAGAGATAGTACTCAAGCCTTGGGCAGGTCAGGCTGACCCTCAAGTTCACACATATTCTGCACAGTGGTTCATACCATCTTTTCTGGGTTCTGGACATTATAAAGAAGGTTTAAAAAATGCCTTGGATGTTCTGCTTGATTTTTTAATTTTTTTTTAATTTTTGTCAATTGTGGAGCTTGAACTCAGACTGGGTGCTGTCCCTCAACACTTCAGCTCAAGGCTAGTGCTCTACTACTTGAGCCAAAACCCCACTTCCAGTTTTCTGGTGTTTTTTTTTTTTTTTTGGAGATAAGAGTCTTACAGACTTTCCTGCCCGGGTTGGCTTTGAACCACGATCCTCAGAAATCAGCCTCCTGAGTAGCTAGGATTATAGACATGAGCCACTGATGCCCAGCTGATTTAATTTTGTTAATTATTTATGGTAAAAAACAAAAGTCTTGTGGTTTTCCAGAGTATTTTGTTTTCATAGTTGAGATGCAGACATATTCTTATTAACAATTTGAATTTGGGTTTATCCCCTTAGAGAAGCAGTGTTGAGTTAATAATCTAAGAGTAGATTGTCACACTGCCCACAAGAAGATAAATAATCAGTATTATATGTCTTTAATTTAATATAACTTATTCTCATTAATTAAATACCAATTACCTGCTTGTCTTTCCTGGGAACTGGCCTTTGCAATCAATCTTTTTTAGAAAGGTTGTACACACACGCTCAGAGGTATTAATATCATTCCTAAGATTTACAGGCACTGGACTCTTTGGCTTAAACCATCCTCGAACACTCTACACCGTAACCGCAGATAATCGTCATAAATTTCCTGATCCTTCACCCAACCGGTTCTTAAATTTCCATTCCCTAAAGGGCTTGAGGGAGTTCGTATTTATCATCCTGAGATGGTTACTTCATAAGGATCAATGCATTCCAGCAAGGCTCTGCATTTCAGCTTTCTGAACCATCCACCTACCTCGAGCCTTGGATATTCACAAGAAATGAGAATCCGTGGGGGCTAAGAGAGAAATTTTGTCCTGGGACTCCCCTGTGCAGGGACATAAAGCAAAATCATTTATTCACAGACAATATAACCTTACAAAAATGTCTGGAGCAACTTGGCCTCTCAGAAGTCCTTTGAAGGACCCAGATGCACTGAGAAAAGCATTCAATGGTGGCATATATTCACTGCTGAAAATATTCCCATTCCAGCCTTTAGCATGTGGCCACATGTATCTGCAGTTTCTCTTCAATTTCTTACTCTCTTTAGACTGCTTATTCTTTATGCTCAGATATAACTACCTATTTTATGGTTGCTATAAATTTAAGTCTTGCAAATGACTGGTGCTTTGTATCACAGAGCTGGTCTAAAATATGTGCCTTCTAATTCTGTACTTAAATTCAGCAAAACAAGGAGTCAGTAAAGGAACACAAATTTATTTTTTTTCTAATTAGTTTTTATTTTTATTTTATTTTTTTATTGTGAGAATACTGTACAGAGGAGTTACAATTACATGGCTAAGATAATGAGTACATTTCTTATCAAGCACAAATTTATTAAAGGGAAACCCACATTTACTTATAAGTCCAGAGTCCTAACTTCCTGCATTTGATCAGCTTCCATCCTTTGTTTCTTAAAAACGTTTGTTTGGGTACACAGAAAAAAGATTATCTCCATCTTCACCATTGGTTGAATATTCATTTCTAGTTGTTCTTTGAGTAAAATACTTATCTGTACACTTGTAAAATAGAAGTAATTCAAAAGAAGAGAAGAGGGGAAACAGTATAGTTCTCCCATTCCCTTTCCAAGTTTGGAATAACTACTTTAGCAGCAATTAAAATTTAGATGATATGATTATGCCTCTATGCCTGGTGATATCAAATTAGGTAATAACTTCTTACTTTCCACAAAGAAACCTGAGATGTCCACTTTTACATCTCTTTTTACATCTCTTTTACTTTCCCTGCTAATGTTTGTTAGCTATATTGTTATCATTGCATTGTTAAAGTTTATATTCTATGCTATAATTGTAAATTTTGTGCTTTGTATGCAGATTCTCACACTGAAAATCAATGACTCTTTGATGTTGTGATTAAGAAAACAATTATGCAGAATCAACGTAAGTAATTATATTGAGAAACAAAGAGGTTAAACTCTCAAAAATATTCTTAAAAATTCTGTCAAAAATGGAGGGAGCCAGGCATGGTGGCTCAAGCCCTCTCATTATCTGACCTACTTGGGAGGAAGAGATTGAGAGATCACAGTTCAGGGTCAATCTCATGGGAAATTCATGACTCCATCTCAACCAATGGTGGTAATAAGTGCCTGTCATCCCTACCAGGGAAGAAAGCACTAAAAGGAGGATCACAGTTCAGGCTAGTGTGGGCATAATATGAGATCCTCTCTTGAAAATAGCAAACACAAAATAGAATTTCAAACCTAGTAAGCTGAAAGCCCTGAGTTCAGACATCAGCACTGCCAAAATAATCTGATAAGCTTCTTTTCTGCTACCTTATTGACATTTTATGGGTCATAGTTGTCAGCCACAGCTTCTTATATGCTACTTTGTCCTTCGCCCAATATGGGAACTTAGGCAGTACTCAATACATACTTGGTTGATAAATAATGAATGAATAAATTATATTTAAAGAATAAGAAAATTCTAGGGTCTTGTAATAACAGTTGGGATGGTTTCTTGGTAGAATAATTTTGAGACTACTTTATATCTCTTTATTTTACACTCCTGTTAAAATTAATATACAAACTACTTACCATTTTATTAGAATGTAGTTTCATGAATTCTAAAATATATGTGGATTTGTTAGTTTTCTCTTTTACTAAATGATTTATGCAAGTACCCAGGTGTTAGCATTCTGAAGTTCTTCCATAATCAAACCCTCTTTATTTGGTCCTAACATTTGGCTGAGAATTGTAGGTTGAATTAGTAATATTAGATCTGAATTACTTCATCCTTGATGCAGGAACTGTATCCTTTCTTAATTAGCTCTTACACTAATGCTAGTATATTCATCAGATATTGAGAGATTCAGGGAAGAGGATCCATAAAGCCACCACTGACATTCATAAAAGGTACACAGAAAATGACTTGAATATTGCAGATCACTATGTGCCAGGTAGCCTGCTAAGCTGTGCTCCCATTTTCTCATCGACTTCTGCAATTTAATCATGAAGAAATTGCGGCTCAAAGGATTAATAGCTGTTTCAAAACTTCACAGCTAGTATTGTTTGTAACATATTTATATTTCTTTGTTGCTTTGTATGTCCCTCCCCCACGGTATAACCCCTGTTTTCATTGTATTTGATGTTGGTATAATTGGTGGAGGGGAAGGGAAAATGTAACAAATTGTACAGGTGGACCTATAGCAACAATGAGATGTACAAGACATTATGTGGAAAAACGAACTTTACAACTTTGGCGGAGGGGTGGGGAGAGGAGATAGGAAGGGATGGGAAGGGCAAACAAAGGAGGAGGCAACAATGCTTGATAAGAAATGTATTTATTACCTTGCCCATGTAATTGTAACCCCTCTGTGCGGTATTTTCACAATAAAAACAAACAAACAAACAAACAAACAAACAAAACTTTACAGCTAGTGAGCAGTGGAGTCCTTCCCTGAACCAAGGCTTCCTATCTGACTCCAAGCCCTGTTGTAAACATGACATTAAAAATATTAGCTCTTGTCATCATCTCACGTTCACCTTTCCAAACATGCATCTTGTGACATGGCTTAATTGTATAATTAAAGCCAGTCTATTATGAGTCTTTAATTTGAATAGGGCCAAACATAATGAAAGAGATGCTTTGTAGCTTGCCTTGCTCAATTCATACCTTGAGTTTGATCACTTCATTCCTCCAATTTGTGGCAAACAAAGGAAACTGAGCTGAGAGCTGTTATTAGGCCATTATCCTCACAGACAGGCATGGCACTGATGACTCTGGTCAGTACAACAATGGCTATGAGTTGTTCCTACCCTCCCCCTCTCCTGCACAGTAATAGAAATAGATTTACTTCATTCACATTTTCCCATCCAATCTCCAAACTCATAGTGATGACAGTTACCAGGTGACAGGACTGAAGCCATTTGGGGCTATGAACAAGAATAAGGAATGGTATTTTGTGAGAGTCATACCCCAAACTTGTCCTCAGTTATGATGACCCATGTGATTGAATAGAAAACAAGCAGATCAAAGTTGCTAATCTATGCAGATAATCAAGTGTTTTATAAGGCAAAGTTCATGAATAGCTACTGAGACTGCATAAAGTTGCTGAGATACTTTCTCTTCATTGGGTTCATTCTTTCTCTCACTTGAGATTTTTTATTGTTTTACTTATTTCATTTGTATCCTACCATTATGTTTTTATTTATTTATTTTTTGGTCCGGTCGTGGGGCTTGAACTCTGGGTCTGGGCGCTGTCCCTCACCTCTTCAGCTCAAGGCTAGCACTCTACCACTTGAGCCACAGTGCCACTTCCGGCTTTTTTCTTTTTGCTTATGTGGTGCTGAGGAATCGAACCCAGGGCCTCGAGCATGCAAGGAAAGCGCTCTACCACTGAGCCACCTTCCCAGCCCCCCATTATGTTTTTAGATTGGAGTTTTATTTCTTTGTGATCAAGTGACTCTCAACCAAGAGAGATCTTACAGCCTTTCCTTAAAGCAAAAAGAACTCTTTGCAAATACAAAGGTGCAAAGATACTTTTTAGCTAAAGAACGTAAAGTTGTATGCAGACTAGAAAGAGTTGACAAGAAAGGACTAAGGGATTGACTTCTCTTCAGTTAGTCCCCAGATTCATTTTAGTTGGTTATAAATGGTGTTTTAGTCAAAGATACAGAACATATGTGCTAAATATGAGGTTTGCCATAGGTCTAGCAAAGAGCTAATGGTTTGTTAAAGATGTTCCACCAATAATACACATAAGCCTGATACACTCTGGTGACCAGCTTTTCTATGACACCAACACATAATATATACCAATACATAACATGACAAAGTGGAGATTATACTATTTTCTCATGTAGGATCTGGAAATATGGAGGAAAAAAGATCAAATATTGTTTAATAAACAGCTTTATGAAGGTCTAATCACCCTGCATACTAAATTCAGGCCTGGAACATATACGATAAGCATTTTCTCATTAACACTATTGTTAATTTTTCATGCTATATGCAATTGTCTCCATGCCTCAGACAAACAACTTACCCTAATTTATTAGCCTACACATTGCTGAATTGCAAAGGTAAGGAAAAATATTTTGTTTCTGCTTTCTTCCAGATTTAGATTCCCATCATGAGGCGCTGGAATTCTTTACCCAACGAATCATTTATTGCATCTTTTTTTGTTGTTTTAATTTAATTAATTTTTTTGTGTGCGAACATACTGTACAGAGGGGTTACAATTACATGGGCAGGATAATGCGTACATTTCTTACCAAGCATTGCAGCCTCCTCCTTTGTTTACCCTTCACATCCCTTCCCAGCCTCCCCCCCTACCCCCACCCAATCCTCCCCCTTCCCCCCCCCTCCCCGCACACCAACACTGTAAAGCTCGTTTTGGACATGACAATTTGTACTTCTCATTGTTGCAATAGGTCTACCTGTATCCTTAAACGACTTGTTTTTCCCCATCTCCTCCTCAAGTTATACTGACATCAAATATAGTGAAAGCAGGGGTTATACTGTGGGGAAGGAAAAAAAAAACAAAAAAAAAAAAAACCTAAAAAAGCCGTAAGAAAAAAAGCAAGAAAAAAAAAAAAAAAACCAAAGGGTCAGTTTCCTAATATCACATTATCTGACCTTTTCCGCTTGACTCATACATATACTAGATATTGCAAGTAAGAGAAACCATGGGACCTATGTTTCTTTGGGCCTGGCTTACTTCACTTAATATAATTTTTTCCAAGTTTTTCCATTTCCTAACAAATGGGGCAATGTCATTCTTTCTGATGGAGGCATAGAATTCCATTGTGTATATATACCACATTTTCTTGATCCATTCATCTACTGAGGGGCATCTGTGTTGGTTCCATATCTTAGCTATGGTAAATAAGGCTGCAATAAACATAGTTGTGCTGGTAGCTTTAGTGTTGTCTTGTTTGTAAACATTTGGGTAAATGCCCAAAAGTGGGATTGCTGGGTCATAGGGGAGCTCTACGTGGAGTCTTTTGAGGAACCTCGATACTGCTTTCCAAAGTGGTTGAACAAGTTTACATTCCCACCAACAATGAAATAAGGTTCCTTTCTGTCCACATCCCCTCCAGCATCTGTTGTTGTTAGAGTTCTTGATTTTTGCCATTCTAACTGGAGTGAGGTGGAATCTCAATGTTGTTTTGATTTGCATTTCTCTTATGGCTAGGGATGTTGAGCAATAGCAAAAAAGCTCCTCAACGGAAAGAACACTGCTGGAGGAATATCAATATCAAATTTCAAACTCTACTATAAAGCCATAGTAATCAAAACAGCTTGGTATTGGCATAAGAACAGACCTCAGGACCAATGGAATAGAACTGAAAACCCAGAAATGAACCTACAGACCTATAGCCATCTAATCTTCGATAAGGGAGCTAAAACAATAGAATGGAAGAAAGACCGCCTCTTCAGTAAATGGTGCTGGAAAAATTGGTTAACTACTTGTAGAAAACTAAAGCTGGATCCTTATATATCACCCTGCACCAGAATCAACTCCAAATGGATCAAAGACCTCGAAGTCAAAGCAGACACTCTGAAAACATTACAGGATGGAATAGGAGAAACCTTAGGTCTCCTTGGCTCAGGTCAGGCTGAAATTTTCTGAATAGAGACCCGGAAACACAACAAATCAAAGAAAGGTTGGACAAATGGGATTGCATGAAATTGCAGAGCTTCTGCATGGCAAAGGACATAGCTAGCAAGATCAATAGAAAGCCCACGGATTGGGAGAAGATCATACAACGGACAAGGGTCTCATATCTAAAATATACTTGGAACTCAAAAAATTAAATCCGCCAACAGCAAATCCTCAAAGAAACAACTGCCTAATAAATAAGTGGGCGAAAGACTTAAAGAGAAACTTCTCTGAAGAAGAAAGAAGGATGGCCATTTATTGCATCTTTTAAATTGGCACTTAATCAATTCTCTAGGCTCTGGAATATTGGCAGGTACCACTCATAGTAGAATGTAATGTAGTGTTTCATGTCTAAGGTAGCCCAAGCCTTAGTCTATAGGAACTATATTCTACTAATTATTTGGATGCCCATACCAATATCACTTTGCTGATGTCAGCATTAAAGTTAGACAGAGGAATTCTAAATACTTGAAGAATACAGTGCTCATTTATTACCTTGTTTGAGATGCGGCTTCCAAACAGGGAAAGTTTAAAGGGGTTAAAATTTTAATTTCTGAAATTTAACATCATTCATATCTCAGGGGCTTATGAACATCCAATCTAAACTCAGTGATCTCGAAGTCAATCACTTGCCTTCATTTCTTTTCCCAATAAAATATATTTACTATCAAGTATTCTTAAAGGAATTTAATGGTATGGTTTTTCTGTTTATACATATTATGACCAAAAGAAAGAGTAATAAAAATAGAAGACAGAGTATGCAGAAATTACTAGAGAAGACTGGTGTGCAAATTCCTCTAGCAAAGATTGAGACTGTATATTACAAGTCAGCAGGTAGAGAAAATAATAGTACTGTGAGTTTTCATATTGGCCACTGAAGATCAACAGATTTATTTCTACTGGTACAGGTTAGACTACTGTTACTAAGGCTACTGGTTAAGGCTTGGGTTGGATTCTCTCTTTGGCCTTACTGTGAACTAAGTTGTATACCTGCAACCAGATGGCCACCCAATAAACATTAATTAGCTGTTGCAATGATACAGAGGAACGAATTTGCATGACTGGTCTCAATTTATCCTCTAGATGCACACACTGGAAGTTCAGATGCCATGCCCTCACCTCCAGCTCTCAGTCCTACAATAAGAAGTAAAACAGAATGTCTTACTTTGTACAAGTGGTGGGATCATTCTAGTAAACTCAAAAGACTACATAGATTCAACTAAAGGATAACCATTGTAATAACTTTTACAAAATTTTCAGTTGAAGGGCAGCCATATAATATTAATATGCTTCTCCCTCCAGAATTGCCTCTAGGTCAGCAATAATTGTTTGGGTGAGGGGAGAGAGGCGAGGGGTTTATGAAAGGAGAATATCTCTATTGAATTGCTTTTAACATTGGTCCAAAGTGGTGGTGATGAAGGGATTCTTTAAATAGCCTTGAGAATGCTGAGCTTTTACAAAGAGTAGGTGATGTCCTCAGCATCACAGCCAAGCTATTCATTGTAAATACTACCAACAACTACAGCACTACTGGCATAGATATAAATATTCATATCAATAAGTGGGATACTGCTGAATCCACAAGTACAGCTGGAATAGCCTGCATATTGTCAATTCACTGGAGACACACAATTTATTTCTTAGGAAGAGTCTTCCTTCATGAAGAGGGACATTCTTACAAACCAGTCTTTTGGAGCCATTGTTTTAGAAAATTTTCATCACAGATAGATTATGATAAGGAGGTCCACTTATCCTGTGCTCCCATAAAACCATTAGACCTCATATTAATGAAAGAACCCTTACCCATCCCTTACTCTTTGGTTCAAAGACATCCTGACATTAGAGAAGATGAATTTATCACTTCACAGTTCAGAGAAAAGAAAATAATCAAAAGGAAAGGGAAAAGGGGCTAGAGACACAGCTCAAAAGGTAGAACACTTGGTTAGAATGCATGAAGGCCTGGGTTCAAACCCCAAACCACTTGGCACAAGTCATACCAATTAACATGGAATAGTAAAAAGATTCACATTATTTGAGCCCTTTTCATTCTCTCCTTCCCTATTCTACTCTTATTCCCACCTCATGTTTTCTATTGAGCATATTTCTTTTCATAGTACTTGAACTCAGATACATTTTACATCTTACTGTTCTTTCTGAACTCTATTACCTATCAATACCATTTCAGGATGGTGATCAATTAAACAAAAATACAAGGAAGAAATGAGGTCCCCATCTACTATCATTGTTGAATCTCCTCAGATAACCTAGTGATCTAATAAAACCTAGTGATCTAATAAAACTAGTGATCACAGCAAAGTCCTTAGTTATTCAGCCCTTTAGAAAATAACATAAGTTCTTGGTCTCTGTATACCGTACTTCAATTTTATTTCTATGCAGAAATGTAGCTGAAGAGAAAAGTTAATTTATTATAAATATGTATATATATCATACATAGTACTAGTAAGTTATGTACATACACACACTCAAAATACTTTAATTCAGAATCAATGAATGATATAGATAGTTATATTTCTTATTCCTACAGAGATGATTTCAAATTTTCTCAGGTGAAACCTTCCAAGTTACATTTTTCTTTTTTTTAAGATAAGAACTAAGAAGGTAAACATGACCCTTCAAGTTTTGTAATTTATTAATGTTACAGGTAAAAATGTTAGAAGGATCTCAAATCATTTGTTGCTTCAAACCTTCTGACTTCATTAGCATCAGCATTTATGACACAAATGTGTGGAGTGGTTCCTCCTGGTATCTGAGACAATACCAGGTACTACTTAGAGACATCATCCTCTCACAGAATGTCAACTGGCAAGAATTACTGTGATGGCCCAAGATATTTCCTATTACTGATCTATTTATCCATTCAAAACTGTGAGCAACAAGGAATTAGATATTCCCAGCATCAGGAGATGGAGGTTAAGGAAGTTTAATGAATTGCAAAATGAAAAGGAAATGCACTTATGCATGTAATATCATTTTGCTTCTTAGTGAGTATGAGATTAAGAAAACTCAAGGGGTAAATCTGACCTCTTGTTCAAATGACCACTCACAGCAGCAAAGGAGAAGGCTCTAGTTTCCATACCCCATAATCCAATGCTAGTAGCCTGGACCACAAGCATACAGGGTCTCATATCCCGGAGTTATAAATCACTCACAATGGACACTTTGACTAGTTCCCCAGGAAACACTACTCCAGAAGGTACCAGTGCAGCCCAGGACAAAGTCACTCCTCAATTTGAGTTCAGGCAGCACAAAGACTTAAGTGCTCAGGGCAGTATTTCTCCAGAGAGCTATTTCAGATTTCATGTAAGAGTAACTGGTGGCCTTGGATAAATCATTCCTCTCATTTATGTGCTAAATGGGAGAAAACAAGTCAACAACTGATGCATGCAGAAGCAGTTGGAGGTGATGGATAGAGACATTATGGTGCATTTCGTCAATGGCATGCCATTAGAGAAAACCATTTCATAGAGTAAATTAAAAAAACAAACCAGCTACGTGACACTCTTGGAAATGCCACTGGCCATACCAGTCTTTCTACTCATGAAATGAAGCTACTACAGAACTGACATTATCCTTATCACACAAGCTCCCTTTCCTAGGTGAGCTGTTTGCACTTTCACATAGCTACGTCTAGTCATACAACTGGAGAAACATCTACTTTACAGACCCTCATTTGCTTGAGTTTACATATCTAGAGACATATATGTGTCTCTATATATACATACATGTGTCTTTACATATAAATACATACATAAATGTGTATATACTTGCAAACACTGGGATTTAAAATGGAGCTTACTAGCACCGGATCTATTTTACCTTGGTCAAGAGCATTAAAAAAAAAAAACCTCTTCTTTTAAATTTTGCCTATCTGTCTTATATACTGAGTTACTGTTTGCCTAATTCATTAAGGAAGTCTTCTTTCTTTAGACCCAGATGCTGGGAACGCAGATAGAAGGCATGATCACTGACCTCGGGGACACAGCAACAATCAGAATAAGTAACACAGAGAGAAACATGTGTGGGCAGCTAGAACAGCATGGGAGGGAGTGTTCTCAGTAGAGATGGCAGATATGGGGAGGGCTTCTAGAAAATGTGTTCCTGTAAGAATTCAGTAGATGTCACCTAAACGTTATAGCAGACTTCTTCAAGTGTGTGTTGGACAGTCCAGGCACAGGAGGAACATTTTGGTTTCATGTCCCTTGTTATTTCAGGAGCTTCTACTAAAAAAAATCTGAACTTATTCCCCAGGTCATTCATGAAGGTCAAGGGTAGAAATGGGCCATGAAATCACAGGCCCTTTGGCTTGGTAAGTGGTTCTGAGAGCGCTCAGGTACACCTCATGGTAACTGTGGCTTCATAAAATCAGAGCTGATTGATGGGAAGGAGGCTCTCTGCCTTGTGTGTTTAGTCTACTTGTGCTTTCAGTAGCACTGTGGCTGTGCTTCCTAATGGAAATGAATCTCTCTCTCTCTCTCTCTCTCTCTCTCTCTCTCTCCATTACCCAGATTTAGATGCTTTCAGATATGAGGGAACATTTTTACCTCAGATTTTTTTTGTCTTGTAAGACATCCCAAATAAAGGAAGGAATAGAGAAGAACCCAGAGCAAATGTTTTATCAGATAGTTTGAGAGGGGTGGGGAGGGAGGGAGGGAGGGAGAATTTAAACAGCCCAGTTTCTGTGCGGGGTGGGTTTTTAGTGAGTCATTCTGATGCTCCAGTTCAAGGAATTCATTTTCTCTGATGAAGAGCTGTCCCTAACAACACATGAATAGAGTTACTTTGATTCCTTTAAAACACCGTTTTGCTTTAAGACATATTATTGGCAGAATAATAATGATGTCTTCTTCCCAGGATCCTAACAATATTCTCATGTCATCTGACCAGCCTATGGTGGGGAAGGAATTACAACCTCTATGCAAGTTGGAATCTGAGGCTGACAGAAGTAGCAACATAGAAAAAGCAATCCATTGTAGTAGCAACATAGAAAAAGCAATCCATTGTTGCCTCCAATGCTCGATAGGAAATATACTCATTACCTTGCTCATGTAACTGTAACCCCTCTGTGCAGTATTTTTATAATACAAAATGTACAAAAAAAAAGAATGTTTGGATGGTTGTCATTTGGAGCATTACCTTTGTTTGATAGAGTTCTGGATATTGTGAAAATTTGCATTGGTACTTAGAATACCAAGAAGTTATCTTCCTAAACATTAGCTGGATGCAAAGTCAGAACAGCTGAAATTAAGGCTTCATTATCCTGAGCTGAGTAAGGAATCTAAAGAACATTGCAAATAACCAAGTCAGAAACTACCAAATAGCAATCGTTCTTCTTGGTTCTGGCTGAGCAGGGTCCCTGTGACTGTCTTCTGACACACAAAAGTGTCAGTGTCTCTTACCATCATCTTATATGGTCATATGTACAAAGCTTTTGACCTTTTGATAGGGACACAAGAGGTTTTTATATCTGTTTCTGTTGTTTTTAATGTACTTATAATGTACTGTGTGATTTTTTTTTGTTTCTTTTGTATGTTCTTCCCCCATGGTATAACCCGTTTTCACTGTATTTGATTCTGGTGTCCTCCATCTTGTATATACATTTTTCTCATTTGGGGAGGGAAAGGGAAATAACAAACTGCTGATATAAGGATGCAGGTTGACCCATTGTAACAATGAGATGTACAAGACACTATGTTGAAAATGAACTTTATAGCTTGAGGGAGGAGGGAGGAGTTGAGGAGGTGAGGAGGGAAGGGATGGAAAAACAAAGGAGGGGGTAACAATGTTTGATAGGAAGTGTACTTATTACCTTACTCATGTAACTGTAACCCTTCTGTATAGTATTTTTACAATAAAAATGTATATTAAAAAAAGAAAAAGCAATCCAACACATCCAGTTCCAAAGGTGGAACATCTTATCCACACCCAAGATTGGGACATCTTACCCACACCCAAGACTGACCACACCCCACATACACATGCAGGTCAAATATGTGACCAAAAGCTACTGAATTTCTGAGGTAGAAAGGGTAGAAATCATCCACACCCAGCTCTCTCTTGCAGAAGGAGGAATCTGGTGTCCATCAGAGTCATTGCAAGAAAATGAAGAGCAAGAAATTGACCTCTGTGAGCATCCTCAGAGCAAGGTCAGATCCTGGAGCTTCTTTCAAAACCTCTCCCTTTATCCTCACAGATGGGTGTTTTCTACCACACCATCATCATTTGCCCAAAAACTAACTACCCTACATGTCAAAAACCAGTTCATCTTCAAAATAAAAAGTCCCAACTCCAAGCTAGGGTTTTATTTTATTTTATTGCCAGAGCTGAGTGATGATCATGGTGGTACCACTGATCTCTAAACTTCTCATCTGTAAAGCCTCACTTCCTATGGACTTCTTTTTGTAGACTTCTTATGGCTTCTTCTGAACCTTCTTCTGGGGAAGAGAGGGACTTCCTAGGAAGGCTTTGGAATCAGTGTGTTCCTGTTTGCTGCAAAGGCACAATAGGGAAGGAAAAATGAATCCTGTATTTAGAAAAAGCAGGGAGAAAGTAGTTCCAAACATCTGAAAGGCCATGCGAAACAGCTGGAATCCTCAACATGTCTACTGTTTAGTTAGAAAATAGAAGGAAACACAGTTCACGTTGAGTCTATTTTCTAGATATGGTCCTAGAACCTTCTGTGACAACATACATCCTGTAGCCCTTTCTTTATGGTTTGCTTCCTACCCCAGCCCAAATGTCTCAGCTTATTACCCAACGGTCCAATTCCTAAGAAGAAGTAGACCTTAGTTTCCTTTTATTTACCAATCAAGCAAATTGTATCTCAAAACGATTAGGAAAGTGGGAATAAGACATGAAAGGGCTCAGGGAACGCAAACTAACATATAGATAGATGTTATAAGACTGCCAGAGCTGCAGTGAGGTTAGGGGCATCCTTCTGGGACACAGCAAGTGTGTTATCTGCCCTGGACAAATCCCAAATCCTCCCAGCTTCTCTTTTCTCCCTACTTAGGACCTGGAGCACAGTATTTATTGACTTAAGAGGTATAGATAAAGACAAGCTTAAAGCTGGCCACCTGTCAGAGCAAACAGGGACCTGCCTCACACAGGGATTTCAGCAACCCCTCCCCCACTCCACAACATCTTTACAGGACAAAAAGAGATGATGAGAACATATCTAGGGAAAAATTCACCAATTAAGCTAAAAAGGAGATGGTGAGGTGGAAATGGTAGACTACAAAGGGAAAAGGACACTTCAAAATACAAGCAGATCCGGGATCCCATTTTCAGGAACTTAAGTAGACACCTTCATACTTTGCAAACCAGGAAGTCAGTCTCTCTTACCTGACTAACAAGTGCCCTTGGGACCTTTCACATTGCTAAGAAAGGAAGTTTGTTAAAATTCCCAAGGAATGCATACAGATTTTTTTTCCAGACACCTTGGTCCCAGTGCTGTCCAGTGTGAAAATCCAGTTGACAAGACTCCTACCTAGAAAAATTTCAAGGCGAATAGGGTGAACTTATTGAACAAACATATGTCCATTAGTTAGTGGACAGTGATCTCCATGTTAGAGCTTTTGTAACTCAACTTCCTCCTCCCTTTACCAAGAAGGTGAGCATCCAGCTGAAAGCACTGTTAAAATCCTGGGATTTTAACTGGCATGTAAGCCATGTGCTCCCTGTTCTTATCTAATACACTGTGTGCTTGGCTTTAAGCAGAGAGATTTGATGTTGTCACCCAAAAAGCCATAGTGCAAAATGCTTGGTAATTCCTACATGAAGAATAGGCAATATCTCAGGGCCACAGCAGGGCTTTGTGCATGCTAGGCAAATTGTCTACCACTGAGCTACATACATACCTATTCTTTATCTTTTTGACGAAGGTTTTGCTATGGAACTCAGGATAGCCTGGAACTCACAATCCTCCTGTTTCCCTAGTGCTGGGATGACATATATGTGCTTCACACCCAACTGTCCTCCATGCCAATTTTCCATCAGCATTCAGGAGTTGACTTTTGTGGTCTAGAGGCAGGGGATGGAATGAATGTGGACTGTGGAGTCAGACAAACCTGGTTTTGAATCTTCTACTTTCCTAAAGAACGTTAATTTAGGAGGCATGTTTAACTTTACTATCTCTAAAGTAGGGTTTATATGACCTCTCCTAGGACTTTGTGAGGATTAGAAACAAAATGTAAGACTTAGTCAGCAGAGTTCCTGGTGACAGAAGGCAAGAAAGTGCCCTATTTGTAAAAGCTATTTTGATGGCTTCCTTGTTATAAGGCTCACTGGAGAAAGCTTTGGGGCTTTGGAATAGTCAGTATGGGTCCCTTGGAGGTAGTTGTTGCACATGGAATTGTAGCCCAGTTGAAGGAATCTCTGTCCATGAGCCAGTTGACCCTCTAGATGTAGCAGACTGGTTTACTTTCTGTCCCCATACCGTGGAAAGCAATTTTAGTGAGTGCTTGGCTTAATTCATTTATGTCCAGACATCTTCTTAAGGGCTGTGCACACACATTTGTTTTCATGATGACCCACTTATTTCCGGAAGGCTGGCCTTTTGAGAAGTCTAAACCTACCTTCTGGTTCAAAAGCAGTATGAAATGTCTGTTCTATAGTATACCTCTCACTCTAGCCACCCAGGCAGGAGCTTGAAGTCGACAACCGTTTCCACTGAGGCAGCAGGTCAAAGGGGTTGGCACCTTTTCACGTGCTCATTATCATGGGGCTCCTTTTGTTGGTAAGTTCACATTTCTTTTCTGAGAGGCCAGACCAGAGTGTCCACCTCAGGCTCTGGGTAGCATCTAAGAGGCTTCATAAATGCAATTACAATAGGTCAGAAGGCTGTAGGGGAATCTGACCTGTAATATGCCCTAGAACATTCTCTCTGCTGGTACCAACATCATGAATTCCTCTCATGAACTGCGCTGAAGTTATCTACAATGGGTAGGCAAGAAGGAAGATCTATCAGTTAAGCAACCTACATATGAAAAGTAGACATTAGAGACACACAGCAGCTACTGGATCCTATTGCTTTCTTCAGTGGTTCTCCCAGAGGAAATAAACTGATGGTCACAATTTCCCCTACTCTACTGTCTGACCCATTAAGAAAATGGTGATAGGGGACGGTGACTGCTCATGGGGACAAATAAACATTGCTCCTATAAATACATCCTAAACAGTGACCACAGCCTTGACTACATAGTCACTATGTTCGTTAAGTCAGTTCAATGACTAAAGATGAATCTTGATCCTCTCAGCAATAAGGCGAGGGGGATGACAACAGGATGGAAGTAAGGAGTACTCCGAGGGCCTTATTGATCTACCTGCCAGCCTGTGATTGGTAGGCAATAAAACTTTATTGAAAATTAGAAGAAAAAAGTCATTTATTCTAATTCTTCTCGAAGGGATGACTGATATTGTATGTGAATGAATCTCCTCCCTCCTTCCTCAGGACCAGACTACCCTCCCTCCCACTAGTCAAGCCTCCAAAGATCACAGCTTTAAAAATCTTGCAATTTTATTTGCATATAAAGGCCGCTAGATATAGAATATCACAATAAATTTAAAGAAAACAACTGCTTTCCTAAATTTCAAGATAACATAAAATAGAATAAAGCTCAACAGCATTTACAATGGGAAAACAGAAAGGACTATTAGCGACAATATATTGTGCTAGTGAAGATTGCATCGACACACAGTGCAAAATGGGAAGGGGAGAGGCAGTAAGAAGACAATTTAGGGTATTTAAATAGAAAGGACAACTAAGCCTTATTTCAGTTAGCTTCCATTGCATCCATTTAAGTCTATACACACTTGTAACTGTACCTAGATTTAACTCAAGCTCTTTAAGACCTTGAGTTCTGAGAAATGCGTCAGTTCTTTGAGACTTCTGATGTGCTGCTGTACAGCATTCCTTTGCAGTTGTACTGTCCTTGGCAATATTAAACTCCTAACTTAGTCATAATACACAAAAAATACTTATATATATAAACCCATATGAGTCGGCACGCTGTTTTTTTTACTGCATGAAATACCTGCTCTTGACAGATTCAATTTCCATATTTTTAAAGCTAAAATAATTTAAAAGGAACGAACAAACAATGAGACCTTGTATAACCACGACCAAGATCTCGCTAGCTAAATCATCCTTTGAGTGAGGTCTGTCTTCTTCTCTTGACAGTCTTGTTTATAGCAAGAGAGTGACGAGAAGGCTTTTCCAGGCCTTCTTCTGCTGAGAAGATTGCTCTAAGTCGGGGCCTCATCTGCAAAAATGAATCATTACCAAGAAAACAACAACAACAACAATACAACATTAAAAATAAAATACTTCAAACAATTGTGCAAATCGGGATGGTTTTAAAACACTGCCTACCTCCTGTTTTTTTCTTTTTCTTTTATCTTTTTCTTCCAGCTTAAAGCATATTAAAATAAGACTTTTTTAAAAATCACTTTTTAAAAGAAAGCTTGGCTGTCCTTTGGCGAACACTAACAATTTACAATGGCGTGGCCTTTGCAGAAACAGAAGTCATTTTACAAATTCACAATGCTCCTTTGATTTCAAATGGAGGCCCCATTTAAAAAATAATAAAGAAGAAGCACAACCTCTAGCATCATATTTTGTTCCAACAATTTACAAAAAGAACTCACAGGATTTAGAAATAAACGAGTAAGAGAAGGTAAGTTTATAATTAGAAAAATGGCAGTTTGTAGACCTTCTGACATATTCCAATAGGGTATTTAGAGCTTCAAGAACCCTGTGGATTTGGAAGGTCGAATATAATTGGAGGGTTGGTAGGTTGAAAGCTGACTGTACACGTTGAGGCATTGATGTACGTGGTATAACCGTCGGTCATGATGCCGTAACCTGTAGAGAGACAATGTCACAGTTACTGTAATATCTATAAATGCTAGTAACTGAACACAGGACCACCAGGCAAGATAACAAAAATATCTCTGTCAGAGGGCAGGAAGAAAAAAAAAAATTCAGTTGAGTCTGTTAACCAGATCAAATGATCTTCAGGAACTGCTGTCTAATTTCATTTTATGTTCTTTTAAAAAGGGAGACTTATCCATTTCCACGAAGAGTTGAATCCTTTTTCCTTATTTGCATTCTAAACTTTCAAGAGAAATGCAGATTGTTTTACAAGAGAAGACAAACATTCTCTTCTTTGTTAAAATAGTGCTTTCATTTCAAAGCCCTATACCGATCATTGATTTCTGGGAGAAGCAGAGAGTAACCTAAGATTGACTCATAGAGGATGAACACAGCCCAACTCCAATGAACCTCAGGGCAAGTGAGGAGAAAAGAGCACTGGAAGTTGGGAGATGAGCATGCTCAGCTTTGTTACGTATGGATCAGATAATCTCTGCCTTCAATGAAGATCCCCATTAAGTGATTTTTACCTTGAACTATATAGTTTTAATTTGAAGATCCTGTTTCATTTCAAAACATCAACTAATAAACTGTCCAACAGTTGTGTTGAAGCATCTTCATGGGACACTGCTTCCTGGGGGAGGGACTTACCTGGACTCTACATCAATCAAAAACACTTAGCATATGCAGTATAAACATACTTGTGATTAGCTTAAGGAAAGCAAAGAATATTTCCCTAGACCTTTAGCTTATATACTCTTTTTGAAATTTTTAGAATCTTAGGAAAGTTGTCTACTTTCCTGGATATCTTGTATTTTACTTAGTTATAGTCTCTGTCACTCAGTTTGTAATTCTATGCTAATATCAGATGCTTATGGCATGCAAAAATACAACCGTGAAAAAATAAAATCATCAGGACTTATAGAAATCACAGATAAGGGTCTCTCTTTTTCTCCCCCAACTTGCTTAAATTTCTCCAAGTAAGCCTAGGGAGAGCTTAATGAGGGTCAATGGAAAAATCTCTTAAGAAAAGAAAGGAGGCATTTAAAATGTGCACTGTTTAGTTCGGGGGTCATAAAGTCTTGTTATCTCTCTCCATCAAGAGGTTGGTATTTGCCCTCTCTCTGCCCTCTTCAGCTGTCTTAAGTGAATAGAAGCGAGACAAGTTTATTTGAATACGATCTCCTCCTTTTAAAATGAGTTTATTATTTTGGGGCTCCGGTGGAATTTCCCAATTGTCTGGCTAGTTTAAAGCTAGTGAATTATTTTATGTTTTTAAAGAATGAAATGCAAACTTGAAGGAATGCTGTAGGAATTCAAACCAGTTTTCAAGATAATGCCCTCCCTCCCCACCAATGTTGTAGATAGGAGGTCCCTTCTTCTGCTCCAGGGCATTAGGAAGTAGGGGAGTTCTTTCTCAGGGCACACAGCTCAGTGGCATGGAAGCCAGCTGCTGTTACTCTCCTTGGGAACAGCCACGCAGCTGGAGCCTGCACTTGGAGGAAGCTGAATTTCTCTGGCCTCAGTTGGATGATTTTCAGTATGTTCTTTATTGTCCAGTTAACTGGGAAGCCACTGAATTTATGGGCTTTGAAAAGCAAACTTTAGCTTTGGGGTGTTTTTTGTTTTTGTTTTTTTGCCCAGTCACACACATATAGCATTATGCACTGCTATATATGACTGCCGATTCATAAATATCTTTATCCAGAAAGCAGCAATACATAAGCAGGAGTGGAAGAGAAGATGGCAGCTGCCCATATAAACACACCCACTGCACACAAATCTGGAACTGTGAGTCTGGGAGGTCCTGGAAATCTAAATGAACGAGCGCTTTGTGTCTGCAGACACAAAGCATAGTTTGGAAAAGGCAGGTCATATAAAACCGAAAGGCTTGAAGGGTCCTGTGAGATTTTTTTCAGGTTCTGTGACCTTTGCCGAGCTTACCTTGAAAAGCAGAAAATGGTAACTGGACCAGTTCCCATGTAGGGGAGATTTAATTATTCTGTTTAATCTCACATCTACTGCAAATGTGCTAGTTCTCTCTACTTCTGTTATATAGCTTGCAAGTCGTGAGTTATTCTTCAGACAGCACCTGTCTTCCTGGATCTTTGTGTGCATTGATGTGAAGCGTCATATGTATCGGTGTGGGGGAGAGATCATGGGAGGTTTCTATAGCTCCTAATTCCCAGGGCATTTCATCTGACTCCCTTAGCAGCAGCAGCAACAACAACAACAGAAAACCACTTCTTCTCTACTTTAGGAATACACAGTAGCAATGATGATCAAATATTCCTCCTTCGAGCCCTGAGCTTCCAGAGGTGCTATGGAGAGTGATTGGTATGTAGCAAGGACATGTCTACTCTGCTCAATGTAAAAACAACAAAAAGAAAACAACAAAAACAAATACACCCCCACACCCCCCCACAAAAACCTTAGCTTTATATGCTAGTTTCTCTTTTAAGATTTCATTTTACATAAAAGCAGTCCCACAGCTGAACGGGTTTGGGAATCACTGTTCTAGTTATCCAAGTTCAGCTAGTTTCCCCTTAGGGAATACCATCATGGATACGGGCACCACAGGGGTGGTAGATTCCTTACCTTCGTGAATTCCACCAAACACGTGCAGCTTGGGCCGGACACGCCTCTGGACTGTGTTTAACAGCTCCACGCAACCCACTCTTTGAAGCTCCTTCGGAACCCAGTCGCGAAAACCTAAGGGCAGAAAGCAATCAATATTCTTAATTTTTTCTCTTCAGGTAAGGTTTCATTTAGACTTTAAGGAAGCCATAACTCACAGAAGGTTTATTACATTATCTGTAATCCTAACCCTCCATTAAAGCTCATGATGGCTTTTAAGAAACTTTTCACTCGTCACTTTGTCTTCGTTAAGTTCTTGAACATATATATATATATTTGGAATTCCCCCCCCCTTCCAGTTAATTAACTTTTTTTTCGGTAACGATTGTAATTTATTCAGCCATGGGTTTCAAATCTTCTTCATGACACTTATTCCCGGTAGCTCCATAATGTCTCTCTCCCTTGATTCAGTTCCTTTCTCTTTTCATTATGTTTTTTTTTCTTATACTTTCTCATAGCAGTTTGCTTCTAAGATGTTTCAAAGAAGTACTAGAAACTGCTGCCTATAAACAAGTCATAAAATAGATACCTTGTTCTCTTTAGGAAAATTAGCTGTTAACCCTTGTTGGTTCCTGATGACCAAAGCTTTGGAAGTTGCTTCTCCAGCTTCCTTTCCAGAGATAGACAACAATCTGACCTTATGGTGGCATCTAGCAAGCTGGGGCTAATTGACTACTTTTAAAGTAAAAGCCACTTAGTTCAACACTTAATGCAGAAAATCCATAAAAACTGACATCAATTATAGCAAAAGTCAGCTATTTAGATGATTATGGTCTGAAATGAAATCCATACACCTCAGCAGGCTGAGGTATAAAGAAGGCAGGTGGGATGAAAGGCTAAGTTGTAATCTGTGGGAATCCATTCCACAGTTCCATTTGGTTATTTCTACTATTTAGAAATGACCGAGTGGAAAGAGGCTGATTTTTGCTTTATTCGGCCAAACTGTAGTCAGGAATATTTAGTGTCTCTGTAAAGGCTAGCTGGGGTGCAAGCAGTGACTGGAGAGCCTGGTAAAAGCATAAGATAGAAGTTCCAGCAAAAACCAAACCAGTGTTTTCCAAATTTCTCATAAGAGGAAAATGTCCTGAGCCCACATACACTGGCATAATGGATGGACTTTATTTGAAGGGGGGACACATTCTACTTCTGTGCACAGGCCTCTGATAAAGCATCTTGCTCAAATTATAATAGAAAAAAGCCCCTAAAACTCATGGCACTGTGGCTTCTATCAGAGCAGGGAGGAGCTCAACGTCAATATCAGAATCCCAAGAATATTAATTGAGGTTCAACTTTCCATTTTGAAAACTTGGTCTGACTTTCTGTTTTGAAACTCCTACTGTACAACTCATTCTGCTCCTCACACAGCCTAACTTCCTCTACTGTTATTACAAAGTCAGGGGTACTAGTGTCCTTAATAGGGCATGCTGGGACAGTTCAATTCTTTGAGGTCTGGTATTCAGACTTGCTACTGCTATCACTTGGTTTATTCTAAAAAGAATGACTTGATAAAATTTGTGAATTGGTTGTTCTGTTCAAAGCTATCTTCCAAATATCATTCTAGTGATGGAAATGTTTCCATTCTGGAAATGCTCGAGTCCCTTCCAGTGACTAGCCAGAGATAAGTCATGACATCAACTAACTAGGCTATTTAGGCAAAGGGATCACATTAGCTGGAATGTTGTCTCTGTAGGATGCTCTTGCCAGTTAATGCATACTATTCAGAATATTTAGTTAGCAATGTTATGATTTAGATAGCCTAAATAGTTATAAAAGTGGGTAATTAATTATGACTTGATAAAGATGATTGTTAAGTATAATCTTCAAAACCATAGGATAGGATGTAATGTGGTTAGGGAAACACCATGAAGATGATGGCTCTGAATGCACTGTTTCCATGTCTGCAACAGATCTGGCTTCTCTTCCCTTGTTTCTTTGCCTATACTGTTTCATTGTGAGACACAGTGTAGTTTCTTTTTAATGCAAAGAAAGCAGCAACAATTGTCTTGAGGAGAAAACACCTACAAAGATTAACTTGTATCTAGAAATTAATATTATATATATTACTTTTGATGCTCATAGAGAAGGGAGGAGACAGAAAACAACCGTAAGCCAAGAAATATTGTTGAATTCTCTTTAAGAACTATGTATTCAAAATGTTGTATGGAGCCCAATATAATCCTAGCTACTCAATCCTAGCTAGAGGTATTATTCAAGTGGTATAGTGCCTGCCTAACAAGTGTAAGGTCCTGAGTTCAAATCCAAGTATACTTCATTCCTGCCAACCCCCCCAAATGTATAGAGAACTCATTTCATATTTTAGTTAAAACAAAAAAAATACAGAGAGAACTAAAAGAAGGAAGGAAGCAAGGAGGAAGAAAGGAAGGAAGGAGGAAGGAAGG
>NW_012267262.1:9052325-9089929 GCF_000151885.1 Dipodomys ordii
GAAGGAAGGAAGGAAGGAAGGAAGGAAGGAAGAAAGTAAGAAACATCAGCTGTATCACAATCTTAGGAATAACTGGGAGATAATTAAATAAGTCAAATAATCATGTTCTCATCCATAATCTGGGAAGTACGGGGTAGCTTTAAAGCACACAGACAATATAAACCTGAATGCACACCTGATAAGCTTGGAGAATGAGTATCCTTAAGTAATTTTCAGCCCAAGTCCTTCCAGAACAATTTATCTTTTTTTAAAAAGATTCTTTTCTCCCATAATCAGCTCAAATGTTAAACTTTAAAGATACCCCAGGTTCCAGCATTATGTGGAAATGGAAAATGAGATCCTTTGAACAGAAGTTTCTATCATTTCATTGCTATTCAAAAGCCCTGTGATTGGTAGGTCTATGCCTTCCTTCTGTTCCCCACCCCACCCCCTTATTCCAAAGTGAATGCAGTTCTTAAAATAAATTATCAAACTCAAACGATTGTAGCGCTCTGTACTCATTTGATTTTTTCCCTGACTCAACTAAATCAAAAAATTTAATTTCACGAACACCTGTAAGCCTGGAAGAACTGCTGAGTTTAATTATCATACTGGGTTTCTTTAAAGACATTGACTTTTTTTTTTGTATTCACTCCCCCCGCTTTTTTTTTTGGAGGAAAATGATTATGTCCCTGAAGCATTATTCATTATGCTTGCAAAAAAAAGGCATCTGCTAAAGGACTAAAGGACAACCTTTGCTTCACTTACCTAGAGGAGGTCCATGTGTCATAAGTATGTCGATGCCCTCAGGGATGAGGTTCCACTTGTCCAGCAGAGACTGACCTCTGGGTAGGTTAAAGCCCCATCCATTAAACCATGGGGTCCTTTAGGGGAGACAATGCACAGGGTATCAGACCAGCAGAGCCACATCTCTGCACTGCAATATTTCTCCCTCGCACATTCCCCCATGGTTTGCATTGCTCTCTCTTCTTTTTTTGATGGTTGGCTCTGGCAGCAGGATGCTTTTTTGTTGACTGCTTCAAAACCCATCCATTTGAAAGCGGGTGTGGAGCCTATGAATTGTTCCACTCGAAAGGGGCACGGGGAAGCTTTCCAGTGAAGACTTTCCCAGCAGGCTTCTATCAAAACTTTGACAATGCTTTGTCTTCCCCCAAATCTCAGGGCTTCCCAAGATACCCAGCCCTGATCCAAAGCATTATCTAGCTTTCCTGGAGTGCCTCAGAGCTAAGAAATCCCATCAGTACTCCTTGACCCTCCCCATCACTGTGGAAGTACTCCACTGGAAAGATTCTTACGAATGTCCCCAGAGGAAAGAACCAGTGGTTTGTGGAAGACTATTTGTCTACTAAGATGCCTTCAGTACTCTCTGGACTGAGGTTGTTGGGAACAAGGAGGGGAGCTCTAAAAAGTAATGCGAAAGCAAGTGAGGGAAGACAGTGGGGTACAGTCTTGGTCACTCTGGAATTTACCCCCTGGACAGCAATGGTGAGCATTTCACAGGAGCACAGTGCTCCTGAAATGAGTTTCTGAGATTGATGTGAGGGAACAAGGACTTTGTCCATTTAACAAGCATCTCTCCACTGGAGACGAGGTCTCACTTACAAATAAATGTACTGTTTATAACAAAGGATGATGAATTTTTCCATACAAATACTGTAGCCTAAATCACATTAGTACAAAGTATTTCCTTGCATTGTCCTATCCACAATATCTAGATTAAACAGTATTCTTTGAAACAGACTTGCTTTTGTTGCATAGGAAAATTCCAATTTGCTATGCCATACATAAAAAAGAATATTTCCTGGCTAAGCCCAACTTTCTCTTCCAGTTTGACCTTCCCCTTCCAGCTTAACTTTCCCCTTCGATGCTTACTAAAAGACGTGACCCTGACTTCACCAATCATAAAAAGAAGAAGTGCACTTTTATTTAAAGACAGTCATTTGACCAACTAATAGGATTTTCTCAAGAATTCCAACTCAAAAACAGTGATATAACATGTATTTAGGTGTATAATCAAGACCAGGGGTGAAAGGATGATACTTCACCATTCACAGTACCACTAAGAAAATCAATTCCCACTAAAGTTTCGGTAGAGAGCAACTTCTAGAATGAAGAGATTGTATAATGCTAACTACAAAGAGAAAGAAAGAAACTATCTGATTTATTTCCTAATTACTTCCCAAGTGCCATTCTAAGAAAACTTACGTTTACTACTACTAGGAGGAGGTAGAAGAAGATGAAGAAGTTTGTGAAAACAGTTACTTACTGAGTGTTTACATCAAGGTAGTATTCTAGGTACTTTCTTTGTATTTCCACATTTAAACTTTTGGAATCCTTTGAGAAATTAAGATTTGTCTTAAAATTTAAAAAACAAAAACAAACAAACAAACAACTTCAGAATCCAGTGGGAACCCAGTTAGCATTTTGGCAGAAGAGAGACAGAAAGAAAAACAAGCAGAAACATCTGCTTTCTTAAAATTTGAAAACAAGCTTCTGTGCCTATGGTTCTTGTTTGGATGGCAAATAAAGAAGAGTTTGACAGGGTTTAAACACACCCAAGTTGCCAGTGTACTGAGGGGCTCTGATTTTGCTGAAAACTGACAGCTCTGCATACTCAAGCCACTGTAGGGGCTTTTTGAGTCAAAGGAACAATAGTTAATTTTTTTTGGGGGGAAGGGGTCTTTTCAACTTTAAAGATTATTCTCTTAGGATCCTATATCCATACCTCCCACCCCTCCAGGAAGTGCTCAGTTCCATAAGTGTCCAGGGAAAGATTATGATGAACTCCTGGTCTACAGATAAACCAAATCTAATTTGGTTAATGTTAAGCTTGTGACAAAACCCAGAAGTTTTTAAGTTAAGGGTAAAGCTTTAAAGTGTCTGGCTTTCATTTCACCTCAAACTTATATATGCATGAGAGAGACAGGGAGGCTAAGTTACAGGAAAAGAAGCATTTATCGGGTTCCTGATAAGCTTTCTATAGAGCTTTTACAGATTTTTGAACTCTTCACAACAATTCTTCAAGCATGTATTATCACTCTATATTTAGATGAAAACCTGACATCAGTGATTAAAAGTTACTTGTCCATGTTTCCAGAACCAATAAGTAGTGGGACAATTTTTTTTTCCTGATGTTGGAGTTTGAACACAGGGCCTAAAGCTAGAGTCAAGATTTAAATCTAGATTTGCTAGTTGCACAGTCTGATTTTCCTTGGAATTTCTGGTCCAATTTCACTTTGGAGGTCGCACATATCTAATGGAACACATAGCTGTTCCATACTGGCTTTCAGGATGAGCACTGCAATTCCAGGAGATGACATAGAATGACGCAGTTGAGGAGGCCCTTAACAAAAACATAGTGGATATGGTCTTTCTTGGGGCTTTTCCTTTCTCTGTACCTCCAGGTAAAGTCCTTCCACAAGGCAATGGCCAACCAATGGGAAAAGCAGCCCAATGATAGGTTCATTCCAGAATCATCCCAGAATGGCTTAATAAATGGGGCACACAGAAGTCGGGAGCCCTGTGTGTTAATTTTCATTCTTCCCAATTCACTAGCTCAGTTGGACCTTAGATAAAAGAAGGATTCTCACTGGGCTAGTTTCCTCATCGGAGGAAGAAACAAGTAGGTGGACTCAATTACAGGATTTTAAGATTGCTTTTATGTCTTATGAAAAAGCCTAATACACAAAGGAAGCAAACTCAGCAGCTTCCTGTCTTCAGGGCTGGGAAGAAGACACACACACACACACACACACACACACACACACACACACACACACATACACCTGCCTCATTTACAGAGGCCCTTCCCTCCTTTTTTTCCTAACCTACACCTCAGAGTGCAGATGGCTGAATTGGATATATAACGATCTTCCTGTGATCTAAAAATCCTAACATTTTTTCGTTCTGTGTAGAGTAGCAAGGATCTGAATTAATACTGTCAATTGTTCTTGGTGAATGGCCTAAATGGCCTGTGAGGGCCCCCAGTCTAGTGTGGGAGAAATGTCTGTACAGAAAGGGAGTGTGTCATCGCCAGTGAATAATGCTTTATCCAGCTAGTTTCAACCTGAAACATGAAACCTTAGCAGTGAGCCCATCAGGGGTTCCCTGGAAAATATGTGCACAGCCAACCTCCAGATCTCCACAATGGGTTTTGTTCTGTAGCAATGGGGGGTTAAGAGGGGAGGGGGGATGGGAAGAATCCAAGCAACAATGTCTATTGCTTCAGCCAAGGACTTAATAATAGCTGTGACTAACAATTACCACATGGGAACCAACTTGTAAGAAAATGACCCACAAAGCACCTTATGGCCAATGATCCAATCTGAGCCCCTAACCCATCCACTCCTTGAGAGAGATTAGAAAACTCTGGAAGGAAGGAGGGCAGTTCCACTGGTCCAAAGACACAGGATGGATGGAAACTGAGGGTGTTTTTAAGGCACCTGTCCTTGCTCTTGGAATTGCTGGTACTTGGCCACTCAGGCTGGAGTTCCTGGGGCTAGGACTATGGGATAAGGGAGTTAACGTAGGCAGAACTTGCTCTACACAATGTCAATACAAAACAGGTTTTCTGGATGGAAGTGAGCTGAGATGAAATCACAGCAAAGGTCATATGTGTTTGCAGTACACAGTGCAGTGGTGCAGGCAGGAGGGAACTGTCAGGCCATAAATCCAGGGAGGCTTGGACAGATGAATGGCTGTTTACTCCTCCACAAACCTCAGAGGGCATGTCCTGGGAAAGCAGGATTTAGAGATGGGAAGCTGGTGCCTGTGCTCAGGTATGCTATTCAGGTTCCTGGCTATGGTGGAGGTCAGCATCCACGAAAGATCAAGGTCCTGTGCTGGCTACCTACACACGTGTTATTGATAGGGTCTCTCTGGCACCTCCTACAAGGGTTGATTATGGCTTAGGGGCCCCAGGACAGTTCCACGGGGTCCTGCACAGAAGCTCTGAAGTAGAGGGTCAAGAGCTCCAGCAGCACTCCATCTCAGGACCTGGCAGGATGGCTGTGTACTACTTAGAGCCATGGGAACCTAGAGGCCCAATAAAAGTTAGCCATTCTTATTTTAAAGGCAAAGGTTAAAAGCATGGATTATGGAGTCAAACAGACTCCTGTTTACGTTCCCTACCTGCCAGTTACTGGCTTCTCTGTACTTCAGTTTCCTCATCTTTCAGATAGAGATACTCTCTGTCTATGTGGCTAAGAGGAGGTAACACATATAAAACGTTCAGCAAAGTACTGGTAGGAATGTAAACAAGTAGGTCTTAATTTACAAATGATCATCTTATCAATGGAAATGCATGTAGGCATCCATGTATACACACACAGCTGTTTGTATCTTCTTTCTAGAATTTTCCAAGCCAGGGCTCAACAAATCATAGACTCTCCTGTCCTAGGGCATTTGAAAAAGTCTCCAGTGATTAGGCAAGCATCACTAGATGGCTAGACAGAGCCTGATTTCTTCCAGCTGATTACTTATTAAAAGGCACTTCCTCAGTTCATTTCTAGTGGAAGTTTTTCAGAAAGTCACTCACTCAACTTGCCCGCTCAGTCTTGCATAGACAATCCTGTGGAATGTGAGAACACAGGGCAAAACGGTTAGTCAGGGCTGCTTAGCCAGCTAGTGCAGGTGGTTAGATTTCTGACAAGATACTGAATTGGGGGAAGTTCAGAGCAAGGGTTATCCTGAGTCCCTGGAATATTTATCATAGGAGACTCAGAGAGTTCACTGGAGGAATTGACAAGCTAGTAATTAATGCCATCACCACCACCTGGCACCTCCATTCAGCACAACTCTGACACAGGAGGCAATTTTCACATAGCTTTGCCTTTTCTGAATGGTGGCCCTTTAGATTCACAGCTTTCTTCACAGCCTGTACATCATACCTGGTCCAAGCTAATTTAACCACCACTGGTTAAAATCGCCCTGCACTTCACAGCCCCTCTAGCATGCCATGAAGCTGTCATGATCATTCTTGATCTCTAGCTCACCTGACAGCTCAGCCCTCCCTTGACTGCGAAGCTTCCCCGACAGTTTGAAATAGCAGTTTCCCTGGCACCAGATGTGTCATCTTGAATATCCAGATGAAAGGCAGACACTATCCTCTATCCTTCCACTCCCTCCCTCCCTGCCTTGTTTTCCCTTCTTTGCTCTAGATTTGAAGAAGCTGGCTTTTTCCCTCCACCTCCTCTTCAAGTCTCCTTTCTTCCTTGGCAACCTGAAAGTCATTCTCCTATGTAATTAAAAGAGCTGTTTTGCCTTTGCCCACAGAGTGGCTTCTTCATACCTTGTGCATGAAAGAGACACATACCAGTGGACATTGCTTTAGGGGGTGGGGAGCAGAATTCCAGGGCAAGATTTCTCCCCCATGCAGCTGCTTGGGAAACCTGCCTAGCCAGTATGCTAGCCCAGCTGCCACCAAAAGGTAGGTAGTGCTGGCTTCTCTCTCACCAGCTGTCTTGTCCCATCTTTTCCATGGGACTTTGTAGCTTGGCTTTTGTTAAGCGGTTCTTGGGACACAAAGAGACGCTGTTTTGATAAAGGGCAGACCTGGCGACTAATACGGTCTATGTGATTGGATAGGAAAGGAAAAAAAATGGAAGCTGAGATAATCACCTGAACTCTCTCATGTACAATTTAGGCTTCTTTTCTTTCTTTCTTTTTTGAGTCTGATCTTTTTAATTCTTAGCATTTATCATATAGCAATCCCTCTACACATACAAGTAACAACTATATAATGTCTTTACAAAAATGATTATGATTGTAAGTAATTGACAAACTGTCAAATCAGCTGCTATGCAGCCATGATAAAATTATGCAGCTAATAAAAAAAGGAGAGGACCTTACATAGCAATATAGAAAGTCCTCGGGGGCTGGGAAGGTGGCTCAGTGGTAGAGTGCTTGCCTTGCATGCATGAGGCCCTGGGTTCGATTCCCCAGCAACACATAAGCCAAAAGAAAAAAGCCAGAAGTGGCACTGTGGCTCAAGTGGTAGAGCGCTAGCCTTGAGATGAAGAGCTGAGGGACAGCACCCAGGCCCAGAGTTCAGACCCCACGACGGGACCTCCCCCCTCAAAAAATCAAATTCTAGGGCTGGGAAGGTGGCTCAGTGGTAGAGCGCTTGCCTTGCATGCCTGAGGCCCTAGGTTCGATTCCTCAGCATCATATAAACAAAAAGAAAAAAGCTAGAAGTGGCGCTGTGGCTCAAGTGGTAGAGCGCTAGCCTTGAGCTGAAGAGCTGAGGGACAGCACCCAGGCCCAGAGTTCAGGCCCCAAAACCAGACCCCACCCCCTAAAAAAAGAAAGTCCTAGTGAATAGAATAGTTTTTAGAGAGTTCTATATTGAATAACAGTTATGTAAGGATTTAAGAGGTGCAGATGTTAGCTTAATCTTTAATTAGATTCACAATGACATGATGAAAATAATATGCACCAAAAAATCTAAAATGGAAATGGTGAATTAATATTTTAACTATTCAGCTGCAGGAGGGAGGGGAATTTTTAGACACTTTTTTGTGGGGGTAGGGGAGGGGAGAATAGGGAGGAGCTACTTAAACCAAGGGATCACATACTGAAGTTTTCACCAATATGCCAACTGTGCCTCTGCTTTATAACTAATAAGTAGAAAATGTCAATTAAGCCTCTTCTGCCCATTTCTCCTTTCCCCTGCTGGAAAGGAGGTAGTATGAACAGAATTTGCTTTAAGAATTGAGAAATAAGACCTTATGATCTATTTTCAAATACAGTAGGCTCTGATTGTTAAATAATAATGTTATCGTGTATGCCTAGCCCTCTTGAATATCCTGGCCTTTAATCTTGCAAACCAGTTCATAGCAGGAAGAGAAATATCTTCAGTCCATTTTCTTCCATAGGACTGTGAAGGAAACTCTGTCCATCCATCACACAAAGGAAGTCTGCCCAAACATCATATCACAGCAGGACTTGTGCCTTCTTGGTGCAGGGGAAAAGGCTCTGGGATGCTCCAATGCTTACAGAGTATCCCTTTGTTTTGCTGCTGAAGACATCAAAGGTCTAGGTACCCTTAGTCAGAAGAAGAGACCTTGACAGGAAAAGACTCCAAACTGAGCAGCCAGATCAATAAAAACAGCACTTGTACCTAACGCCCAGCAGGAAGGATTCTTCAAAGAGGGATATCACAGCACCCACCTTACAGGTTAGAAAGAAAAGTAAGACTTAATAGGTGGAGAGGAGTTAGGAAGAAGAACATAGGGAAGATTTTCTTGTGATAAAATACATATGGTACAAAATTTTTCACTTTAACCATGTTAAGTGTGTAATTCCATTGCATTAGGTATATTCCTAATGTTGGGTAACCATCACCAATATGTATCCCCAATTTTGTCATCACTCCATATAGAAGCTCATGAAACAATAATTCCTCAGCCCGTCACAGGTCCCAAAGTCTTAGTAACCATTATTGCACTTTCTGTCTCTGTGAATTTGATTACTCTGGGTACCTCATAAAAGTGGAATCAGACAACAATTACCCTTTTGTGTTTGGCTTATTTTACTTAGCATAATGTTTTTAAGGTCTTTCCATGTCCTATCATGTGTCAGAAATCCATTCCAGTTTGTGACTGCACAATAATCCATGATGTGGATATTTTATATTCATTGTGGAGTGTGTGTGTGTGTGTGTGTGTGTGTGTGTGTGTGTGTGTGTGTGTGCCAGCACTGGGGCTAGAGCTCAGGGTTTTGTGTTTTTACTCTATATTTTTTATTCACATCTGGAGCTTTGCCACTTGAACCACAACTCTAATTCTATATTTTGCCAGTTAATTGGACATTAGAGTCTGGACTTTTCTGGTCAAGCTTGCTTCAAATGTAGACACTCCGAGCTCAGCTTCCTGAGTACATAGGACTGATGATAGGTGTAAACCACTGGCATCCAACACCATGTTCATTCTTCATCTAATGTTTCTGAATGTTTAGCATCTGCCAGGCACTAAGCTTGGTCATAAGGAGGCAGGGATAATAACTCCGAGTCTCTTTCTTTGTGAAGCACATACTTAATGTGTTGAAACTGCAGAGAGGATGAGCTCAGTGAGGAAACTTCCTGATCACCTACTCATTTATTCAATAGTTATTGACTTGGATGCATATTGTGAGCCAGGTTCTGACAAATGAAGCACTGGGAAAACAAAATTCTACACAGTTTCCACAAGTCAACAGCAATCCATTTCATAAAGTTGTCCTTAACAGGAATCTTTAAGCAATGGCCTTTATTTCTAAGTAACAGTTTTACAGGGGCTCAAGGAACATCATCAGACTGACTGACCTGAGTAATATTCTAGAAATTCCCAAAGTAGATTTACCCCCAGTTAAGAAATGGCCTGAAGTTTATATGGCCAGACTGTAGGTGGGAGTTCAACTTTCTTTACATCTTATATGTACCCAAATAAGGCTCTGTAGTTGAAACCAGGGCCATGAAACAGAGAGCCATCTCCAAGAAGAGACGGAGTCCATGAGGACAGGTTGTGTCACATGCGTGGCTGGTTCTAAGGAATAGGATGAACAGAACCTGCAGAGTTGTCACAGGAAATAAGCAAGTAGAAGCCACTTTTCCAATCTTGATTTCCCAGGCATAAGAATAAGAAAGGTTGGCTCAGGATTAGCGGGCCTTTGGTTACACAGTGAACTCTGAAGGATTGATCTTAATGGAGAGGGATAGACCAATGAAACTTCGGTCCCTAAACAGAGACTAGTACAATTTATTATGTTTGGTTTGGTTTAGAAAGTGCTTATGCAGACATCACACGTTTATGTTGCTAATGCTGTTTTCTTTTGTGTACTGCTTAATATTTGGGGGCATCGAGGGGTCAACAGCTAGGAGGGAGGATTTCTCTAGTTAAAAAAGCCTACCACCTGGGGGGGGAAGGGGGTGGGGGGGAGGGGGAAAGGAGAAGGATTGGGATGGGGGGGAGGGGGGAGGCTGGGAAGGGATGGGAAGGGTAAACAAAGGAGGAGGCTGCAATGCTAGGTAAGAAATGTACGCATTATCCTGCCCATGCAATTGTAACCCCTCTGTACAGTATGTTCACAAATAAAATAAAATAAAATTAAAAAAAAAGCCTACCACCTGAAAAGCAGATCCAAAGCATATCATTGATAAACAGACAAGAAAATTCTACTCAGACATTAAACAAAAAAGGTAGATTTGAGCCAGTTGCGCATACTTGTAATTCTAGCTACTCAGGAGGCTGAGATCTGATGATTGTGGTTTGAACCAGCCTGATCAAGAAAGTCCAAGAAACTCTGATCTTCTATTAACCACCCCAAAGCAGGAAGTGGAGCTGTGGCTGAAGTGGTAGAGTGCTAGCCTTGAGCAAAACAAAACAAAACAAAAACAACTCAGGGACAGTGCTTGGGCCCAGAACTAGCATATATACACATAAAAAATTAATTAAATAAATTGAAGAAGATAGATTTGAAGTTCGGTGACTCAAGCCTGGTCACCACTGTGTTCCCAGCCACTGATACTGAACAGATGCATGTTTATCAATAGAATTGAGTTAAGAACAAATTTTCATAAGGGCTTCATGAGAAATTATACATTCATTTGCGTTAATAGAAAAGTAAAAAATTGTTTAAAATAAAAACAGCAACAGCAGTAAAAGAAAACCAGACCAACATGTCAAGTAGTTATTTGGGAGAACAGCAATAATGGGTAATCCCCACCTCACCCCTTCTACTTATTATACCTTACTTTAAAAAAATAGTGGAGAGACAAAAAAAATTAGCATAAAAATTGTCATATGTACTCTGACTTAACTCTCAGTAGAAAGCAGTGTTTTCTAGAGAGTGGAAAAATGAGTAGATTTGGGAGATTTTTCCTCAGGAAATTGACATAGGGCCTCCCTTCATTCTTTCTACTCTGTCTTCATTTAGGGAAGGGTGAAAGCGATTTTTGCAACCAAAAGGCATTTGTTCATTTAAATAATTCAATACACATGTCTGAAGCACCTTCAGTATTGGGAACCATTCCATTGGCAGTGTACATCTTTCTTCTGATGGAAAAATTTCAGTGTAAGTGTGGATAACTATTATTTTATATATCTAGTTTCATATGTATATAGTTATGTATATTATATATGGTTCCCTATATGTATTATGTATAGTGATCTTTATATGTTTATATAGACATATATTCATATATAGATATAGACACACATATAGTTATATATAGATATATATATAGCTATAGTACATATATACAATATATCAATATATATGCATATATAAAGAAATAAATACATATATATATATACACACACACACAATAGTCTGTATTTTACAAGTCACTTCCCCAAGTAGTAGATCAAAATAACCCTGATAAGATGAGCAAGGTATAGAGAAAGTAATGTATGGAAACAAAAATCTTAATGATTTGGCCAAGAACACTTATGCAGACTTGGCCTGAACAAAGTTTTGTAGTGCAAACCAGGGCTGCATGTAAGTCTGAGTCTGAATTTGTACTGCTTTCTACTTAGCAGTTTGACCTTGGACAAGCTGACCTGTCTGATCTGCTCACACATCTATAAAATGGAGATAGTAATACCAAACATACAGGCTTATTGTGAGGATTAAATGTCATCAGGTATGTAATGCCTTCAGCACAGTCTATATCAAGAGTGAAATGGGGCTGGGATCTGGTGGCTCACACCTGTAATCCTAGTGACTCAGGAGGTAAGAGACTGTGAGGATCATAGTTCCCAGCTAGCCTGGGAAAAAGAAGTTCATGGGACTCTATTTCAACCTAACAGCACATGTCTGTCTCCCAGCTTTCATAGGAAAAATAGGAGGATCTCAGTCTAGGCCTGCCTGGGTAAGAGGGGGCAAAAGCAAGCCCTTATCTCATAATTAAATACAACAAAAAAAGACCAAAGGCATGATTCCAGCCCTGAGTGCAAACCCCCGTATTGTCAAAAAGGAAAGAAAGAATTACATAGTAAGCTCTTGACATGATGAATGTTAATATTATTATAATCTCAATACTATCAACCATTTAGTTTTTATTTTTCAAGTTACCATTTTCATCCTTTCACCAGTAAGTTTACCTTTGTCCATGCCTCACACTTCAGGAAATGTGAGTAGATTCATTGCAAAACCTTTGGAATAAGGTAGGCCAGGTTCACTTAACAGAAGATGTTGACTTAGATACTGGAAGACATGAGTTCCAGTTATGCCTCTTCCCACTTACTTGCTGTGTAACCTTGAGAAAGTGCCCTCTCTGAATTCCTGTTTCCTAAGTTGTGCTCATAATTCCTATGACTCAAGCAGGATTGTCAAACAAACATCAGTTTGGAGTCACAAATAAAAGGAAAGCCCTTCTGATCCAGCACCTTCCAATTCCCAGGTTGCTGCCTGTCCGTGTGGCCAGTTTAGGCTGTTTGAAAGTTCAGAGGAATTGGAATAAGTGACAAGTAGGTCAGACGGAATTTAAAGCACTGGTCCCCACTTATCTACCATTTTGGCTCTAAATGACTAGTTTCAGTCCAGACCGACTTAGTAAAGTGAGAAAACTGTGACTGCGCGCTGGCAGTACACACAATCAGAAGAATGAGTGAAAAGCTGACACTGCCCCTTCAATTCAGAGGTTAAAGCCAGCACAGAGACCCAGGCGTGTCCCTCACCGAGTGCTAGCCAACCATGCATTATTAATTGGACTCAGCATTCACTGAGTACCTTCTACTGCAAAACTATGGCAAGGCACTCTGGGGAGATATAAATACAATGTGAGGCAATGTCCCACCCTTTACCAATCTGCCATCTGGTTGGGATAACAAGACAGTCATAGGCAAAACTGTCCTCCACTCTCTCTGCCCATTAAAATTTTACTGTGCCCTCAAGGCTCAACTCACAATTATAGTTTCCCTTAAGAAGTTGTCCCCAATCTCCTCAGCCTTTTGTTTAATCCTTATTGTGGTATTCATCATGCTTTGCATTATTGCTGGTGTGTGCGTGCATGCGTGTGTTCATGTGTATGTGTGTGTGTGTGTGTGTACGTGTGTATGTGTGTGTGTGTGTGTTTGCATTTCTCACTTTATTCTAAGAAGCACTGACTTAGCCAAAACTTTGTGATGGGTATATCTATATGCCCCACCAGACCACAAGCCATCTCTGATTCATCTTGATGTCTCCCAAGATCTAGTAAAATGTCTGAGTCCAAATACATCAGAAAATATTCCTGATGAAACCAGAATGAAAATATTCTTGATAAACCCTGGACAGTTTAGAGTATTGCCCAAGAGTATGGTCCAGATTATATATGTGATTGGAGGTTAGAATAGGTCACAACACATTAAGTATAGGTTCTTCTCATGTATATATATATATATATATATTCTCTTTCTCTCTCACACACACCTCACAACTCAGTGTGGACTAACATGATAACAGCTGCATGTTTATTAAGCACAAGAAATATGGCTAGTCTGAATTAAGATATGCTATGATGTTAGATGTGGATGCTTTGTACAAAATGAAATATGAAAATATCTTAATATTTTTATACTATACATATGTTCAAATGATAACAGGATAAAATGAAGGATTAGGACAAACTTTACTGAATTTGTTTACTTTTGAAAATGGCTACTCAAATTTTAAAATTGCGTATTTAACTTTCACTTTATTGCTTTCTATTTATTTATTTTTGTTTTTATTATAAAGGTGATGTACAGAGGGGTTACAGTTACAAGTCAGGTAATGAGTAATTTTCATTTTGAACAGTGTCACTTCTTCCCTCCTTTATTCTCAGTATTTGCTTCCTGGCCCCCTCCCCCACAAGTTGTATAGTTCATTTTCAATGTAGTGTCTAGTGAGTATCATTGCTGCATTTGTTCACCCTTTGTCCCTCCATTTCTGTTCTTCCCCTTACCCTCCCTAAAACAGGTAACTACAAAGGTACACAAATCAAAAACAGCAATAGAGGAGACTTTTTTAAAATAAAAAGCAAAATAACAGAAAACATTTTGTTTCCATTTTTGGAGTTCATTTTGATAAACATTATTTTACATGATTACATGCACATAACTATTGAGCCTTTGTGATCCTCTCTTAAGATATCTTCCTTTGGTCTCATTGTGTGAATATTTAGAGTCCTGTTAATTGAGTTTATCCAACTGTAATTTTTTGTCTTTTACCATTCATTATGTTTCCTTGTAGATTTATAGGTACATTGTAATTATTACAAATGAGGGAAAACATGCCATTTATGTTTCTTTTGGTCTGGCTTTCTTTGCTTAATATAATTTTTCCCAAGTCTTCCCATTTACTTTCCCTCCCCCTCCCCCCCTCCCCGTGCGAAACCTGTTACATTTTATCTGTTAAAAATGAACAGTTTCAAGCCAGGGGCTCCGGGGGCTCATTCCTGTAATCCTAGCTACTCAGGAGGCTGAGATCTGAGGATCGCCGTTCAAAGCCAGCCAGGGCAGGAAAGTCTATGAGACTCTTATCTCTAATAAAGCACTAGAAAACTGGAAGTGTAGCTATAGCTCATGTGGTAGAGTGCTCACCTTTAGCTGAAGAGCACAGGCATAGCGCCTAGGCCCAGAGTTCAAGCCCCATGACTGACAAAAAAAATTATTTTTGGTTGGTTTAATTTTTTGAGCTCTAATGATATTGTGTGTGCTTTAATTGTACCAAGTGGTATTCTTCTGGCATTTCAGATGTGCATATAACATATTTTGCTCAGAATAGTCCTTTGGGTGATATAAATTTTTCCTAGGATTATTTTAGCATAAAAGGACAAATGACATAATCATCCAGATTTACATTGATGTTCACTGCTGGCTCAGTGTCTCTCCGTAAGCAAGCAGGGCACCCCTACCAGTGTGAATCTGGAGTCGTACTTGTTCCTAGAGCACCTCTAGCACTTCCACGGTGTGAATTTTGGCAAGTTATTGCACATCCATGATTCTTGGTTTTCCCATCAATAAAATGGAGATAATTACATTATCTATGTCCTTGATAGACTGTTGAGACAAATGGAATAATCTACATGAAGCTCTTAGTGCAACACTTGACACATAATAACCACTTTGTTATTTTTACATTTTAAATAAAAACTTTTTTTTGGCAGTACTGAAGGCTCTCAGTGCTTTCTGCCCTTGCTTAGCTTTTTTTTTTTTTTTTGCTTTTTTTCCCACTCTACCATTTAGTTCACATTTCCTTTCCGCTGTTAATTAGAGACAATATTTGTCTCCCTAAGCTAGCTTTGAACTCTGATTTTCAGATCTCAATCTCATGAGTAGCTTATTACGTGTCTATGCCACCAGCACCCAGCTTTATTGTTAATCTTATTATTACCACTACTACTTCTGTAAATCTTAGGAAAATAACATGATACAAAATACAAAATAGAAAGGTGGAACTCATCAGCTCCTTACTACCCCCTAGTTGCTGTGGTCATTTACTTTGAGTTTCTACAGTCTTTGATAGCGTTTGAATTTATTCAACCAAGATTTCACCTTCATTTTTAATGCCTTGAAAGATGATGAAATTATAAATGTTCTATGTAAGGTAATATTGAAATGATTTAAGTAGGAAATTATCGAAGTTCACTAGCATTCATTCAGCCATGGAACTCAGAAAACCCAGACTATACCCTCATTTCAAATTCACTTCTCTTTGAAATCTCACACTCATTCATTCCCAATCTACTTTTTTTTTTTGGTCGGTGGTGGGGCTTGAACTCTGGGCCTGGGCGCCGTCCCTCAGCTCTTCAGCTCAAGGTGAGCGCTCTACCACTTGAGCTACAGCGCCACTTCCAGTTTTCTGGTGGTTTATTGGAGATAGGAGTCTCATAGTCTCTCCTGCCTGGGCTGGCTTTGAACCGCGATCCTCAGATCTCAGCCTCCTGAGTAGCTAGGATTACAGCCGTGAGCCACCAGCGCCCGGCCCAATCTACTTATTTAGAATGTTAAGTTCAATTGCTCAATTTCTGGATATCCTCTCAGTAGCCCAAAACAAAACCAGGTCAATTGCTTTGTCAGTTCTTAGTGTTGCTAATGATGCATTTTAAATCTTGAAGTAAAAATATTTCATTTTTCTTTTTGCCCTGACTCATTCTCTCTTATTACCATGCAAATTTGAATGAAAACATTTTCTGTTTTATAAATAGAAAATGGCTCAAGGATTTCTGGAGGTGTCTGCTAAAAATAAACAGGCCAATAGTTTACTTCTTTATAGCTTTTAAAATAATTCAAACAAGAAAATAAAAACTTGTTTAACTACATACGTTTTATTTTTTTTGAAAAATATCCTTATGAGAGGAAGGTCTGCTTTCTTAAAATGCATTTCTCCAGAATTAGATTGTCTGTATTTACATAAGGCTTACTTCTGTAAAGAAATGGTTTGGATTTGTTTATTGTTTGTTTTTAAAATATGCCTTAGAATGAATACTGTGCTTTTATCCCATATAATACACGAGTCCTTATGTCAGAATGCTGACTCTGAGGAGTACAATGATCATTTTGATGTGCAAGTTTTCAATTGTTTACTCACAAACTGACAGCACCAGTTTGAAAATAAACTCATTTCCCTTCAACTATAAACTATATTTCCAGGTTGCCAGGCTGGAACTTGTGTTACTATATGGCAACAAGGACAGTTGCACCTCCTAATCCTCAGGAGCAAGCTAATTGATAGAATAACTAATTAATAATGATGAGAATAATGGCAAAGTAATGTGAAGCTAGAGACAGGACTCTGTCCGTTCTGGATACCAAGGACATGGTTCTCCTCAACCAGTCCCCAATCTCCAGGCAAGGGATATCTCTAGGGGCTGGGCTGGCAGTTAGAAAGAGGTGAAGTAAGGTGTCTTTCCCAAGACAATGTTTTCCATACTCTCATCTGCTGAGAATGTTCTCCATCAAAAAGAGTTTTGTCAGACCTGAGGACCAATGAAATAGAACTGAAGACCCAGAAATGAACCCATAGACCTATACCCACCTAATCTTTGATAAGGGAGCCAAAAAATAGAATGGAAGAAAGACAGTCTCTTCAGTAAATGGTGCTGGTAAAATTGATTAATCACTTGTAGAAAACTAAAGTTAGATCCTTATATATCACCCTGCACCAGGATCAACTCCAAGTGGATCAAAGACCTCAAAGTAAAAGCAGACATCTTGAAAACATTACAGGAAGGAATAGGAGAAACTCTAGGGCTCTTTGGCACAGGCTAAACTTTTCTTAATAAAGACCCAGAAACTCAACAAATCAAAGAAAGGTTGGACAAATGGGATTGCATGAAACTTCAGAGCTTCTGCATGGCAAAGGACATAGCTAGCAAGATCAATAGAAAGCCCAAGGATTGGGAGAAGATCTTCACTAGCCATACAACAGACAAGGACCTCATATCTAAAATATATTTAGAACTCAAAAAATTAAATCCCCCAAAAACAAATCCTCAAAGAAACAACTGCCCCTTTAATAAGTGGGCTAAAGACTTAAAGAGACTTCTCTGAAGAGAAAATAAGAATGGCCAATAGACACATGAAGAAAGGCTCAACTTCTCTAGCCATAAAAGAAATACAAATCAAAACAACATTGAGATTCCAACTTACCACAGTTACAATGACCATAATTAAGAAAACTAATAACAACAGATGCTGGGCGGATGTGGCCAAAAGGGAACCCTACTGCATTTTTGGTGGGAGTGTAAACTTGTTCAGCCACTCTGGAAATCAGTATGGAGGTTCCTCAAAAGACTAAACATAGAGAGCTCCCTTATGACTTAGCAATCTCACTTCTAGGCATGTACCCACATCACCACAAACAATGCCATACTAAATCTATTAGCACAAGCATCTCATTGTAATATTATTTACTATAGCACAAATATGAAACCATATGCCCATCAGCAGATGAATGGATCAAGAAAATATGGTATATATACACAATGAAATTCTATGCTTCCATAAGAAAGAATATCCCTCCATTCATAAAAAAATGGAAAGACTTGGAAAAAACATATTAAATGAAGTAAGCTAGACTCCATGGTTTTCCTCATTTGTAATAATTAGTATATGTCTAGGATAGTCCTAGCAGAAGATCACAATAGCTCAATAGCTATGTATATATGGCCATATAAAATGATACTAATTGAAATGAACTCTAAGATAGGGACACAAGATATTTTTAATGTTCTGGGCAAAGTTATTTCTTTTTTCTTTCATTTGTTCCTTTTGGTTTTTCCCGTTGTCACTATTTTTGGTTTTGGTGCCTTTTTTTTGTTGTTGTTGTTGGTCATGGGGCTTGAACTCTGGGCCTGGGAGCTGTCCCTCAACACGTCAGCTCAAAGCTAGCACTCTACTACCACGTGAGCATTTTCTGGTTGTTTATTGGAGATAAGAGTTTCATGGCTTTTCTTGCCTAGGCTGGCTTTGAACCAAAATCCTTAGATCTCAGCCTCCTGAGTAGCTAGGATTACAGGCAAGAGCCACCAGTGCCCAGCTTTGGTGCCTTTTATATACATTTATCTGATTTGGGGAAGGGAAGGAGAATAACAAAGTGGTAAGACAAAGGACAAATGGGAACCAATACAACAGTGATACTTACAAGACACTATGTTGGAACTGAACTTAACAACTTCCAGCGGGGGAGGAGTAGGAGCTATAGGAGAGAGATGGGGGAGTAGAAGAAAAACAAAGGAAGAAGTAACAATGTTCGACAAGAAGGGTACTCATTACCTTACTCAGGTAACTATAACCCCTCTGTACAGCATCTTTATAATAAAATTTAAAAAAGAGTTCTGTGGCAAACTAAATCTGACAAGTACTGTTGCATTCCCCTCTGACTTGGAAGTAGGCAGTGAGCATTACCATAGCAAAGTCTCTGAGAAGCCCAGTAGAAAAAAGGAAAACAACAACAAAAACCTTCTCAACTCGATGTAACTGAACAGGGTCCAAATGTATCAGGTTACAATAAACCCTGCCCTACTTTTTTCCCCCCATAATGTCTTCTAATAACAGCTAATATAAAGCTTGCAATGGAACTACAATTCTAAATAATCTGTGTGCATAAACACAATTAAGACACACAACAGCTCTTTATAGTGGATGCTATGACTCATCTTATTTTACAGATAAGAAAACAGAGACTGGAGGCTCTATAGGAGAATCCATTTCTTTTGCTTTTTCCAGTTTCTGGAGGCTGCTCACAGCCTTCAAGCTCCTGTCCAGGAATCACTCTGATCTAGGCTTCTGGGGTCCCAGCTCCTCTTCTTACTCTGACCTTCTTGCCATCCTCTTACAAGGTCCTTGTGATGGTTACACTGAGCTTACCACCCCTCCCTCAAAAAAATCCCAGATAATCTGCCTATCTAAAGATTCTTAATTTTATTTTATCTGCAAAACTTGACCATGTAAGCTTCATAGGCCTTAGGAATCAGCACCTATATATCCCTGAGCGGCTCATCATCAATCTGCCTACCACACTGTCCATGCACTGTTGCTGAATTGAAGGGGAGGGGGGACCTGGAGTTGTCAGGGAATGGAAGAAAAGAGAGATTCTTCCAGGGCATCTAGTTTCCATTACAAAGCATAGTGGGAGAGACACAAGATCACAAGGCATCTCCTTTCCTTACCTACCCCTATTACTATCAGTAGCTATTAAGACCCTGAAGATCAGAAGCAAAGAAGACAGGTCATACTTCTCCAACCATGGTGACTATGATTCCATTCTAGGTACACTTCAATCCATTCATCATCCTACTTCTGTATTTCTAAATTTATCATTTCCCTTAAAGATGGTGAGAAGCCTATGATTGAAATCATTATTTTTATATCAATGCAAACTTATTGCTGATTTTGCTTAACAGAAATATTCCTGATTTCCACAATGTAATGGAGACAACAACTTGCCCTTCACTAGTAATAGTGATGGCTAAATATCAGTGTAAACTCAGAGATGGACAGTTTTTGATTGAGTTCTGAAGGCACTCTAATTTGTAAGCTTTTGGAGCTATTACCTTTTGCAGAAAACAAATTTGTGCTTACTTTTGTTGTTGCTGTTTCCAATGTTTTGCATGAGGAAACCACAATTTTGCTCCCTGGAAAATGAGTTACTACTGCCTGTTATTCCCTCTCATCACTTTTTGTCTGGTGACCTATCATCTGTGTGAAATGGCCACAGATCAGCTAGTTGAACGCCTTGATCCTGAAGTCTTTTAATGAGGGGTTTTCACAACTAGCATTGCCTGACTTTTAATTTTAATAAATGGACATTTCTGTGGTTTGTTGGCTTTCTCTAAAATAGAAAAGTCTTGAGCCAGTGGTTGTGCATTTAAGAAAATACCTCCAATCTATGCTGGCCTTGAAGATTCAGGATAAACATCCTATAGTGAGAAAGAGAGAGAAATCTATTTTCTGACAGCTCAAAAAAAAAAAGTGAAGAGGAAGGAGCTTGGTGAGTCCCTGAGCCAGCAACAGATACTTGCCAACAAAATCTGCCCATCCACCATCATTCATTTCTCTTCTGTAGACCCTCTGAGTCTTCAGTAACTGGGGACAGGACGTTCCATTTCTGTTGCGACCAACAAGTGTCAACCTCCCACTATGGTAATCCTTGTAGGACACAGTAAGTGACAGAACTAGGGTTTGGTTTCAGGTTAATCAGTTTACAGATCTCATGGCTTGGTTTGGTTTTGCTTACTCCAATAAGTTACAGGGTAAAGAAAACCAGGAAAATGTGTCCAGGGTAGCACAGGAAAAAGACAACATCAGATACCACTGAGTTTTTAACATCAGTGTGTCTTCTGAGAAAAGTTCCTAAACTGCTTTGTGCAGCTGTTTCTACATCTGCCCATCAATGTTGAGTGCTAAGATTTACCCTATTTTTCATCAATGATGTCATAATCTGCCATCCTGAGATAACAGCATTCAGTATGGTATACAGATAATTTCATTTTCTTTAATATCTGCCTCATTTATAAGCTGTAAGCACTAGGTGGAAGGACTTTTTTTTGTCTTTGCTGAACCTCCAACAAATGCCTGACATATATTAGGTAACTGATAAGTATTTATGCAACACAAGAACACATTCAGGAGAGGCAGAATTATCTGATGCAGTTTTTCTCAGACTTTACAGTGTTCACAATGAACTGAAAGGCCCAGGCCAAGGTTTGCACTTCTATAGTGGAGCCTGAGATTTTTAACTCACTCCAAAGTGATGTAGATGCTGCAGGCCCTTCCAAGTTTGAGTTGGCTGCGCTTTCTCTTCTTCCTCCTCATCCTCCTGCTCCTCTTCTTCTCCCCCTCCCTCCTGCTCCTCCTCTTCCCCCCCTTCCCCCTTCCTCCTCCTTCTTTTCCTTCTTCTTGTCAGTCATGATTGAACTCAGGGCCTGGGCACTATCCCTGAGCAATTTTTTTTTTTCTTAAGGTTAGCTCTCCACCACTTGGAGCCATAGCTCCAATTCTGGTTTTCTGGTTTTAAACAGATATCCGCAGATCTTAGCCTTCTGAGGCAGACTTCCTTAACTTAAATCCTGGCTATTTCACTTGTGTGAGAATAGGTTTTCTTATCTGTAAAAATGTAGACAATAACAACACCTAATTTTATACGGTTGAGGATATAAAATACTGCATTGCCTTATATATACACATTTATAATATGCATATATATGTGCCATAAATCATTTTGATGTTTCTATTATTGTAGGACATTTCTTCCCTGTTTTGATATTTTAACATGTATTTACATTAGTCTTTCAAACAACAGATAAGTATGTATAATTTAGAAGCCCTGGACCTCATCTCAGCAGTTACCATGGACATGATAAGGATTCATATTATTTCCAATAAGAGCTGGTGTAGAATTGGGCCTTAGCTGAGTGACAGAAGCCCTCTAGACTTTTGAGGTGACCACCTATATTTTCCAAAGGTAATATCTAGGACCCAGAGTTAGCAAAAGATATGACCTCCTGCCTAGAGAGTAGAGCCATGACAGTCATTCTCTGGTTGGTCAAGACCCTGAAGGATATATATTACCTATGAAATTGTCTGTGCTGGCTGTGGGGTGCAGAGAGCTTCCTCTATTTAAGCTGGAGGAAATTAACAGTGAAACAAATTAAAACAACAATCAGATTTAAGTGGACTCTACCAGGAAATTAACTTTAATGGATATTGTCATCACCCACCAGGCCTACCTCAAAGTTGCCAGGCTCAACAGTGTTGAGATTCAATAAAAGCTAGGGCCTGAATGCTGTTATCCATCCACAACTTAGAATGCACTTTCTTTTTACTACCTTATGTTTGCTTTAATATATTTGCTTTCCTGGTTTACACAAGCTTTTCTATGATTAAATTGATTATACATAAACCTTTGCAAGTGTGCAAAACTACCTTATCTGAGATTGAAACTTAAATACAGAGACTGTGGAGATAGATTTCCATGTTCTGAAAGTTCACTTTTCTTTTCCCCTGTCAAATTCCCACTCTAGAATGGACTTATCTCAGTTTCCAGGTAAGTATTCTCCTTGCAGAAAAATAAATCTGCCTTACTGCATTGTCATGGTGACATGGCTGGGGTTTTTCCAGGTCAATGCTCACTTGAATGCTAGCCTGAGTCTAGTATCCAGCACTCTTCTAGGTAGCTGATTTGCTTGTATCCTTGCCTCTTCATTTGAAGCACTTCTAGATTCTTGCTGTGATATTCAGGCCAGAGAGGTTCAGCTGTTATTGTGACTTGCTACATCAGGAAAACAAAACATTATGCAATGAGTAGGAATCTTTGGGGGAAATAAGGCTGATGGGGCTGGGTCAACCCAACCTAGCCTCCAATTTATGGAAGCACAAGATGGGAAAGAGGATAGATTGTGGAGCCAGACAATGTTTCAGTTTCCTAATCTCCAGGAAAAGTTAAAAATGGATGATTCTTCTATCAAGCAATTACAACATAGCAAAGTCAAAATATGCCAAACACTGGGAATAGTGCTTGACACACATTTAAACGCTAGGTGTTATTTCAGTGAATAAAATGTGTTAAACCATTGTATGTTGGAGATGACCAAGAAATGGCTTATATTCTCAAGTAGTTCATGCTGTATTAAAGGAGACAGACTTGAGAAGAAATAAGTGGAAAAGAATATGGAGTAATACATTTCAGCTAGAGGATAGTTGTAATGACTTCTGCTTATTGACATATTAGACAATCTCACAATTGTCTTCCATTTAATCTCTCTAAGAATCTTATATGAAAGGTGTTATAATTTTAAATTGCTTAAAAATAATAGGGCTAAGAAAGTTTAAGTTATTCACTGAAGGCGCAAAGCCAGATGGCTGAGTCTGAGAGATGCCAATCCTCAAAGTTTACATTGTTTCCCTTGACTACAAGATAGAGAGTGAGACACTTGGAAACTCTGAGCCCCATGTTCACACATCCCAGTGGAAGTAGGTGTGGCCTAAGGGTTTTTTTTTTGTTTATTTATTTGTTTAAATTTTGAAACCTAAGGTTAACTGGCTGACCTTAGAGAAACTACCAAATAAGTCCCTGCTGGCATTTTAATGTCATTAGGTGAAAGGCGGGACTAACTGTTGTCCTACCATTACTATCTCCCAGAATTGAGATCAACAATGACAATAGGGGTATCTCTGAAAAACTTCAGGGTGCTGGAAAAAAAATAGGATGGCCTGGTCTTCAGTCTCATAGTCTAGCAGAATTAAGTGAAGTATCTTCTGCCCCGTTCTTTCCTACATGTTTCCCATGCAATTCTATCTTCCTAACTACGCTGTCAGCATCTACAGGGCAGGGCTACTATCTTTCCTTTCTCTTGTATTCCTACTGCATTTAATGTGATGATGTTAGACACCAAAAAGGCACATGCAAAAATGTTGTTAAAGAACAACACATCGTCCAGGAAGAATATATAAGTAGCAAAATGGAAAGTATTTCCGAGGGAATCCTGGCATATTATGGCACTTGATGGAACAAGATTGGTGAGAATAAAACAAATTGGAAAAAGAGTGGTATCTCGATCTAAAGTGTCTCAGGTTCAGATGAACTCAGGTTAAGCCCTTGTACTTCCAGATTCATAAAAAGAATAAAACCTCCAAACCTCTAAAGGTTTGCCAATCACTAATTATATGGCAATTATTCTATTTTGGGCTTTTGCTAATGAGATCTGGGAAGTGTCTTAATTACCCAAAATTATGAAAATAATTTCAAACTTGACTCTAGGGCTAGTTTTACTCCACTTAGGAAGAAAAACATAAGTAAATGTACAAGAGGTTATTTTTTATTAAGAAATAGTCTATGCTTGCGAGAACTAAGCTTGGAGTATCCTGTGAAGCCTATAGCGTTGTAGCATTTTAATGTTTGCAGTTCTAGGCATATTTGCAGTGTCTCTGTTCTGTTCAATGGGCAATTTTCAAGAAAAAGATGATTTATTTGATTATGGTACTTTAATAATTCCCATGAAGAGAAGAGGAAGCACAGTATATACGTGAGACCTCAGGGTAGAGGTATAGCTCAAGCGGTAGAGTACAGGCCTAGCAAGAACAAGGCCCTGAGTGCAAACTCCAGGATTACCAAAGTTAAAAACATGAGAGAGGAGAGAGGAGAGAAGAGAAAGTATGCTTATATAAAATATGTGCATTTCTCTCATGGATTGCTTCCAATAGCTCAAGTAAAAAGTAACTACTTAGAGAATAACCATCACAGTTGTATTATATACCGTTGTCATTTGTGATTTGTTTGTGTGATATTATAAGGAAGGGGAGTTTAGTATGGGCTGGGGAGAAGAAGCTTAAGTCTTAGTTTTCTTTATGAATTCAATTGTCCTAAGGAATTTACTTAACATTTTTCTGCCTTCATTCAGAATATCAATGGTATCCACCCATAGAATTAAGATGTAATATAGGCATAAAGCTCCAGGAATACCATAGACCAGAAGTTGGGACACTCTGGTTGAATCTGGCTTCTCTTTTTGTAAATAAATTTTTATTGAGACACAGTCGTACCTCTTTATTTTTGCCATTTTCTGTGGCGGTTGTTTCCACCATGGGAGCCAATATCCACAGCAGAGACCATGTGCTCTATCAAGTCTAGTATATTGCCTATGTGGCTTTTTACAGAAAAGAAATTGCTGGCCCTTATTCTGGATTCTATGCTCCCACTGAACGATAGTTTCTGGGGCTGGAGTAGGACAGGCACATTTGCTGCCATGTTATACATGAAAGAGTAATTCAATAGGGTGAACTTCTTATTCAAGGCAGCAAAAGTAGTTATGCCAGTCAATAAGCATTAGCTATCTGACTACACAAGGTGTATTCATTACAGTTGACTGATGTGTCATTTCTCTTAGAAAGTGGGGCTGCGTGGATACTGCCAGCCAATGAGTGATTCATGTCTCTGTTCTTTGACTTCTCTCTGAGGTGTACCTGTATGTGGGTCCTACCAGCTTACTGTCCCCACAACAGTGCATGCTGGGATGCTAAGTAATCTCACTGCTGTTTTCCAAAATGTGTTCTCAGGAATAGGAACATGTCTTGGGTTAAGAACAGGGTGGCAGTGCCAAACACATTGCTGAACGGCTGATTTAAAAAGCTCTTTTGATTGCAGGCCTTCTCAGAGCCTACAGTGCCTAGCATGCTTGCAAATCACAAAGACCTGGTGAGAAGTACATGTACTTTCCCAACCAATCCATTTCTAGATTTATGCAGAAGGATTGTTAGTGGTTTTTAGAATCCTCCTTGGGAAATACTGCTTTTTGGTCTCAGGAATAGTCTTTTCCCATTTCTGGGAAAAGACTGTACTTCTCCATACCCAAATGACATATTTTTTAATTAATTAAAAGAAATTAAAACCAAGGAAATGCCCCTTTAATTACAGCTGGAACATTTACTGACCAAATAGTTCCCAGGAGTTATTACTAGTAACACATGCGTTCCAGTACTGCTGAGAAAAGATTGCAGTAGCAGTTTATTCTCTTTCTAGTCTTCCCAGACAATTCTGAGTATGACCATGAGACAATTAAGATCATATGCTTGATGTGGAAAACCCAGAAATGGAACAAGTGAGAGATCATATTCTTATATGGCAACTGTCATAATCCCCTTCTATGAAACCAGCCACTCTTAGAAACATCTGTAATACATAAAATACTTATAATTGACTACGATCTTGTGGCCATGGCTTAATTATACCTCCAAAAGATGTTCCCTATTCCAGGAGCCTGGCAACAGATCTGTGATTCTGTGACTCAGTCTTGTATTTCTCTCCTGCTGTGTCCTTTAATTTAATCCCAATTATAAAAGTAGTTAACATTTCTAAAGCTTTGGTCCCCACATGCTTTTCCAGCATCACAGCTTTCATTCTCTTGCCCCGCTTTCTTTCCTACATATGTTTCTCCCATTTTGAGAGCCAGTGAGAACAAGGAGAGAGCCCACGTACAGTCCTCAGAGCAGTGCTCCTGGCTAGCTTAGGTGGCCTTCTTATTCTTACCCTTGTGAAATATTCACTAGTGTTGAAAATGCTCCTTCCCTGGAGTGACAGTTCCATGGGGCAGTACTCTGTCTTGTTTACTATCATATCTTTCCAGCCCAATTCAGAGCCTGGAGCCTCAGAGAAATGTGAAATAAATTACTATGCTTATTGATTTCTGGCTTATTGAAAAACTGGCTAAAAACTAGTAAAAGAGATCATTTCATCTATATTCAAGACCTATAGTTTAAGTAGAAATGTAAGGATTCTTGGAAAGCTATAGAAAAAAATGGGCAGAACATTTAGATGTCCAGAGAAGAGCCCCCTCCAGAATGGCAATATAAGGAGAAATTTGAGACTTGTTTGAAAGAGCAATCTCCAAACTACTTAGGGGATATTCCAGAACAGATAGCAATTGAGTCCAAATAATTAGGGTCTGTGGGCACTTTGTGAAATAAACCCACCATGAGTGTTTGGAGGATTGTCTCTGATGGGAAGAGTCTGCAAAACAGTAAAGAGCCTTGTGCACAGTACCTACTATGTGTGAAGCAATACATCAGGGCACCAGGGGAAAGAGAACAGAAATATCTCTATATCCCACCCATCTCCTGTTATAGCAAGAGAACATGATAGGCAAGTATTTTCAAACAACATGACAAGTGTTGTCACTCATTCATTCCTTCTCTCATTCTGCCATACAGCAAACATGATAGTGTTTGTTACACAGAAACAAGCATGACTAGCTCCACCTTGGAGAATACCAGAAAATAACACTCACAAAGGGATATTTATGTCGATTTTCCACTGGCCTTTTTTTTTTTCTCCTCAAGACTAATGGTCTACCACTTGAGCCACAGCTCTCTGTTTTTGGTCTTTAGGTAGTTTATTAGAGATAAAAATCACATGAACTTTACTGTCCAGGCTAGCTTAGAACAGTGAACCCCACATACTAGCTTCTTGAGTCACTAGGATTACAGATGTGAGACACCAGCACCTGCTTTCCCTTGGGGATTTTAAAATATATTAATATTATCATCAAATATATTAATATTAGCTCTGACTCTCATGTAATAGATCAATCATGAGAGAAATTCTTCAGCTACACTAATATATCCTTTCCCTGCTCCCTGACACATAGACTCCAAATACTAATCTTTCTTAACACCTCAGAGCGTCCTACTTGCTAGCCAAGCACTCTACCACTTGACCCACACAATGAAAACAATGGTTGTGACAAGAAGATGGTAGCAGCTTACTCTTCCTTCATCTAAAGCACTGGGTAGACACAGGGCTTAACATACTGGAGGTCATTTTCATCACCAAGGCACAACTTCTCTGTTTTCAGCAGAGGCATTGAAGGCTTAAAGAAGTTAGATAACCAGCCAAGGCCATCTACTATAGGTACAGCAAGCTCTGATCTGTCTAACTTCAGGCCAGTGTTCTGTGTCACTGTTCCTTGTGTATCAGTTCTCATTATAGGAGGGGAAAAAAGGGAGGGAAAAAGAGAGGTGGAAGAGAGACAGGGGAGACAGACACACAGAAAAAGATAGACATAAGGAGCTGACAGACAAAGACAGGCTTAATACTCCAAGAAGTAACACGAGGGAAAGGGGAAAACAACTTGTTATTGAAACCAAAGGGATCTGGGTTCAGGTTATTGGCTCTGAAGACTGACTTGGGGAATAGACAATAATTTGAACCTGGCTCATGGTAATAAGCAGTAGTCTCCTCTATCATGTTCTGTCTCAAAAGAATGACCAACTACTAGCTTGATAGATTTCTCTATTTACTCAAAACAGTATGAATCACTGACATTTCTCACCATACGGACGACTGCATAACCACACAGTAAACTTATCAAAGGGACTCACCTTATGCTTCTTCCTAGTGCCCAGATGCTCAGAACAGTGAGTTGCCCATTTGATAAATGGATAAGCACAAATTGCTGAGGGACACAAGATCTGGCAACAGACACTAGTTTTGAAGCACCATGCACTTCCTTTTTTTTTTTTTTTTTGGTTTGTTATTGCCACTCTATGAGAGTTAAAGCAAAAACAATTCTTTGAAAGAAAATTGACTAAAACTTTCTATAAGGAGTTGAAAAACAAGTCAATCAACAAGCCAACAAGCAACCAAACAGGATGGAACTGTCATGTTAAGTGAAAGTCTGCTCTTCATGCCCAGAAAGATAGGATAAATGGAGTGGAGACAGAAGGCTGACCCAGCACCATCTGCATTCTACCTGCATTGTAAAGTAATGAAAATAAAGCTAGGTGCTGGGGACAGACTTGTCACTTTCAATTGTCCCAAATTATTTTGCTTGTCTCACAAAGTGCCTCAAAAGTATCAAAAGCACTTGCCTTTCAGAAGAGTCTATTACAGGACTGGAAATTAGCAGTGTTTTCTGAATTTCTCTCAAACACAGGGAGTATCCCCCTCCCCCACTTCTCTCTTTTTAGATGATTTAAGTCTGCAAGAAATTTACTTAAACATTCTGCATAAACTCAAATTATGGTCAAGACAAAGAAAATGTATACTTAACATGATCCTAAATAATAAGAGATGAAAAGGTCAAATAGTTTTAAAGACATTTATTGTAACTTATTTTACTTTTAATTTGGGGGGTATGTTCTATTGTTTTATTCTACTTAAAGAAATACACCAAAACATGAACAAATGTCAGATGTAGTCATAGCAGTATTTTTTCCCTTAAATTCATATAGCTATGTATCATGAATTCAGCCCCAGAACTGTTTTGAACACATAGATACCAGCATGTCCTCTGACTTATTTGTCAGGGATTTCTGGAATCAGTGAGTGCCCACTTTGGGATGCAAGAATAGGACTCAGGGAAATATCCTAACAGCAAATACATTAATTTATTTTTTATCTTCAAGGTTATGAAATTAAGTTTGGGGGAGCGGAGTTGTCCCTTTACAGCTCTGTCTTCCACTCTATTCCCCTGACAACATCTAGCCGAGGTACTCAGTCATTGTCTCAATGACCTGTCACTGGCCTCACTAAAATCTGTAGCAGAGAACTAACAGACTGAAGGAGGAGTTTGAGTGTCAAAGACTGGTGTCATTGAAATACAAGTCAATCTTTCTATATCCAAAGAAAACAAGGCTCAACAGGTTCATATGACTTGTCAAAGACCTTCAACGAATACGGGAAACCAGATTTTATACTTGCTGACTTTCAGACTAAAGAGTTTTTTCCATTCCATAGCTCAGGGTATTGAACTGCTGTGGTCTTATAGCAACCACCATTATAGCTTCTATCTTTATAAGTCTGACCACTCTAGATACCTCATATAAAATGGAAGCATACCAACATTTGTCCTCTCAGATCTGGCTATTTTCCTCAGAGCATAATGGCATCAAGTTTCATCCATATGGTAATACATGTTATAATCTTCCATTTGAAGGCTGAGCAATATTCCAATGTAGGTACATGAATTTTGTTTATTCATCCATCTGTCAGTGGGTACTAGAGTTCCTTTTGACTATTATGATTAGCATCACTTATAAACATGGGTAAAACAGGTATTTGTTCAAGTTCACATAGCCTTTAATTATGCCATTATTCATTTCCTTAGTGTCATAAAATCAACCTCTTAAAAGGGTAGCAAATTAGAGTACGGATGTTCTTGCTAATACTAGTGTCATTTCTCTATAAACTACTCAGTATTTCACTTAGATGGTGGCAGATGGCTGGAAATTGAGCTCAAATTTAGACTAAAACAAAATGAATAGCTTTTCAGTCAAGGTCAAAGGCTGTGATTTCGATCCTGGACTACAGAAAATAAGAGGAGAGCAGTACTTTCTCTCTTTTAATCTCTTCTCTCACGTTTGCTCATTGGAAATCCATCCGACTACACCCACTTATAGAGCAGCTAGAGAACTCTAAGCTTTGGACTAGGGGTTCACTGGCTTGGTCTTAGTATCATTAAAACTATTTTCCTTTGGAAGATATTATGATAGAAATGCATGTTTCAAAAAGGGCTAGATGTTATGAATGACGTGTGTACAAAAGAATAAACTCACTACAAAGGGAAAAAAAATGCAAGGAAGCAGGAAAAAAAAGCCTTCCATTTCCTGGCAGTTTCTTCCATATTGGTTCTCCTGTTTGTAGCATGCATACTCTGCCAGGCTGCTCCTTTCCTTCCAGGCAAGATTTTGAAACATCTACAGAGCCTGCTCTGTAAAGCAATTAAAGAGCTCCTTGTATATTTCAATCTAGCTAATGGTTTCCCAAGCCATTCCCTTGCTACAGTGAAGCCCAACAGCAAAGGCAGCCAATGAGTCCCCTCCTCCCAGGGTTCCCTCGCACACTGTCATAAAGGAAAACAAGCAGCAGGATCTGTTTGCCAAGACTGTGGGAACCCCACCCTCACCCCAGTTTACAATGACTCTGTATGTCCATGTTACTGATGTCCCTAAAAACAGGACTGATGATGAAAATGTACACATTTCACTTGAGTGCTTCTTTTGGTGATGGTTTTCTATTAGCGTTTGGGGAGGCCAAATACCCACCAAGTTAACATATTTTGTTTTCTAGCAAGGAGTGAAGAAAGGAGGGGAAAGGAAAAAAAAATAATCTGTTGAAAACAAAAAGATCATTTTATCTGATAATGTTGGCAGAACACTAGATCTGCAGTCTAGGAGCTGGGCAAAGCAGGTGACATACACCAAGGGCCTCCTAGGCAGGCAGGCAGGCACGGTGAGGCAGGTAGGCTCCCACTGACCCAATATCCCTGGCACTCAAGTCCTACCTGGATGCTTTAGAGCCATTGGGCCAGAAGCCGTCCTTCTAGGGAGGGTGGGAGAGATGGTGGTGGGCTGCTGCACAGAGTGAATTTCATCCAACTTCACAACTTCTGACAGTCTGATTTGATTTTTTTTAAAAAAAATCTGAAGCCCACAGTAGCCCATTATGTGGGAAAACTATTCATTTTATATTCACCTCCTTGTCGTGTCAGTGCGGAGGTCATCTAAAGAGGAGGCCTAATTAATCAATCTGTCAGAGGCAATGAGGAGGAGCATGTTAATAGGACTTTTATTTCACCCAGGAAAGCGGTGATCTGACAGGGACCGGAAAATATGGCCTTGGTGTTGCTGTTTATTAGCAATACTGAGATCAGTGGTAATAGGAGCCAACCAGTGTGTGGCTGATAAAGTGCGGAGTGTCAAGACACAGCAGCAACTAGAAATTAGAATGACACGAGCCAGCATTTGCTGGACATTGAGAACTGATAAATAGGCAACCTGGTGCTAAGGGACATATAAAAGAGGGTGCCACGGCCAGCCAGGGGAAGAGGGCAACAGAGAGTTGGGGGTTTTGTTCCTTGCTGACAGCTGGTGGATTTTGTTTTGCCTTGATTGGTCCAGTGTCTCCCAGGAAGCTGCTACAGTGCACAAGTCCCTGCTATACGTATGGGGGAGGGATGATGCAGGACACTGCACCTCTGCCATCTAGTGCAGTGATTGAGATTTTAGGGAGCACCCCTCTCCCAGAGGAGAGAAAACCATGTTGATTTCAAGGCCACGAACTTACAAATCTCCAAAGTTCACACAACTGAAGAACTGAAGCCCCCTCAGGAAAATTTTTGGAGGGAAGCCCTGACTTAAGACAAGAGGAATCATGGACTGTTCTAGGCAAAAACTACCTAGGTGCTATTTCTTTTTTTCTTTCAGAGGTGGATGAGTACCATTTGTGGGGACAAAAGGATCACAAGGATGTCATTTTCCTAAGTGATGGGGTTCTATTGGAAGAGCAGAGAACATGTCTTCAGGTCACTCACACTGAATCCTACTCATCTCATACCTAATGCAGCAACAGCTATGCTGTTGTCAGTGAGGAAGGAGCCATTGATGGTTCAGAAAAGCCATCCAGCAAGAGAGCGTCTAACTCAGGCAGCCCAATTCTCAGATCCTCACAACTGCCTTATAAATTAAAAGCTGTTATTGGTTCGAAAGATCTGAATTCTGGAGAAGTGACAACCTGCCACTGACAAAAACAGAGCAAATAGGGGAGCTAGGGTTTGACAGCAGGCTCTGGTTCCAAATCTGCATCACAGGAGAAAGCTACACCTACTTTCGTCTAAAACAACCAGTAAACAGGTCCATAGAAAAAAATAATAGCTACCCAGAGGAACTTCTCTGGCATTTGCCTCAGATTTTGTACCCAAGATTTTAATGGCATACTCTTCAAGGGAAGTGTCCATTTTGCAACTTATTTTCACATACAATGACACATTAAACCCTCAGAGAAACTGTAAGAGGAAAGAGATGGAATTTTAGTCCTCATTTTTTTTCATACGTGATAGACTCAGAGGAAGTCTGGCTAAGGACCACACAGTGGGTAATCAGGATAAATGAAATCTGAAGCTGGTCTCCTGGTTATCTGCTTTCACAGCATCATTTCAATTTTTGCATCGAAAGAAGCCATAAACTATCCCTGTGGATCCTGGGAAGATAATCTGGGAATGACATAGCACTGAAAGAAGAGGAGCAGCTTGATGTGGAAGTAAGAGCTACTGTGTGGAAAATTTATCCATGTCACCACTAACTAGCAAGGGAGGGAGATCTAAGCAAATCATGTCCCTTCCCTAGGTCTGTGTTTCTTCTTCCTCTGCTAAGAGGGGAGCAGACCTTTAATTACACGATCCATAAGTGGATCTGTTTTTCAGTTGTTTTTCAGTCCTGAGACTTAATACAAAGCAGCACCACCTTCCTCTTTTCATTGGCCTTTAGGAAATTTCTTTAACCTTGTAACTTTTTAAATGACATTTACAGACTGGGTATAACAACATCTAGGCCTCTTTTCCATAAGGACCTTGGTGATCCACTACCAGAAACACAATTCTCACTGACAACCTGACCCATGTGTAGTTTAAACTCCATAAGAGGAAAGTGGTCTTTGCTGGCATGCAGCATTTTTAAGGATAAGTAATTAGGCTTTGAAGTATCCAACGCCTTCTGACTTATTTGAGCCTGGTTGATTGAGAAATTTTGCTACTAGGTTATCCTTGCCTTAAGGAGAGAAATGTAATGTGCTGTATTTAGACTCTTAACAAAAATGTGTCCATTACTACGACTACCATGACCAACTGCATGAGGAATGTTATATTAGTGTTGAGGGGAGATGTACTATATATTCCATGTAATTTCATCATTTCATGTACATCCAACAATTTTCAGATGAACTTCCAATGATTATAACTGCCTCATGTCATGGGGTCCCTTATTACACAATTAAAAAGGAAGAGTCGGGCATTTTCAAGTGTCAAATGTATCAGCAGATAAACCTCAGTGATGTACAAGCTACAGCCAGGAATCTACTTGCAGATGTGAAGGCAGCAGACCTGTGTCCTAGTTTCCGTTACCTCTATGCAACTGTGAGAAAATCTTTAACCTTGATTTCTTAAATTGAGAATGGAACTACACCAATTAAGTTTGCCTCAAAGGAATGTGGGGAGTGGAAAGGGGCCAGGAGAAATTCCATTTCCTGCCTCTTCTCATTTTGCCCTTTTTGCTCATTTAATTGCTGCCTAAAACCACCTCCAATTTTTCCTTCTGTTCGTCATAGAAAGAAAGCAGAATCTGACTATTATATGTCCCTATGTTAAACTCCTCAAAGGCTGTTTTTATTTGTTATTTTCTAATGGTAGTGCTGGGGAGAGAACTCAGAACCTTGCACATTTCCAGAGGTTTTAATTGCTGATGGATAAACTACATACTCCTGAATTTGTAATAGAAGAATCCTTCCAGAACCCAGAATCCAGCACTCTGGCTATACTGACTTATGTGTGCCCTTTACCCTTTCACCTCAGTCCTCTTTATCTAATGTCCCATTCAGGCCTTTCCTCTGGCACTATCAAATAGCTACTGTTGATTTATCCTTCAAGATCTGGCTTAACAAAGAATATGCTTTTGTGGTTTAGAAGACCACACTAAATCTGTAAGTCTTTTATTGCCAGATGAAAGAAAGTATTAGAGATAAATATACAAATAGCTATCAAGGATCAGTTCAGAGTTATACAATGCACATTCTGCTCAACAAAACTACCACTTGGACTAGAAAGAATTTGGGTTCTCTAAGTCATTCTGTAATAAAGTTAAAACACATAGCTCCCATGGATTATATCTCTCTGGATCTCTTTACATATGAAAAAAATAAACTTTTTTGTTGGAGAAGTTAAAAACAAAGTAAAAAATAAGCAAAAATCCTGATCCTGGCATACACACAATCCCATCTATGGACCCTGTCTTGACCCAACCTGTGATACAAATGCCTTGCAAATATTTTTTCTTGGGGTTCCTGCAGGGCTTCTTAGAAATGAAGATATGTGCATTCCAAACTCTAAAGGTGGAGTCCATTTGGGATACACTAAAGTGGTAGAATCAATGTATCTTGAGTAGCAGGGGTTGTACCTGACTAACTGCTGTGTCTTCAGGTCCAGATCCTTTGCTTGATGAGATCCCATCTTAGGATATCTCTAGAAACACATTGGTCTAGCAGTGTGGGTCTAGTCAAATCACCATTACGGTTAAGGAGCTAAGAGGCTATCGCTAAATTTCTGTGTTAACATTATTCCACTTGACTCTGACAAAAAGGCAAGCAGAAATGTACAAGAAAACAGGGATTTAGGAAAGAGAGACAGCTGGTAGATTTTTACATCCAAATATGGTTTGCTTGCATCCATCCAGTGTCTCCCAGGAAGCTGTTGCTCTCCACTAGTCACAGAGGAGACCTCACCTTGCTAAGGAGGCTGGGTATATATTACATCTTGTCCAAATGTGACCTGGTGAGGCCAGCAGGCATTCCTTGTAAGGATATGCAAAGGGATTATATGTTATGGGCACTGAAGGGAAACATAAACCTCTGGGTTATTTTCCTACTCGGAACATTAAATAAACAGTTAAACTATCAGGAGCCTAAATGAAGTCTCCGGTGGTACCAAAATTGGCTTCCTAGGATCTTCTCATTCAGAAGTGAGGTTGGGGGTCCAAGCTGAAATGAGTAAGCTCACATTACATGCACATCTAGGAAGCCTCTGAAGTTTCCAGGTGTAGAAAGGACAAGGAAAACTCAGAAGTGGGTGAGTTAGCCGTCTCGGTGGCATCTATAGGCTCTCAAGGCATCCTTTCATTTAGTCTTTTTCAAAAGTGATCTCTTTGAATTGAGTCTTTGCAGGGGCCCTAGCAAAATGAAGAAGGGAGAACACTTTATTTTATTTCTGAAACAATCAAATTTCTTTCCAATAGGGCAATTTCAAGACTGTCTATTTTTGTAAATAGTGTACTGAAATCCCAACAGTAATACCACGCCCCACGCACCTTTACTTCTGACTGTGTATGGTCACAGTATCAACTGAACTCATTTTCTTAGAAATTAGGAAAATAACTGATTTTTCCTTCTCAGAGGGAAAATAGAGTACACCAAAATTTCTGGTCATTTCCTGTAGTTTGCTCTGTGATTTCCAAATGGAAATTTCATTGGGCACTGATAACCAAGACAGTTTCTTGTGCCTTACACTTTCCTATCTTGTCTTGAAAGGATGATGGCCTTTCCATTTGGTCTAATTTGATCAGACTTGGTTGGTTTTGCTCTACCTGGGGAGAGGACCACATTGGAATTGGCATTTCCCTACAGCAGGAGTCAACAAGGGGGTTGCTGGGATCCCCTGCTATTGGGGGTGGTGGTTTCCTGTGCTTCTGGGGAACACACAAGAGTTCCAGAAAGTGCCATTTCTTTCCCAAAAAGGTCACCCTCGATCTTGTTATCTGCGTAACACTCTTGTTTTGAGTGTTTCTCTGAGTGGGCAACTTCTTTAAAAGCTCCCTCTAAAACAGAGGGAGCTTTTTTTCACCTTGTGGAAGAGACTATTGTTGCTTGAAAACAAAAGGAATCTGTACCTTCAGCCCAATGACATTGCTATAGGAACCTTATTTACAGTATGACAGAAACCCGTTTCATTCCCGTTTCATTCTTACAGCCTCATTAAATCTAAGCTTCATTTAACTAGTAGGACATTTTTACAATGGGTTTACTGGCGTCTTCTGATAAATGGCTGTCTAACATCCTTCAATGATAGCCCTGCCTGCAACCACAACCACAGATTGTGTATAAACACTGCTTGGGTGTCTCAATGCACACTGCTGGAAAGAAGGAAGTTAAAGCAAACATTTTCCTTGAGCCATTTTGTATAGAAGGAAGGAAAAATTGAGTGGAGGGGAAAATTATAATGTTTTCCTTATCATTTTAATACTTTGACTTAGAAGAATAAAGATGGTCTTTGAAACTCATGATCAAGTTGCTTTTTCTTTAAAAAAGGTGGTGGTGGGGACAGTATAGGTACCATGGTTTCCCTTATTTGCAATATCTAGTATATGTATGAGTCAAGCAGGAAAGATCAGATAATGTGATGTTAGGAAAATGAACCCTTAAATATGTATTTAAATGTTTTTTTCTTTCATGCATTTGTTTCTAACTCATTTATAAGATTATTTCTTTGTAGCTTTGTATGTCCCTCCCCCACAGTATAACCCCTGCTTTCACTATATTTGATCTCCGTATAATATGTGGAGGAGATGGGGAAAAACAAGTCATTTAAGGATACAGGTGGAACCGATGCAACTATGAGAAGCACAAGTTGTCATGTCAAAAACAAACTCTATAACTTTGGTGCAGGGGGGGGCGAGGGGGGGATTGGGTGGGGGGGGGGGGGGGAGCTGGGAAGGGATGTGAAGGACAAAGGAGGAGGCTGCAATGCTTGATAAGAAATGTACTCATTATCTTGCCCATGTCATTGTAACCCCTCTGTACAGTATGCTCACAAAAAATAAAAATTAAAATTAAAAAAATATTTATATCTGAAAAAAAGAATAGAAGGAAAATAAAAGTCTTCTGCATAAACATGGGTTCACTTTTCTAGCACCTCAATCAGGTTCTGCTGGTTTACTCAAGAGTAAGGATTCCAGCCGGGCGCTGGTGGCTCACACCTGTAATCCTAGCTACTCAGGAGGCTGAGATCTGAGGATCGCAGTTCAAAGCCAGCCAGGGCAGGAGAGATCGTGAGACTCCTATCTCCAATAAACCACCAGAAAATCAGAAGTGGCGCTGTAGCTCAAGTGGTAGAGTGCTCGCCTTGAGCT
>NW_012267262.1:9089979-9170571 GCF_000151885.1 Dipodomys ordii
AGTGGTAGAGTGCTCGCCTTGAGCTGAAGAGCTGAGGGACAGCGCCCAGGCCCAGAGTTCAAGACCCACGACCAACAAAAAAAAAAAAAAAAGGAGTAAGGATTCCAGTTCAAAGCCAGACCAAGCAGTAAAGTTCATGAAACTCTTACCTTTAATTACCCTTAAAAAAAAAAGAAAAAAAAAGTCAGGCCGGGCGCTGGTGGCTCACACCTGTAATCCTAGCTACTCAGGAGGCTGAGATCTGAGGATCTCGGTTTAAAGCCAGCCAGGGCAGGGCAGGCCATGTATATCTCCAATAAACCACCAGAAAACCGGAAGTGGCGCTGTGGCTCAAGTGGTAGAGTGCTCACCTTTAGCTGAAGAGTTCAGGGACAGCACCCAGGCCCAGAGTTCAAGCCCCAGGACCGACCAAAAATAACAGTCAGACATGGATCTATAGTTCAAGTGCCATCCTTGAGGAAAAATACTAATGGGCAGCACTCAGCTCTGAGTTCAAACCTTAGGAGTGTCACCCTCCCCGCTAAATCAAAATAATCAGTGCTCAGCTAGCTAGATCCTGAAGACAAAACACTTTATAAAACATCAGTGGCTCTATAATCTCTGAATGTTTTCCTCTGGGAGAGAGAATTTAACCATCACATTCAAATTCCAGACTACTGGGAGCCTCTTCCATTTTGCCAAATGTAGAGAAACATAAGGTCTCCTAAATTAAGGGAGAACTTAAATCTACTCAACACATTCAAATCCTACCTGGATTTTCACTAGCCTCTGATTGAATTTCACACCAAATGCTATCGCATAACTGGACAGAGCAAAGCCTTGAATATTTACACTAGAGACCAAGGTCTGACATTCTGTCTAAATGAAATTTCCCAGTTGTCCCAAGTAGTTTTTACCTTGTCTCCATGCTAGCCAGTTGAAATGTCACTACATATTGCTGTAATGACATGTGAGCAAAAGCCAAATCTGGCTTGGCTTACTCAGAGCAAACAAGTCTGGGGACCAGCCTAGAGCCCCTGACCCCACTCTCCACATGGATGCAGGCCCATCTTCAGTCCTATCCAAGTGGGCTCTGCAGTGACCCTTTCAAAAGACCAATTAAGAGTGACTTCAAGCAATTATCACTGAAAAGACCAGACACAGATCCTTTTCTCTCTGCCTATATTCACAGCCTTCTTAGATGAGTTTTGGCAATACATATTTGTCTTATTAAAATATCCATTTAAAATAGAACCTTTTTCTCCATTGGTGTTTTTTTTTTTTAATAAAAGAAGCTGTCACTATGTCCTTAAGATACTCCAGCCTCTTGCATTCCACCCCACCCCCCACCCCTTAGACCAAAAGGCAGCTTCTCTAACCCACGCCTTCCTCCCCATTTGGGATGAAAGGCAATCAGAAGTCACGTCTGTGTGCTTCATCAACAGTGTAAATCAATTAAACATAGCTATTCCCTCCAGGAAGCCAGCCTTTGCAGATCAGCTTGGCTTAGCATGATGAGATATGGGAGCTCCCTACTCACCGTGGCAGACTCCCCATATGCACAGTGCTGACAAGCTCACAACCACCTCTGGCCATGTCCAGCACTCCTTCACCTACAACCATTTTGTTCTATAACACTGACATATTGATGGATTTGACCAGAAAGTTATATGACTCGGAGTCTTCACTCTAACATAGATAAAACATCGGCCTGGATATTGCATTATTTTTTATCCTGAACATAAAGCCTCTGTATCTCACCTTTCAATAATAGATTAATTACTAAGGAAAACAAAAACAAAAACCTTTAGCTGTCCTTAGTTTTTGTCTCTGTGAAAAACCTGCCCTAGTATTGCATGGAAGAAACCTACGGATTCCTTCAGTTTTGCTCCAGTAATATGAAGTAACTAAAAAGTCTGGGGGGAAAGTCAACTGGAGAAACTATGATTCTGCAAACTGCTAGGTTCCTTTTGGCTATTAGAGGTGATGTCTGGCATGTGGATGAAGGTGTCGATGGATATAGGTCAACTGAAGGCTGTACAAACAGGACATATATGTTTCTCTGATGAATAAATCTCAGTTGTGAGGAAAAAACACATGTTAAGGAGGAAGGAGAATGGAAATCCAACTAACAAAATCAGTCTGATTATGGAGTAACAGGTCACCTGTCTACATTCAATTATACTTGGGCAGTTAAACAGACTGAATAGATTTCTTCACTCTCACACTTATTTTCATCTCTTTCTGTGTGTGGGGGGGAGAGAGAGAGGGAGAGAGAGAAATTGAGAAAGGTCTCTATGTACCAATTGTCTAAACTTTTTTTTATTTGCCGCTCATGGAGCTTGAACTCAGCCTGGGCACTGTCCCTCAGCTCTTCAGCTCAAGGCTAGCGCTCTACCACTTGAGCCAAAGCGCCACTTCTGGTTTTCTGGTGGTTTATTGGAGGTAAGAGTCTCACAGCTTGTCCTGCCCTGGCTGGCTTTGAACCACGATCCTCAGATCTCAGCCTCCTGAATAGCTAGGATTACAGGCATGAGCCACTGATGCCCAGCTCCAATTGTCTAAACTTTAAGAAAGGTTGCAATCTATAGTCCTAAGAATAAAAATGAAATGGAATGAAAAGAAACAGAATCATACTGTCCTGGCAGTCTAAATGGTAGCAAAAGTCATAGGGTTTACTTCTAATGACCCCAGAGTAAAGACAGCATTTGATAACACCTACAGACCAATCTGCATTAAAATTTCTAATTTCCAAAATTTCACAGTAACTTCTGAGGAGTCAAATGTTATGGAGTATTCCTAGAATAAAAGACATGGAGTCCTTTGCATGACTTGCATGCCAACACTGTAGGCTCTCCTGCAGGATCTTCCAGTGTATTTTTTCTAAATAAGAAATTACAGTGAGATTCTCAGCTGGAGTGTGGTGGTATATGTCTGTAATCACAGGTACTGAAGAGGCAGTTGGGAGATGGTAGTCTGAACCTAGCCCTGTGCAAAAGCATGAATCCCTTTCTGAAAAGTAAACTTAAGGAAAAAGGACTGGAAAGGTAGCCTGGTGGCAGACTGATTGCTTAGCAAGCTCCAGATCCTGCATTCGAACTCCAGTAAAACAAACACAAAAAAATCTCCAATGCTCTTTCCCACTCAATGCATGATAAAATGTTTTGAGGGTAGGTGAGGAAAAACTTAGCAAATAACCTAGAGAATCATACAACATTAGAGATAGAAACTCTGAGATCAGTCAGTACATTTTCATTTTTTAATGTAAAGAAAGGGAAGGCCACAGAAACAAGATAACACCTAAACTTTTATTACTAGACAGTGAGCAAACCATGTATATAAATGGCATCCCTTGGTTTCAAGCCTACTTTTCTTGTATAGCAACAGAATAAAAGAAAGCAAATGATTTCCTATTAAAAAATGACATTTATAACCATCCCTATCCCAACCAACTTAGATCCTGACTTAATAGGACTTAACTTAGTGCACCATCCACTTGTACAGGAAAAAGGCAGAAAGATGATTCTTAATCAGAAGTCAATCTGCAAGGAAACATTCTAGGAATATAGTAACAGCAAACTCACAAACACGTGCAGTGTCAAAATCAGTTGTTCTCAGTCATTATTGGGCATGAAAATCACCCCAGGTGCTAAAGTGTAGATTTCCTGCATCATTGCCAAAGGTTCTGATTCTTGTCTGGGAAGTGTCCAGGCATTGGATTAACAAATCCTCAAAGCAGATCCAAAACTCAGTATTGGGCAAGCTCATCAGTTATTGCACAAGCCAGGACAAACTACCCTGAGCATGGTTCTTTGGGAGATACCTGAAAATACCACTTAAAATTCTTACAAAAATTTCTAACAGTTATCAAGTTGAATTAATTTTTGTTTAGTCCTCATCTACCAGAGTCTTGTTCATCCACAGTGTTGGACTTTCTGAGCACAGTTAACATATTTATATATAAACACAAGTTTCCTAAAGTGGGACTTTTCTGGAGCTATGGAATATCTGATTCAAAATAGATATCACTATGACAACTCTAATTTTATAATAAGAAAACTCACAAACATTCCAGTATAGAAAATAAATATTAAACTATGGCTTTTGAAATGCTGAGTCTCTTGAGGTTTTTCTGCAACTGTAAATGTTCAAGTCTTCATAAAATAGAAGCTATGGCAGTGCCTCTAGGTCAGGGGATAAGGAGAGGCTGTGGCAGGAAGATCATAAAATATTCAGTAAAGCAGTTTTCAAATCTACCAAGTTTCACATAGAAGCACTCTCTCTGGTACTATGTGATTCCAGAAAGTAGCTCAGCTCCCCTTAGCAAAGTTACCTGGAAATCAGAAATAATATCTTCTTGCTTCTTGCTCCACAAACCTTCCATATGCATGGTAAAACTGGACAACACATGCCATATGAAATATTTCCTTCACTTTCAAAATCCTGAGAAGAACATGTACATTATGATCATCAGTTTTACTCGAAGATGGGAAGTACTTGCAGAAAGCCAAAACAGATAGTCTTCCCAGCCCTCAGACCCTTCCCCCAAATTAAAAGGATATGGCTTGAACTATCTAGAGGCAAATTACAGCAAGGAGGTTTTATCTGAAAGTCCGCTAGACATCTGTTCCACGTTGTAGACCACATGGACATTTGTGCAGGAAAGACACAACACGGGGAGTTGTAGCGGCTGCTACAAACACACACAGGGCATTTTGTACTTGGCACACATCAGACCAGGTGCACCTGAATATGAAGTGGTGATGGACAGATGGGACTTTTACACTCTGCTTACAGAATTTTCTTTTTAAATCTAGACGATGCTGTATCTTAGGTGAATGTCACCTTTTCTACACTGTTAGGCTATACTTTTTTTTTTGCTTTCTTTTGCATATTTTATTTTGGTACCGTTTTACTTCCCTTGGCCACAATATAACTGCAAAGTTCCTTTCCTTTCCTTACCCTCACATGCAGAAAACCTTTACTGACAAGGATCAAAAATCTTCAGATGTCATATTGTTGGGAGCTGGATGGTATACTAAAATCAATCCGAGAAGTTACTGGTACCAGTGTAAAGTGGCACCGCCACTGGGAGAAATGGTATGGTTATTCCTCAAGAAGTCAAACAGAATTATCATAACCCAGGTATTTAAAATCTGAGTATATATCCCAAAGAAGTAAAAGCAAAGACTTGACCAAATATTTGTATAAACATGTTCACAGCAGCATTAGTCACAATAGTTAACATATAGAAGAAACCTATCAAATGAATGAATAAATGCAATATAGCATATATGTAACAAGGAATGTTATTCGATCATAAAAAGAAAGGAAGTCCTGTCACATACTATCATATCAAAATTGAAGACATGCTGAGTGAAATATGCCAAAGACAAAAAGAAAAAAAGATTGTATTGTTGAACTAAATAAATTTGCCTTAAATCAGTCTCTGTATGTGAACGATAAAGTCCAATTCAAAGTGGACTTCATATATACTGAACTCTAACCTAGCTTGATATATAAGCAAGTTGTAACCTAGCCAAAGAGTATACTGTTGCAACTAAGCCACAGCCAATCACAGCCCTAATCCTAGGCTGAAAAATTCTACCCAAGTAAGGCAAACAGCAAACTGTATCAAATCAGGTGATCTCTGTATATCATTTCCTGTTTTGCTCTGGTTATAAAAATAGCTACCATATTGTAAGAGGGAGCATTGTTAACCAGCTACCCTCTAGAATGCTGCCAGGTTCTAGAAACATTTTCTTGCTCAAGTAAACTTTATTAAATGTAGATGGTCTTAAGAGTGCCATTCCATTTATATAAAGTACCTAGGTTCATTTGTTTAATGAATAGAAAAAAAATCAGTTGATGAGAAATTCTAGAGATAGGTGACACTAATGTGAATGGAGTTAACATCATTGTACTGTTTTACTTAAAAATGGTAATCCTAGGGCTGGGAAGGTGGCTCAGTGGTTGAGTGCTTGTCTTGCATGCATGAGGCCCTGGGTTTGATTCCTCAGCACCACATAAGCAGAAAAAGCTGGAAATGGCACTGTGGCTCAAGTGGCAGAGCGCTAGCCTTGAGCTGAAGAGCTGAGGGACAGCACCCAGGCACAGAGTTTAGGTCCCACAACTGACAGAAAAAAAGGTAATCCTAGCTATTCAAAAGGTTAAGATCTAAGAATCATAGTTCAAAGCCAGCCTAGGCAGGAAAGTCTGTGAGAGCCTGTCTCCAAGTAAGCACCCAAAAACTGTTAAGTAGAGCTGTGTGGCTCAAGTGGTAGAGCATTAACCTCAAGCAAAAATGCTCAGGGACAGTGCCCAGAACCTGAGTTCAAACCCCAGAACCAGCACACACACACAAAGGATACAGGGTAACATTTCTGGTGTGTATATTTCACTACAATAATAATAATAAAATCTAGGAAATGGTGATGCTGCACCACATATAATCACTGAAAGAGACTCAGTGAGCATTTTGTTTTTGCTACAGCAAAGTTGAGTGCCAGCCAATTTATGACTGGTAGGGTGGAAAGGATGCACTAGTTTCTGTCATTCACACTGCAACATGGGTACCTGTCTGGACTGTTAAAGTCTAAAGGAGATGGGTATAATTGTCTGACCTTACAGTCCAAAGTCCAGCACCCTGAGGCTAGCCCACGATGAGATGTTCCCGGGAAGTTGACTACAGTGACTAAAATCTACTTTATGAAAAGTAAATACTCTTCTGGCCCACATATACTTAAGTAAAAACCATCCTGACAATTTAATCTCTAGAATATTTTTCCTCTTGTTGCAGATTCTGAAGGTAAGCAGCATGTATTTCCTATCACAAATGGAAATTGAGCTACGTTCCAGGAGATTATCCTGTGTAAACATTCAGGCAGAGACGCTGGGAGCTGTCTGTCTCCCATAATTCATTGAATGAACTTGTGAATTGTGAGCCAGCAAGTTGTGGTGCCTTCTTCTGGTGCCTTCAGACCCAGTGGCCTGGGAAGTAGGACTTGGAGGGAGTCTTAGGGGAAATTGTTTAGTGAGCGATATTATGATCTGTAGTGAAGAACCTCGAGAGCTTTGCCTGGGTTGTGGGCATCGTGAGAAAATAAAAGTTTGGGTTGGCTTTGAACCCTTGTTCTTCCATTACCTATCTCTTGTTTTCCATAGTAAAAGGACTCATTCTTAGAGCAATCAAAGACACGTGTATTCCTTTAACTTGACAACAGGTAGAAAATAGCAAAGCAAAGCAAAGCAAAACAAAATCTCTAAAAGTTCCACCTTCCCCTATTATGAACTCTTTCATGTCATTCTCTGACTTATCTTGAAAGGGTACAAGTCACCACAAACTTACAGACTCCACTTGGGTATGAAGGAATAGTAAGACTTCAATATTAAAAGTCAACTGCAAATTTTAGAATAATAGGAAGATACCCAGTATTTTCAGAGAGACTCTTAAAAGGGAAGGGAACAATTAGCCTCTTTTTAAGACTTTTAAGTATTATTTTAAACAACGACTTCCTTCATTTAGGAAAAAAAAATCTCATTTCTATTTCTGGCTAACAATCTATTTTCCTGGACTGGGTCTCCAAGAAAAGTTTACTAATGTCCAAATTCTTAAAAACAAGGAGTCCATTCCTATTCCCCTCCAATGTCAAATAACTAATTGAATAAAAAGCCACTGTGGTACTTTAATTGATGGAAACTGAAGTAAATAGATGCATTTATTACCCACACGGCAACAAGAATGGAAAAGGGCAGCTCCTATCATCTGGCATTCATATGATGGATGGAAAATTTAATAAGAACTTTAAAAAGGCTAAGACGAAAGTTTTTTTTAAAAAAATTGGGGAAAAGAGTTCTACAGAATAGTTGAGTAAAAGACTCTTCTACTGATAGAAGGAAGACAGATTGACCTTTCTAAAGAAGCAACAGCTTTAAAAGAAGGTGTGACTGACATAACTGAGTGACTTTGGATTGAATCTTTTCATTTTTATTCAAATGGCACTTTTTCATAGGATAAGGACAAGAGGTTAGAAATCCCTATCACCTTTTTTGGTACAGATTTATTTCACTAAAAAATTTTAGCTATAATCTAATCCAAAAATTATAAAAATATCAGTAATAATACTGATAACTATGAAAAAAAGGGAAACCAGATGTACTGGTACATAACTGTAACTTCTAGCTACACAAGAAGTAGAAACAAATTTGAGGTCACTCCAGCAGGTCAGTCCATCTTAAAAACAGGTCAGGTATAGTGGTACACTACTGTAATTCCAGATACCTGAAAAGCAAAGAGACTAGGGGCATGGCCCAAGTGGTTGGGCATTTGTTTAGTAAGAACAAGTCCCTGAATTCTTTATTCACCCATACTGTCAATAAATAATAAATAAACAAGACAACAAACAAGTGTAAGTATGTAAAAATCTATGAGCTTCTTATCCCCAGAGTAAATAGCTCATAGTGGAAATATATCTGCTGTTTTCCTCTATGTCTCTGGGCACCTGCTCTGGTCCAAGGGTATGAACTCAGGGCCTGGGTGCTGTCTCTGGGCTTTTAGCAAAAGGTTAATGCTCTACTAGTTGAGCCGTAGTTCCACTTTTGGCTTTTTGGTAGGTAATGGAGATAAAAGTTTCATAGACTTTCCTAAGAGAAGAGCTGTGATCCTCAGATCTCAGGTTCCTGAGTAGTTAGGATTATAGGTGTGAACTATCAGCACCTGGCTTCTCCATATCTCTTTGTCAGCAGTCCCAAATTCCATTTGCCAACTTAGAATGACTAGTTCCCATCATCTAGATAAAAAGTTGCTATCCAAAGCATCTGCTTTTTGCCACTTGTCAGAAAGGTGCTAAACCATTTTGCTTCTCAGAAGAGTGTTTGATAAAATTCAGAGAAAAGTGTAGGGATATTCAAAGCTATACCTCATGTTTATTCTATCTACTTTGAAAGAAATGATTTCATAAAATTATAGGTGTATAATTTATAATTACTTTGCATGGGGATGGTTCCAGGATGTAGATGGGGAACTTGCCAGAAAATTGATTAAGAAGTCAATACTAACAGCCCTGGGAGATCACGGACAGTGGTCCCATTCCATTGTCCAATATAATTCAGGCAGCAGTTGGTATTAAGCAGTTTCTGTCAAATTCCTGTTTCTTACACTTATGAGGTACAGGATTGAGCTGGCATACCTTCCTCCCAAAGCTGCGCAGATGAGATGAAATGTTCAGTGCAGAATGCACAGAAAAGTTCTCCAACAGAGAAAGTGATACCATCCCAGATAACATGATCTTGAATGCTCAGACTGGACCTGCTCTTAGACTTCATGTTGGGATGGTCAATAGATGTAGGCATGAAATTGGTACAACTGGAAATAGTATGGAGACCAGGACACAGTAGTATCTGGTCCATGCTTACTTTGTAAGCTTATTTTTTCTTTGTATCAATAAGATACTGTACAAAGGAAACAATGTACTTGGAGTCCAAATACAACCTTTATTCCTAGCTTGTGTAGAATCTAAAGAAATGGAAAAAATGTGTGTGGGGTGGGGGGTGGTGTGGTATGGTGCTGGTGAATAGAATGTTGTCACTGAAAGCTACATCCTGACTTGAAGTAATTACAAGACCTTCCCTAAAGAAGCCACCACTGCATTTGTATTCCTGTACATATACCTTATCAGTACCTGGTGCTCTTCTTTTATGTTTTTTTCAGAGTCCCTCCCTTTTGCTGGAAGGTAAGATTCATTAAAGCATCAACTTCACTCTGAAGACTAGCCAAAGATGTCCTGCAACTGTTCCTTAAATGACAATAATGAAATTGATTGATGCTTTTATCTTGGCTACATTCAAGTTAAAAAAACATTTTTGTCTGGTCGGTGGTGGGGCTTGAACTCAGAGCCTACGTGCTATCCCTGAGCACTTTTGCTCAAGGTTAGTGCTCTACCACTTTAAGCCATAGCGCCACTTCTGGTTTTCTGGTAGTTAATTGGAGATAAGAGACCCATAGACTTTCTCTCCCAGGCTGGCTTCAAACTGTGATCCTCAGATCTCAGCCCCCTGAATAGCTAGGATTATAAGTGGAGAGCAAGATGTTATAAGCAGTTCAATCAAGGAATTAATATTACATGGAAAATTCATTTCAAGGATATTAGAAGAGGGTTGTAGTAACAATGGGAAGAGATGCTACTGCTGGTGACCAGAACAACTCAATGGCTTGGATTATAATAGTGGATTCAGCAGAAGTTGGGCCCACTGAGAAAAAGTTTGGAAGCTAGACTCCAGAGTGGGTGGCCAGTGGGCAAAGGAGTCTGGGAATCTTAGTTGGCAAAGATTATTCTGCCCTAAGATTCAGAAGGGAACAGAGCAAAGGCAGGAAATAGGTCTGAACACAAAGAGCAAAGATGAGCATTGTCTCTGAGTTCTAAAGCATTAATGCTGAAAGCATGCTGTCAGGAATGGGTTTAAAGTTTGCCTAGAGACTGATGGTTTTCCTTTGTCTTCCCCCACTTACAATGCTTTTTCAATTTCAACTGGAGGCCTTTTCATTGCCAAAGAACTAATATAATTTTGGATAAAATGAATTTCAAAGAGATAATCATTAAGACCCACACAACCATGATATTCTGATTCTAAAATTCTGTGCAGACTGTATTTGGTTAAAATCATGTTTAATACTATACCTATTCAAACATACTTCTGAAACAATGAGGTGAATGTGTGTGTAATATAGCATATACTTTTTCCATCCACATACATTTCAAGTTTTTCCTTCACATGCATGACAGAAGAGATCATGGAAATATCAATCTGTGTTTGGCTTTCTTCTGTTTTCTCTCCTGTACTCTAAGAAGGCCTTTGTGTTCATTTGCTTATAGGCATATTTACCCCTGTGAGAGGGGAGCTGGGGATGCTTTTGAGGACCAGATGGAGGTAAAGGACTTCCAGAACAGTCAAGAAAAGCAGGAGGGAGTCCCCTCTAACGAGAAAATCGAAGAGTAGTAAGGACCCAGATGGAATTCCTGGCAAGGGGCAAAGTGGGTGGATCATAACAAGTCTGTAATAGGAACGGCTGTGTGATGTCGTCTGGGAGGCAAATCATGTCCTTACTCCCAGATTGGGAGGGATTCCAACTCAGGGAAAGCACAGTAATCTCCTGCTTTCAAGGATCCATAAAATGGCAGCAAATACCCACCAGTGGTGGTGGCTGGTATAGAAGAAACTCCACATGACTCCTACTGGATGACCTAAATCTCTTCAAAGGCCTGGGTTGGGAGCCAATAGTAATGGAACCCTCCAACATGAGTGTTTGTCTATTCCTTCTCATGCTAAAGAGCAAGGTCTCAGATTTAGTTGCACTCTAAAAACAAACAAACACACTGATGTGAAATTATTTGCATCTGCAGATCATAGTGAAGTAATATTCACACCTGCTGCACATGTTTAAATGTTTAAAAACTCAAATTACTGGTGCAGAGTTATTGCTCCCGCCTTGGGCTTTCGTCAAGCGACGCAGCTGTGGAATTTGGGAGGGTGTGAGGGGCTTGATTATGTTCAGTGTCCTTACCACTGAAATAGATTCACCAAAATTACAATAGAGGCAAGGTATAATAGGGTGGATGTTGGTTAGAGATCCCTTAGAAGAGACCACTGCATACATTCTACAGAGCTCCCTCAGAAGGCCCCGATTCAAGTAAAAGATTCCATGTATTGCAAAAGAGTATTCCAAGCTTCGGTCCTGATGTGCTGGAGCTGTGAATCATTTGCTACATCTGTGTCCCACCTGCACTAATATTTACCAAATATTTCTCAACATATGGACTCACTTTCATTGCTTAAATAAATTTATCCTGACCCTAAACACAATATTCATGAAATCACAAGAGTGGTGTGCTACACACACAGCATGTGCACACACACACACACACTCCACATACACTTTTCAATATGCAGGCAATAAATACAAAATTACTGAAAAACAAATGTGCATCTGCACATGCCCATGACTGTGTCACGCTTCACTAATGGCATAACTTACCATGGCTTGGGAAATCCGGCACTACATATAAGAATACAACGGTTCTGGGTATTCTCATCCTATTTTCTTTTGCCTTTGATCTTGGTTTCCAAACTTTGATAGCTTTCTGGTGATGATTAGAGTACAGAATGGTATTAAGAGAGGGAATGGAAAAGAGCAAGGAAATAAAAGGATAAAAGGAAGACAAAGAGGTGAAATAATGACAGAAATAGAAAAAAGGGAAGAGAAAATAAAGAGAAAGAAAAAAAAATGCCTACGCAAGTCATCAGAACCAAAATAGTAATGGCATAGAAACCTCTGAAACTGTGAATTTGTTGTATGAACAGGGCAAGCACACCAGAAAGTCTGTTTATGAAATAACTGGTCCCTTATGAAGGCTACCGTCATCCTCAGCAATTACACAATGCTGGTGCTGAGTATAAAATAGGAAGCATTCATGCTCTGTCCCTGCAGATTCTTTCAGTGTTTCCTCCCCCATCACCCTGCCACCTGCACCTGGTTTTCTGCTCATGCAGACAAACAGCCAGTCCTCTCTCCCCGTCCTCTCTTACCTTCCTTTATCAGCTCTGAGAGAAATTTCTGCAAAACTCTTCCTCTGGTCACCCGTATCTCTGGGAACCAAATCCATTAAGATATTTTTGATCCTTACTGATGCTATTTTGAATGTCTGGTGCACAGGAAGGAACCGATAAAAATAGAATTACAATGCCTTTACCGCCAAAGTAGCCGAGGAGCTGATTAAGATTGATGTCTAAGTAAATATACAATAGCAGCCCCTCCGTACTAATAGCCTCTGATGGAGAAGCAAAAAAGAAGTGTAGTTTTCACTGATTGTAAGTGTGTGCATTTCTGTCTCCTCACCATGGACTTTTGCTTAACATACAGCTCTTCTCTTTTATCAATTATTAGAAGTATATATAACAATTACAATAATAAGGTGAAATAATAGCAAATATTCATTGAATACTGACTAGACAATAAGCTTGGTTTTGGAAAGATTATAAGTACTAGTTCATCCAATGCCCAGAGCAAACAACCTAATAAGAATTAATAAAAACTATCCTCTCCCTTTACACACAAGAAGAAACTCAGGCTCAGTAGAGAATCAGTGTTACAGGAAAGAGACCTAAGACCAGTTCTGCTCCTCCAGGTTAAGTATATTAGCATGGAGTTAATTAATTTCTCTTGAACTTAGGCACAACATACAGAGTCAGAGGTACCCAAGGAGTAAGTCGCTGTGAAGACAACAAGACTAAAAGGTATTGAAGTCCTTGGAGAATTCTTGTCACAGTGCTAGCTCTCAACACAAAGCATTATCAAGATCACCAAGGCCATCCTTGTCATGATCACAGTCTATCCTCTGTTATACCCTTCATTGATTAGGGGGCAAGCTTTGCCTTTGCCTACACCTATGATCTGGATTATATGAAACAAGTAAAGGAGCAGGATCCAATTCCCAGGATTTCTCCAAGGGCTCACTGTCCTGTGTTCTGGAAGAGACCTCCATGGGAAGTCCCCTCTCCTTCCAGCAACAGCCATCTTCATTCGGAAGAGCTGTGCTTGCCTGTGAAGGGCTTTCCTTATACTCAGTGGCTGGATTTTTCAGCTGTCAACTTGAATCACTCAATCTTAGTATGTTACTTTATATCTCTATTATTTAATTTTACTCTAAAGGTATAAGGAGGATGGTCTATCATGAAGCAGACATCAAAGCAAGTTTTATGATCAATCATTAATGAGAGATTTTTGAAAATGATTTTTCTTCCTTTTTTTTTCAGTGCTGTAGCTTTGAGCACGCCAAGCCACAAGTGCTTTCCACAGAGCTACATCGCTAGCCCTGGAAATGGCTGTCACTTCATATGTCACCTACTCCACTGGTCCATTATGACTATTCAAGCAAACAAATTCCTTAAAAAAAAATTCCTTTAAAAAAGTGTTTCCTTCACTCTTTTATTGTCAGCCTAGACGTAGCACTTTGCCTGACCCTACACTGACTAGCCTCTCAATAAATATTAGCAGAATTATTGAGCAAGAGCACTGGTCAACAGAGCACTGAGAAACTGAGCCCTCATTAAAAAAAAAAAAATCTACATGTTGCTAAATCCTACCTACCACCACTCGAGTGTGATACTGAAAGTGGATTCCATTCAAAGCAAGCCTTGGAATGAGCCCACAGCTCTAGATGATGCTTTGATTATAGTGTTGTGAGCCTCTGAATTGGGGGACTCAGCTATGGTGTGCTTTGATTCTTCACCTATAGAAACTTTATGACATTGTGATGCTTCTGAGTAGAACATTCCCTAGATATTTGTCTAAATGGTCAATATAACTATTTACCTCTTAAAAAATTCAGGGGGCTGGGCATGGGTGGCTCACGCCTGTAATCCTAGCTACTCAGGAAAGCTGAGATCTGAGGATGGCTATTCAAAGCCAGCCCCGGCAGGAAAGTCTGTGAGACTCTTACCTCCAATAAACCACTAGAAAACCGGAAGTGGCACTGTGGCTCAAGCGGTTGAGCACTAGCCTTGAGCTGAAGAGCGCAAGGCCAGCACTCAAGCCCAGAGTTCAAACCCCACAATCAACAACAACAACAAAATTCAGGGGGAGGGGAGTCGTGGGGGAGGAAAAGTGGGCAAAAACAAGGGAGTGGATAACAATGTTTGACAAGAAATGTACTTATTACTTTTCTTATGTAACTGCAACCCCTCTGTATATCACCCTTACAATAAAATAAAATTTTTAAAATTCAATATATAACCTAAAAATTAAGAAAAGTGAAGGAAGGGGTGGGTGAGAATATTGAAAGGGTCAAGAGGTGCTGCATTCATAAACTGCTCTGTAGAATGACACCTCTTTGAACAACTACCTGAAGAAAATAAAAAAATATATATTAGCCGGGCATAGGTGGCTCATGCCTGTAATCCTAGCTACTCAGGAGGCTGAGATCTCAGGATCACAGCTCAAATCCAGTCCGGGCAGGAAAGTCTGTGAGACTCTTATCTTCAATAAACCACCAGAAAACTGGAAGTGGAGCTGTGGCTCAAGTGGTAGAGCGCTCGCCTTGAACTGAAGAGCTCAGGGACAGCTCCCAGGCCCAGACTCTCTGTCTCTCTCTCTCTTTCTTTCTCTGTCTCTCTCTCTCTTTCTCTCTCTGTCTCTCTCTCTCTGTCTCTCAGTTTAAAAAGAGAAATTTTATGATAATAAATGATTGTTGCTTACAGTTATACCTGGTGGGGAACTTTTCATGCAGCTATAACCAATACAGATTACTGAGACTAATGCACATTTAAAAGAGCATCTATCATCCAGAGATTTTTAAATTCATCACCTCTACCACCCACTGATGAGAATATTTTTAATGTCCAGTGCCAGAAACAGAGATATCGGTATGAACAAAAAGGCCAGGGTTCTTGGAAACAAGAGGCTGCCAGATAATAAGGACCAGAAATGTTTAGAAAAAACAACAACAACACTGGCAAGATTCTTCTCATGAAAGTATGCTGTATGTATTTAGTTATGAAAGGGAAACGCTATGATTTTTTTTCCTGTGGTATATAGTCTTTTCCCCCCTGGCAACAGCATGTTAATCTCTATTGAAAACTTAATCATATGATAGAGGTGTGGGCTACCCTGTGTTTCTGCCTGGCTCAGAAGGGAACATGTGATGTTACCCAACTAGTCAGAGCATTCTTCTCTACCTTCCACATTGACTGGTGATAACAAATGAAAAGATCTTGATTGGGAAGAGTTTGGTTTACAGATGAAGCCCTTAGACAAATACTTTGACAAAAAGAAAAGTAATAATATGGATCAAGCCATATTTGATGTTAATTATCCTAATGGGCTTCCAAATTATGTAAATCAGTAATTGTCTATTTTTATGCTTGGGTCATTTTTAGTGAGATTACTGTTGCTTGTAACCAGGTTTTGTAACTAATATATCCATCCTAATTTGCTGCTCCCAGAACCAAAAGAAAACAAAACAGAAAAGTTTAAATAACTTGACAGATTAAAGGATGTTTCTTTTATAAATTAAAGTCATTCCTGATTATTAAAGGCATCAATAAACTTGACTGTAAATTAATGGGAACTTTATTCTTGATTTAGTTTCTATAAATCTATCTATCTATCTATCTATCTATCTATCTATCTATCTATCTCCATCTGTTATCTATGTATGTATGTATGTATGTATGTATGTATGCATGTATCTATCTATTGATGTATGTATGTATGTATGTATCTATGTATCTATCTATCTATTTTTGTGATTATGAGAATTTAACCTGGAGTCTCACACATGGTAGACGTGCAGTCTACAAAGCTACATTCCTAGCAATACTTTGTATTTATATAAATGCGTAATGTGAGCTAAGGGTTAAGGTTTTCTGTGCTGACCTATTTATTCTCATCAAATTATCTTGCCCCTGTACTACATTCAAGGGAATATACATATAGCCAGTCTCTTTCTGGTTGGATATGTCAATTGATTTCTATCCACCTTTTATCATTACTACCCTATTTAATTTTTAAAGATTTCATGGTAAGCCTGTAAATCAGGTAATATAAATTCTTCAAATTTTAGTTTTTACATTGTGTTTAGCTATTCTGTATTTTGAACTTCAAAATAAATACTAAATAAACAAACAACTTGTTTATTTCCATCAGTCCATGAACTGAATCTACAAAGCAATTTGAGAAGTGAACAACCTGTTTCTTTTAGTAAGGCTTTTCTGTTTTCAGTGATGAGGTCCTACAAATATTTTGTTTTAATTTTTCATAAATTTTTATGGCCTTAGGGATATTACAAGTAACAATTAAAAATTCATTTTGAGGGCTGGGGATAGAGACTGCTTATCCAGTATGTGTATGATTCTGAGTTTGATACCAAACAACACAATGAAAATTAAATGTAGGTGTTGTTTTGTTTTGTTGTTGTCCTCATGCTTTTCTGCTAAAGGCTGGTTCTCTGCCACTTTGCCACTGCTTCGTGTCTGGCTTTCTGTTAGTTAACTGGAGATAACAGTCTCACAGACTTTCCTGATCAGGCTGACTTTGAACCATGACCCTTAGCTCTCAGCCTCTTGAGTAGCTTGTGGTTTGTTTTTGTATTTTTATCCTGTATCCTTTTCTACTTCTTTTTTTTTTTACTTTTTATTTATAATTTTCATTTATTTTGTGCTTTATTACACTCTTTAGAACTTTGATGAAATAGAACTGTGACAAATGGAAGTGTGAGTACAGGAATCTTTAATATTTTAAATTAACTGTGATGTTAATTGTAGATTTGTTTCCTTTAATCAGATTGACAAAGATCCTTTCTACTCTTAGCTGTTAAGGGGTATTTTTTCTTATTAAATAAAATGAATGTTGACTTTTTCAAATAATTTTTCTGCAGCTATTACCTTGGTAGGATTACTTTTTTGTGACATGTTCATCATTTTATTTCCCTGAGATAAACTTAAATTGACCATAATATGTTATCTTTTCAAGCATGTTGTTGATACACACACACACACACACATACACACACACACACACAACTATGCACATATATACATATAATACATGAAGGGATAGTTCTGGGGTTGAACTCAGTGCCTCATGCTTTCTAGGCTGGTGTTCTACCATCTTAGCCAGGCCTCAAGACCTGCTTTCGAGTAGTGATTTTGGAGATGGAATCTAACAAATTTTTCTGACACCTGGTCTGACTTTCATCCTTGATTCTTGGTCCTCTAGATCTCAGACTTCTGAGTAGCCAGGTATGAGATTCCAGTACCTGACTTGATTTGCTAATTGTTTATTAAGTGTCTTAGTGTATATGTATGCTATATTATACAAATACCCTTTAAGATCATTTAACATAAGGATTAATGAGAATAGAGATCAGTATTTTTTTTGTTTTTTTTCTTTTATGTTCATTGTTCTCCCTTCTTGACTTTTTTTGTACTATTTGAACAATTTTGTACTATTTGAATATTGCTAGAATTCCATTTTAATTTATCAATTGGCATTTTTTTTTGTTTTGGTAATACTGAGGTTTGAACTAGAGACTCACATATACTAGTCAGATGGTCTACTGCTGGGACATGTCTCCAGTCCATTTTTGTACTGATTATTTTGAAATAGGCTCTTACTTTTATGTAGGCCTGATTCTGGATTGTGATTTGCCAGCTTTAAGTCTCCCATCATAGCAAGGTTGGCAGGTGCATGCCAAAACTCTCAGCTTCTTCTAATGAGATGAAGTTTCACAGGCTCTTTTGCCTAGCCTAGTACTGAATCATGATCTTCCCAATCTCATCTTCCCATGCAGCTAGGATTACTGGTGTGAGCTACTGTTACTGATTCAACTGGCTTTTTAACTCTAGGTCTTTTAAAGTATTTTTCCAGTAGTTTCTAAGGCTTAGATTATATTTCCTTAGCATTTTAGTATTTTATTATTTAACATAAAATGTAAAACTCCTATAGCCATGTAAGTTTTCTTACCTCAATGAAGTCTGATCGCATTTTAATCATTATTCCCTTACATGTAATTGTTAGGTTTCCTATTATTGCTACTGCTGTAATTGTTGTTGTTGTATGTTTGTTGTTTACAATATTAAGGATTGAACACAGTTATGCTACATGTCCTCTCCCCAGCTTGTAACTGTTATTTTCATCTGGATGCTTTCACTATAAATTTATTTCCTTCATTAAGGGGCATTAGTCTTCAAATTATCTTCTTTACTATGGGTCTAAAATTACCTATTTTATTTATTTATTTATTTATTTAGTCAGTGGTGAAGCCTGAACTCTGGGCCTGGGCGTTGTCCCTCACCTCTTCAGCTCAAGGCTAGCACTCTACTACTTAAGTCATAGCACCACTTCCAGCTTTTTCTGCTTATGTGGTGATGAGGAATCGAACCCAGGGCCTCATGCATGAAAGGCCAGCACTCTACCACTGAGTCACCATCCCTATTTAGTAAGACTTTTAGATATCATTTTATAAACTTCTAGTGCTTCTAATTAATCTTTCCAATAATTTTCTTTTTCTTTTCAGATTCCAAAATTTCTGTTAATCTATCTTGAGGTTCACTCATTTTTTCTCTGTTAGTTGGTCTATTTTTAAGTCCATCTAGTAAGCAATGTATTCAAACATTATGTTATTTCCATTCCAAAATTTTCAGTTCTTATTTTCAATTTGCTTCCAACATCATCTAATATTCTATTTATGATAAATAATTTTATTATCTTTTTTATTTTAGACAATGGTTCATAGTCATCCTGGCCCTTCATATGTCAAATAATACTGGATATTTTTGCACTATATTGTGGAGTTCCTGAATTCTCATATGTTTTCTAGAAGAGTGTTGATCATTTGTTTTAGTAAACAGTTAGGATCAGACTTGCAACTCTGTCATACCTGTGGTGATTAGTAGTTCATATTTCACATTAGTAGCTTTCAATCTGCCCATTTTTCCATGAATCAGTGGTTGGAGATTTCTCAGGGTTCATACTAGAATTGGTGCTTCTCTTATTTGGGTCTTTTTATTCCCTATGCCCTAGATACCCACACCCCCTCTCTGTCTCTTTCATGGATTTAGTTACTCAGACCTCCTTCAAATGGTCATTGCCAAAAAGAACAAAACATTTCCCTGGAATTGTGACTAATTCATGCCACCAATCTACTCCACTGTGGCTATTGTGGGAGCAAAACATACTTCCTATAAGGCTCAACTTCCTTCCAAAAACCTGCTTGCTTAGTACATTAGAAAATGTACTGTCTAAAGCTCTCAAGTATATCTCCCTTTTGTTTTTCCAGAGATTATAATTATTTGTGGAGGTTCAACCTGTTAGGAGCTAATTCCTCCATAGCTAAAAGAGAACCCAATAAACCATTTTTATAAGATTCAAAACCAGTGCACACACATGTGCACAGCACAACACACTCACGGGTGAATAAAGGAATAATAAAAACAAAAGCAAGGTTAATGTAAGCCTGAAGAAGGAAGGCTGGTAGACAGGAAAGGGAAAAACACATAGACAAGCACAAATTTTGGTTCAGTGCCATAGTTTTGGGCTGTATCTAGTTTTATGGATGTTGACTACAGTGTTCATGAATAGATAAATAATATGCTAATAAGAGTGGGTAGATATAAACCTATGGCAACAACTTGTCATCATCTAAGAACTCTGATTAATTTAATTCTGTTCATCTAAGAATCAGTGTTCATGGGCTCCTCCTCTTGCTCCTGGACTACTGGAATGTCTCAGAATCAACAGGACAGTAAGAAGCTGCAGTGCTATGAGAGACTCATCAAAATAGATAAGGATTTATGAAAATCATTGATTGATGAAGATAAAGACCATTCAAAGATAGGCTCTTATTCGCAGATGGCTAAGAATGCCATTATTTTGGATGGGAAGAATATGAAGAGTATGTACAACACAGAAGGACTGTTTGAGAAAAAAGAAGATGAAGAGTATGTATAACACAGAAGGACTGTTTGAGAAATGAGAGCTTGAACCTGAGAATGTGGAGGCACTCTGAGAGCAGGAGGAAATGTCCACATGCATGCAGAAAAACATATCCACATGTCAAGGGCTGACAGAGGGACATTTTCCCAGAGGGGACCGCACAACAAACCTCCTTGGTCTTATTATCTAACATAGGCTGAATGGAACACCAGGGATTATGCCAGAGATCACACTGGCCAAGAGGGTGGAAAAAGTGATGTAATCAGAGTTCTTTCCCATCTCTAATTTTATGACTCTTTCTAAAAAGGAAGGAGAATTTAAACCACTTCAAAATAAGATCACAGGAGATCTTACATAGAAGACTAGATCTGATGAGAAAGATGTGTATCAAGATTCATTTTTTTTCTGGTTGATAATTATATAAAATGCCTAGAGATATATTTAACCAAACTTTTGTTTTACAGCATATCTCGTAAAATGTTAAGTAAAAACAGGATAGTTTTTTCCTCAAATTTGGAAATAATATTTGGGAGAATATAGAAACCATATAACTGAAAAATAAAGGCTTTTCTTTCCAACAACCAAAAGCTTGACAAATTATACACAGACTTTTATTTCTCAGAACCTTTTAGTACAACAAACAGAAGTGTCCTTTCCAAATACTTGCTACATGTTTTAGCTTTAAGGAGAATATGCTCTGGAAGACAAATCATTTTTTTTTTGTTAAAGAAAAAAGTACCATTAGATTTTCTTTTCCGTGTTCTTAAAACGCATTAATAATAAATCCTATAATAAATCTGATATCAAGAAAGACAAAAGCATTAACAGAGGCTGGCTGTTGCTTTCCTTCAAAGTAGCCACAAAAAAATTACACATAAAGAGCTCTATCGTATTAAAAATACATTTTAAAAAAGAGGAGGAAGAAATTTGTTAATTGTTGGAAAATTCAAATATCTAATCATGGGAGCATCCCACGGGTACAGTAGGCAAATAGGGCCTCTGTTGGGGGAAGGCGATCCTAATTATGTGGCAGGCTATGAGGACGTCCAAGTTTATGTCAGTAGCAGATTCTGATAAGATATGCACCAAAGGCACCATGTCTGGACTGTTTCAAGTGGGAGGGTTCTGGTGTAATGTTGGTATTTAGCTGTGATCCACAGGCCAGCAAAGGTCAGGCAGGACAAAGCAGGGTCTAATGAAGCTGCTAGTATCTGGGGTGAAAGAGCCACAAAGCCTTTCAAATTAGCAGCTGAATCCTGACACTCATTAGTGATTATATATGCAAGGGCTGCATCTTAAGTCCCAACCAGTAAAACAGCTTAGACACTCTGCATACACACAAAGGAAATAAAGTACGTCCAAACATAAAGAACGAAACCTTTTAAATACTTCCCCCGTCACATTTTTTGACATTCTTTCCTTTTTCTTTTCTGTCTTTATTTTTAACTTAATGACAGGATTGCACTGTGCTTACCTTCCAATTCAGTCCTAAAATAATTACTGCCATGAGGAAAATGAGACTTGTATTTCTTGGTTTTAAACAAGGAAGGTCTAGTCAGTTCTGTATAAGACAATACACTAGTGTGAACTCACAAAACCAATAAATCATGCTGAAGCACTTATTAAAGTATCTTACAGGACTAAATTTATCACTGATGACAAATTTAATTTGGGGCTCTGAGACTTTGCTCCTTGCATATACTTCAACACATTTGGAGAAGGGAGGAGGGGAGCAGTTATTTCACAAGTAACGAATGTTAAACGTACTCAAGATTTTGAGAGATGTAAAAGACTCCCACTAGGAAATTATTTTTTTTCCTAGAGTATCATTGGCACAGGGGAAGTTATACATTAAAATTCTTTGCCAGCAGTGTTATCCTGTGCACATTAGAGTTAGGAGAATTTTTTTTTAATGGGGATAATAATGAGCATTTTACAAAAGCAATTTATAATCATCACTCAGTTAACCCACTCCATCTCCACAGGTAGTCAGTTCTTGTCCCTTGATAATGAAGATAAGAAAATTGAGATAGGGAGTTTTCCCTACATAACAGGTAAAAGAATTTTAATCTGTGGCAAGGTCGTTTGGCATCAGAGAAGGTGGAAAGGAAAAAAAAAAAGTAAGGAAATTCATAAAATTGTATTGAGTCTTTATATAATTACCTAATACTGTAGTGGAAAGATGATATTCTCCCTTGAAGTATCAAAAGCGAATTACATTTCGAACACATATAGAAGTATTATTAATGGGCAACCTTTGCTTGGCATAATCCTTCTGGAGTATAATATGAATAATGCCTTATTTTCTGTCCTGGTCAATTGCGCTGCACAGTTTGTTGTACATCACAACCATGTTACATAAATTGTATTTTCTATAAACTTTGCCTCTTCCTAAAACTAGCTCTACAATTCTACATTAGCATTTTCGTGCTGCCTTTTCAAACAGTATTTCTTTTCTTGACAATGCAATCAACATATAAAAACCAAATTTCACTGCCTGGTCCCACTGAAGGCACAGCCTGAACCACAGTCTGACAAGGAGAACACATTAAGCTCTTGAACAAAAGCATCCAAGTCGACCTGTTTTGCAGACTGATTAATAGAAACAAGCTCCAAGGACTAATCACAAGTCGAGCCCTGTTTTGCAGATTAATAGAACAAAGACACATGAGAGGAGGGGAGGTTACAGCACTGGAATACAAATAAGCAAAGGTAGGCACCAGGCTTTACTTGACGGAAGTCAACATTTTGTTAAGCCAGACCCAGGAACCCATTTCCCAGGGTATCACATTCAGGAATGAATGGGAATACAGCACCAAAGAGGTCTGTGTTTTATAAGCCAACGCAGCAGCAGGTGAGCCAGCAAGTTTCTACCTTCTTTGGAGATTCTGATTTAAAAGGGGAATCACAATTCAGCAGAATGATGCACAGCTCTGGGTGTCTTCTTTGAACTGAATCTTGGCGTTTCAGCTGAGAAAACTATAGCACTTGTTGATTAGGACAAACACTTCCAGCTCCCCCATCTTTTGCAATGGTCTGATTTGTGAAGTGTTTTTGGAAGTACAGACCCACAAATGCACACAGACTGAGAGAGTTAATTAACAAGTTGCACATTTTACAGCTGAAGAATATGGGCTTTTTTTCTTTCGTGATTGTAAAAAAAAAAAAAAAAGAAAGAAAAGTACAAAAAACTCGTAAGAATGAACAACATCCCAGGAAATGTAGAAAAGGAAAAAGAAAGAGTATCATAAGAGAAAATTACTGTTGTCTTTATTAAGTATTATCCCAGTTTTCATTCTCTATATATACTTAGGGGAATTGGTATAACCTTATGATCCATCTACATAGTTTTGGTGGGGATGTAGTTGTCCAAGTGCTTACTGCTAATTAAGAAAACCGTACCATACTCTCTAATAAAGCACAACTTTTTCAATGGCCAAAGCAATTCAAGGTGAATGTAGGGATGTTTTTTTGCTGGAATTATAAAACCTTAAAGCTTATATCTGGTGAACTGTTGACTCTTTACGTGGCTTGGAAATAGACTCATTCAGCACTGAGATGTCTTCTTTCCTTCCCTACCCCCTCTCTCCGTTTGTCCCTCCCTTCCTTCTTTTCTTCTTTCCTTCTGTCCTTCCTTCCTTTTACAAGATTTCTATCTTTGATGTTTTTTCTATTTTAACTTATTTTTGCTTGCATCCTTTTTCCCTGCTTCTTTATATAAAAGATCTTTCCTGGACTCATCCGTAAGAGTATTTGATTCAATAATTTTAGAGTGGAACAAAGAGGATGGCTATTCTTTGGCCGATTTTTGTTCTGCTTTATCAAGAATCCACTTACTCTGTTTGCTATAATAATAGAAAATCTTATTTGTAATGAAAACGCCTAAGTATTGATCATCACAGAGTCCTAGAACTGACCTCAGAGCACTGCCAAGCCAAACTTCAAAATTTCAAAAGAGTGATCCTGTTTCTTTGGGATTTGCAGGACACACAGAGTTCAAACTATTTAGAGGTTACCTTTTACACATTACCTTTCCGGGTTTTTCTCCTGTTTAACAGAGACTGTGTAGCACATGCTGTGGGTGTGGAAGGCACTCAGTACTCTGAAAATGTCCTCCCCTTCTACAGGCCTCTTCTGAAGCTGCCTTGCCAGCAACAACCTCACACAACCCACCTTGGTAAGAGCTATTTAAAACTGCAAAAGTCATATCCAACATTAAACACACATGCTTGCTTTTGGGCACTGGTGACTCATCCCTGGAATCCTCACTGCTCAGTAGGCTGAGAATGGTTTGAAGCCAGCGCTGTCAAGAAAATCTGTGAGGCTTCTATTTCCAATTAACCATCAAAAAGCTGGAAAAGGCCAGAAGGAAGCTGATGGATCACGCCTGTAATCCTAGCTAATCAGGAGGCTGAGGTCTTAGGATCATAGTATAAAGCCAGCCAGAGCAGGAAAGGCCTTGAGACTCTTATCTCCAATGAAGCACCAGAAAACAGGAAGTGGCCCTGTGGCTTAAGTGCAAGCCTTGAGCCAAAGAGCTGTCCGGGAAAAGCCCAAGGCTCTTTTTGAGTTCAAGCTCTGTGACAGACAGAAAAAACAAAAAACAAAACTGGAAGTAGAGCTGTGGCTTAAGAGGTAATACTAGCCTTGAGCAAAAAAGCTAAAGAACAACAACCAGGCACTGAATTCAAATCACAGTACAAAACAATAAAAGAAAAGAAGAAAGTATATATTTGGGCACCTATCCTTCTTCCCAAATATTTTTTGAGAGAGGGGTTGAATTTGGATAACAGGATCTACTCTGCTGCTTAGTCTAGAGAAACCCATATTAAGGCATGTTTAATAACCTAAAATCATCATTTGCAAAATCTGCCCATGTAATCATTTGTTTCAAACAACATAACAAAACCTACAAATCAGTCCTATGAGTTTTTTAAATAAACTTGTTTTCACGTAAGTTGTAACCCCAAAGGAAAAGATGAGTTGGGAGATGAGCTTACACTCACCCACAATCTGGTTAGTTTGGAAACTAGTTAGTTTTACTATCAACCATTTCTAATTAGGTCCTAGTCCAGCATCTTGAATTTTGCTTTAAAGAGAAAAGCAAGAATATTTTTCTACTGATTCCAAGTAAAAAGAGGCCCTAAGTATGAACAGTAAAATTATTGTCATCATGATTTAAAAGTCCAACCCTTGGCATTGGTTTCTGTCTTGAACAACCATCTTTCTAGGGCCATAGTGGTCGAATCCAATTCCTATTGCTCAAGAAGCCTTGTAAGGTCTGGGAAGTCAGACTTCATAATAGATTCAGCTTCAAGACTAATATATCCTAGAATTTCAATACACAGTGTAGCTTGAAATGTAGTGAGAAAAACAGTGGTATCATTTATTAAGCCAGTCAGCCATCAGCTGTACTTACTCTTATACACAATCATTCTGCACATAATGCATAAAGAAAATGCATAACCAATTTTAGGAAAGAATAGAAAAATCAGTGTGTGGACTTTCACCTTTCTTTGTCTTTACAAATATAGAATTGTTTTACTTAGTCTTCAATGTTACTTTACTATTAATTCATACAAAGTTTTAGAACCACATTTTATTTATATGAGCTATACTAAAAACCCATAATGCTAAGATAATGGACCAAAAAGTATCTGGATTAACCAATAAATATTACCAGCACCATCAGTTGTTGTCTTGGGACATTTCATTCCTGGAAAAATCTTATGTAGACTAGGTGGTAGCAATTTTTTCTAATTTGCCCTTGTGAGCCAGTATTTTTTCATCTCAAGCCTTTTGTTTCATTTTTGACAGTGAACATCAGACTTGAAATCCTAGTAGCTATATTTAGATTTAACTAAGCTTAGGTAGTCTAATATTTGAGCTAAAGCCATCTTATATCCTCTCTTGAATTAATTCAGATTTGTAGTTTACCTTCCTTGCTCTTTGTAGAATACACACATATTCCACTAACCTAGAGTCCTTCAAAGTTGCCACTAAATTCATGTTGGAGCAGTCCTTACAGAATATTCTATGTTCAATTTATACTCGCCATTTAATATTACCTTAATTTACACTATGTGGAGACACACTGCCAAGGACTGTTCATATATTGAAAATGATACTCTATGTAAAAGTCCTTTAAAATACCCCACAAACTGGTATCTATCAGACATCTACTCACCCTCCCATGTCTTTGGACCAAATGAAATCAATAAATGCTTTCCTTTTTTCCCCCTAACTTGTTTCCATTTATCCATATCATAAGAAATTCAAAGAAATTGCATAATATTTACTGCTTAAAATTTTACCTCTATCTCTATTACTTACATACTCTCTCTCTCTCTCTCACACACACACACACACACACACACTCACACATACACACACAAACACATACACATACAAATCCTACATTCACAGATACACTTTTCCTAGACTAAGTTTTTTGTTCACTTCATTCCTGCCCTGGTATACTACAGTAGAGACAAAAACTATATCCCATGATAAAACTGGAAATTGTTACTCTTTAGGGAAGAAAGTAATATCTTACTAAGTATCAGGAAATTAACATAAATGTCTTAATTTTAATCCCATAAAAATCCACTATGAGTAGTGAAAAATAAATAACGGCTTTGGGGTCAAACAGACACATGTTGGGCATCTTTGGGAGAGCGATTTAAGCAAAGTTTAATGCTCTCATCTCACAGATATTTCCTTTACAGGGATGTTGTGAGGTTTGAAAAAGTACTAGACAGGGTATTTGTTTGCAGATGATGCTCAGTGTGTAATAGTTATGATTATTTGGTATGCCAGTTTATCACATGAACTAAGTACCAGACTAAATAATGTGTTTAATGAAGTACTCAGTTGTCAGTGGCAAAACTGAGGCTGAAGCTTGCTGAGGAGAGTCTGTTTCTAAGGCTGGAGCTTAAACAACCTTATACCAAACACACTGCTTCCCTCCTTTAGAAGGTAGAACCAGGGTCATGACTGTTTACACTATGTCATGCATGGGGAAAAAATGTTCAAGGTATGTTTTCCTTCAGGGCAGGTCCTATAGAAGTATGTTTCCCTAAGGTACTGATGGTTTATGGGAAGAGGGAATTACAAGAAGATCTTATTTAGCCCCGTTTCAACAATGCCTGCACCATTAGAGAGGTCCCTGAGACCACCCAACCCTCCCACAGGCTTCCAGATGAATCTTTGAGAGGACAAATGACATCATGATGTAACAGCCCTCTCATGGAGCAGCCTAGAAGAGCTTCTCCTAGAAGGGCTTCTCTCCTATCAAGCACAGAATACAACATGGCTTTGATTACCAAGACTGTATTGTGAAACAATTTGGCAGCATGAAGGCTCACCAGACAGGAGGCGAAAGGGCAGCAGGAGGTGGAAGGGCAACCTCTTTATCTCTGTACTCCAAAGGCTGTCTCACCTTTTTCACAGCCTATTGGGAGGATGAAAGGGACCTCTGTAGTTTTACCTGGACTAACCTGTGTACACATCTGAGCTGCAGGAAAGAAACTACAGGAAAAAGGCAGAGCAACAGCCCAGCCCTAACTAGAACCAGACACACACTAATTAAGATTGTCATGAGACCCCAGTGGGGCCAGATATCTAGTGAAAGCTGAAGAAGTTCAACCTATACTTAAGAGTTTAGCGTATGAAACAAGAAGTCTGTGTTGGTTGATCAACAAGCTTGGAAATAAATAATAATAACAATAACAATAATTTGGAGAAAGCCTTTCTTTGAAAACTCTCACTGACCTTACAGTCAGTTTTCTTCCTGCTTCCTTCCTCACCACTACAAAAACCATGCTCATCTGGAGGGATGCCATTCTCGCCAATCTCAGTGTCCAGGAAGGATCCAGGCAGGTTCTCAAAGCCCTTGGACATGGTTAAGGACTTGTGTGACTCTGTCCCTAGTCTTCCTTTCTTAAATAGAAATATGGCTATGCCTGACCTTATATTCGAACTATTTTCTTTCCTTTCACAACTGGAAGCCTCATCTGTGTAAACCTTCAGTTTACCAGCCACAGACTGATCTCTGCCACTACCACCATCCTGCATCCCATTCATTTAGTTGTCCATTCCGCAGATACATGGACTAGGCACTAGGCAAGCTTAGGGTAGGCACAGAGATACCAGTCATGCTCATGGAGCCTTAGACATTGTATACCACCTTTTCACCTCCCAGGAACCAGCCATGCCTCAGATCTCTGGGGCACAGTGTGTGGGCCCATGCCAATCTGACTTTGCCTGGGGCACACTGCCAGCATGCCAGCATTTCCTTCTTGGTGATATGCCCAGGGTTGCCCCCTCCCACTCTCTCCTCCTGCATGCTGCTTCAGGGGGAAAAGCTATGGCATGAGGCTCCTTGACCACATATGTGTATTGTACATGAAATTTTCCCTGTAAATTGGAAGGACTAAAGGGAGCCGGTCCATGTTTCATAACACATCAGAATGTAATTTTCTTTTGTAAAATCCTACTCTCTGGAGCACATAATGCAAAAGGCACTAGCCCATGCCTTTCTTCTCAATGCTTCTAGCTTCACCTCACCACGGCAGAGTTCCTAAAGCGTAGTGGCCTGCGGTTCTGTCTCGCCTTTCTGCAGCTAAACGGAAAACAGCCAAGCCTTCAAAGACAAGAAGTGATCACTTCCTGAGTTGATTTAGGTCAAGGAATAGATGGCATCTGTTGTTACTAGGATATCCTGATTTAGTCTAAAGAACTTGGCAAAGGAACTCCAGAACCTAGACCTATTTCTCCCTGAACCGGCTCTGTCACTTGGAGCAAATCTCCTCTATCAAAAACTCCCTAACTTGGTCTCTCTGTCCAAAGGCAACAATACTGAGCAATAATTCCTGGTAGGTCACCACTTGTAAATGCTAGCTCCTATTTAATTTTTATTGCTAATAAATGACCTGACTTTAAAGAATTGTCTAAGTTCCCAGACTGTAAAACACCATCCCCAAAGCAAGTGCATTATTATTTGCTAGCTGAGTTGCTCACTCTTCATGTGCAGGCAAACCTTTAAATGATGTCCAGGCCTTAGATGAAATACAACTGAATGCCTATGGATCTGTGTTTATCCCCCTCCACATTCTTTCATACAGAGAGACCTGGCAGGTACTGGCGCTAGGAACAGCTATAAAGGCTGAACTGGAAGAAGCTACTAGCAGGAAAGGTCTGAGTTGAATGCAATGTGACAAGCTCTACATAGGCCGGCTTGGGAAGTGATATTTGGTGTATTAATTTGGCTATCATTGAGAGGTAGGAAGTGAAGTGATGGGTTGTGCTTTCTCCTTTTTCAAATAAACAGGGCAGTTGTTAAACCAGAAGTGAAGCTGATCCTGTGCAGCTTTATGAGAAGTCAGCTGCATTCTGAAGCAGGCAAAAAAAAAAAGTAAACAGAGCCCTGTAACTCTAGACTAGCACAGAAACAGCCATAGGTTTCATAATGGGAAGAGAATATGGGCCCTGGGCCAAAAAAAATGAAATGTTAGCCTGGGCCTTTAAACAGAATCATGTAAAAGTAGAGTGCATATTTGTTTAACATGCACATGCACACACACATACACACACGACCTTTTTCTGCAGCAACACTTCTCAGACCCCTCCTGAATAAAAGCCGGAGGTCCTTCCAAACAGAGTAAAGAACAAGACAATTTTGATAGTCTCATTCTTCAGTGCAAAAGGATTTTTCTGCTGAACATGGAGATGTCCCTTTTTATTTCTCCGTTTTTTTATTGTCCAAGTTAATTACAAAGTATGACTGTGAAAATAAAATAAATGAGCCCATTCCACCCATTCCCATATCTGCATTCTATCATATGAGTTGCCAATTGGTTTTTTAATCCTCTCACTCAATATCTGCTGTTAATTTGTTCACTATTTGAAGAACTTGGAGGCTGTCAGCAAAATACACGATGCATTACAAAACTTATAATTGCAAATAAAAACATCTGAAGCTTTTCTGAACAGGCTAAACATAAAAAGTACTATTACAATGATCAGAACAAGGAAATATGAGCGACCTTGTACCCATTTGTGTGCAAACACAATTATCGATAACGCAAAATGTGGGATCTATACTTAACTCCTTCTTTGAAAAATGCTGAGAAAATTCCAACTAAATGAATGAATGAACTCAACATGATTTTGATGTAAAAATGAAGTAACAAGGAGAGGAGGATAAAAAAAATGCCTGTCAGGGGCTGGGAAGGTGGCTCAGTGATAGAGCGCTTGCCTTGCATGCATGAGGCCCTGGGTTCGATTCCTCAGCACCACATAAGCAGAAAAAGCCAGAAGTAGGGCTAAGGCTCAGGTGGTAGGCTGCTTGTCTACAGTTGAAGAGCTGGGGGACAGTGCCCAGGCCCAGAGTTCAGGCCCCACAACTGACAAAAAAAAAAAAATGCCTGTTCACACATTCTATGACAATGCTACTCAATGGGCTTTCTCTTCTCTTCTTTCAGCCATTTTAGAATTGCACTGCCTAGTTCTGATCTAATTTTCCTGCTGTAGAAGTTAAGGCACTTCCTCCACAGTTACTAAATCTGACAAATTACACCTGAGTCCACTCTAACATGAAAAAATGTGCTCTTTGTTCCCGACCCCTTGGTCAGCCTAGAGATCAAATTCCTGGACATTGGAAAGCTCCACTCATATTCATTAAACGCCACAGGAGACCAGCTCTGTATTTCTGTTCAAGAGGAGAACAAGGTGCAGGGTATTGCTGAACAATACAGCTGCTCTGCTCCGGTTGGCACAGTATGGATCTTTTCACTTTATGTAGCTTGCTTACTGATCAATCAGTATGTGGATATTTTCCCCCTACACTGCATCTTAGCATCCAAAAAGCAACTGAAATTAGAAAAGGAAAGAAAGGCCAGTGGAATGAGTACAAATGTCCACTCACACTGAAACAAGTGACATATTCAGAAACCAAAAATACAAGGATGCTTTCTAAATTCCATGTTCTCTTTGCTCTAGACAGACAAGCAGTTACCAAAGTGGCTAATATGTGACATATGACATGTTGCTCTCACAGAGCTGAGAATGAGTCAGAAAGAAGAAATCAGGGGTTATCTGAGAGGCAGAGATTCAACACTAGGAACATGAGAAATCTGTAAGCTTTCAACATGAGATTGTGACCTAACCAACTGCCTGACAACACAGTCCCCTTTCTTCTAGCCCACCCCCAAGGAGAAGAGAGAGAACTAACAACAGAAGTTCAGCAAATCTGTGACTGAACAAGTTAAAGGAGATATCTGAATGCTTTCTTTACTATCACCTGAAAAAGGAGATGATGAAGAAATGCACAGAATAGCCACAGAATCTGCTTTACCATTGAATGAGGAAGAAGAGCTCTGAGAAACTCATCCAGGCTTGTCCTTTCAAGGGAGTCTCATTGCTTCCTGAACTGGCCATGTGTTTACAACTCCTTCGGTTTATGGCACTGAATTTTTACTCCAGACCCACCAAACCACATTCAAATTCCCTCCCTTAGGAATCTAAAACATACCTCAGCACATTACCGTTGAAAATACCTATGAAGGTTCTGATAATGTTGTACGTTACTCTACATACAAACTTTTAATATTTTATATCAGGAAACAACACTTTAATTCTCTCTCGTCTTTATGGAGCTTTTAACCATGATACAAGCTTGCTGACACACAATGAATACAAACTAATATTGCTTCTCAGAAGCTAAAACAAAGTCACAGTGCACATTTCATTCGCTTGTTTATTTTTGGTGCTGGAGATCAAATCCAGTCCCTTGCACATGCCAAGCCAGTGCTCTAACCACTGAATTACACCTCCAACCCTACATTCCAAAATTTACAAATCTACTATTGTTTTGTGGTACTGAGGATCAAAATAAATTATTTAAATACATGAGTTAAAGCTATTTTTTTGGCATGATGAAAATTGCTTTTCAGAAACCTATGACAGAATGGAAACCCTTAGTACCACAGTTCTTATTTTGATTTTTATCAGTTCTTCAAGGTTGAAATACTCATTGGGTTATTAAGCAACCATGTTCCTACAAATAAATCTCAGATGTTGGACAAACACCTAAATCATGCAGGGGATAAAATGGAAATGTTGTAAGTTCACCAAATTTGGCTTCTAGACTAACTATTAATAGGGAAAGTGGTTAAAACTTGCACAAGATTTTAGTCAAGTATGCCTACTACATATATAGAGATCTATCTATTTAGCTGTCTAGCTAGCTAGGTAGCTATGATCTTTGAAGAGTCTAACTTTGACAAAAATTTAAGTGAGTGGAATATGAAAGAGACTAAGACAAACCTTATTTCCCTCGTTTTATAGTCTAAGTACAGAAATTAATTGACTGGCCTAGTCAGCAGAATTAGAACCAGTGTTAGAAACCACCTCATTCTGATTCTTAGTCTCCTTAAAAAGGTCAACAGGAAAACAGTGAAGAGGCAATACTGATCAAGATGAATTGTGCATATAAACTGACATGTCAAGTCGAAACTCCTTTGTACCACTACTTAAAGATAATTTTTTAAGAACAAAGACTTTAAGGTATAAAAGTATAAAGTATGAAATTGAATTTATTAAATCTTATAACAACAATTTCAGGATAACTTTTCAGAAGGCTAATCCTGTCTGTATCTAAAAAGAAATGTGTACCACCCTATGACTAAAACTAAAACTTTTAAGTGGTATCAACCTAGTCCAGATTTAAGCTTTGTCAGCAGTTTGTTTCATCACCAAACTCAGTTATTACATCACATATTACATCACATATCTGATTTTTTTTTTGGTTTGTTCTTTCATCTTAGGATACTGCAAAAAATCTACTTCAGGACTCCAAATCATCCCTTCATTCATCACAGCTATATTCTGGCTTAGCTATACTTGGTCCTAACAGATCTCTGGATCAACTCAGAGAACAGAAGAAATCTGTTGCTGCCATTATTTCAGCAACTATCAGCCAGGGATCTATGAAAATTTTTCTTGTGTAGGTATAACCTAAGACGTTCTGTGCCATCTGATGATTTCACAGAAATCTTACATTGTTGAAAAAATGATCTTAGGGCAAATGTAGAGCTTCTCTGGTGATCAAAGGTCATTTTCAACTATTACTGTTACACTGTTAATAAGAATCAGGCATTGTATGGCAGGTGTGGTGACTCGCTGGGATACTTAAACACAGATACTCAGGAGGCATAATGAAAGAATCAAATCTGAAGATCCAGCCTGTCCAGGCAAAAAGTGAGAGTCTTATCCTAAAGATGAAAGAAAATTAAACTTGAAAAAAAAAAAAGAAAGACTGAAGTTATGGTTCCCTGCCTATCTAGCAAGTGCAAGACCGTGAGTTCAAATCCCAGTACTAAGAAAACAAACAGAAATAAGCAAAACTGGATTTTAAAGCCAGAAATGTACTATATCCAGACCAGTCTGCAGCAATAATAGCCTGCATCCTGCATTACCTCAAGATCAGCATTCAGATGATAGGTAGGCAAAACTCATTTTGCTGTTTATTCTCATGCCCTTTATCACCTTCTCATGTATAAAAAAGTAAGTTGATGGGCATTAATAAAGCTGAATTTAAATGGGATGTGTAGATCACACCCACTAATTATACTACCATCACAACTACCTCAGCCCAACTGAATTCCCTGAAGTCAGGCTTGCTGAGCTGAGATCAGGATGCTACTACTTCCTATCTGTGGTGTTTCTTGAGAGTTACTTAACCATCTGTGTGTGCCAAGTGAGAATCATGATAGTGCCTATCTCCTAAAGGTATTTTGAGGATTAACTGAGATAACAGATATAATGAATTTAAAAGAGTGCTTGACATACAGTATTTAATTAAGAGCTCACCATCATTGTCAGATTGATTTTAAACAAATATATTGCCTATATATTCACCCATAGGTCCTTCTGGATAAAATCCAGTAAAACTAGAAAGAAAAAAAACTGCAGAAAAGAACTCAGCTTTCTATTGTACAGAAAATAAATCAAACCGTCAAATAGAGAGGGGATAATATAAGTTCACTCTTTCTGGCTCTCTCCAGAACTCCTTGAGGAAGGACTTGTATGGTTTTTCAGACAAGATGGTTAAAAGTTGGTTCTTCTGCTCAATATATACATAGAAAGCTCAAAAAAAATTCCTAATCCAGGTGGTTGTGGCTCACACCTATATATAATATATATATAATATGTTATATATATTATTATATATTCAAGAGATGGAGGCCAGGGGGGTTGTGATTAGAGGCCAGCCTGTGCAGAAAGTTCACATGATCCTTATCTGAACCTATATCTAAGTGTGGTGGCTCTATCAATTCAGCTCCCAAGGAGGCTGAGATTGAAAAACAAAACAGAGTTCCAAAGCCAGTCCAGGCAAAAAACAATTTCAGGACTCTACCTCAAACAAGAAAAAGTTGTGTGGTGGTATGCAATCACAATCACCATTACAGTGGGAAACATAAATAGAAGGATTGCAGTCCAAGCTGGCCCAGGCACAAAGCAAGACCCTAACTGAAAAGTAACCACAGTCCTAGGTACTGGTGGCTCATGCCTGTAATCCTAATCAGGATGCTGAGATCTGAGGACTGAGGCTCAAAGCCAGTCTGGGCAGTGAAGTCCACAAGACTCTTATCTCCAATTAACAACAAAGAGCCAGAATTGGAGCTATAGTTCAAGTAGTAGAGTGTTAGCCTTGAGCACCAAAGCTCAGAGACAGTGCTCAGGCTCAGAGTTCAAGCCCCAGGACTGGCCAAAAAATAAATACATAAATAACCACAACAAAAAGGACTAGAAATATGGCTCAAGCAGTAGTGTACCTGCCCAGAAAGCCCTGAGCTCCAATGAAAAAAAATTTAAATCCTAGAATTCTCTGATATTGATGATTGTCTGCTCCATCATACTCATTCTGATGACTGAAAGCGTTGATGCTAAGGCTTAATGGCAGAGCCAGGAGCAGAAAGCACAATATAGTCATTTTCCTCACAAATTAACTAAGCCTCTCTCCCAAGGCTAATCAAAATGTCACCTATGGAATTCTTATAATAATCTTCTCAATTAGGCATTACTTTCACCACATTATAGATACAAAAGCTAAAGTTCCACCACGGTGAAGTAACCTCTTTAAAACTGGATTTCTGATAACCAAGATAGCCGATATCCAAAGAGTTCCTGAGGATCAATATCTGCTTCCAGTTAGTTTTGAGCTCTCAACCAAAAACTTCCAAATGGAATATGGAGCTGCCTCATCTGGAGAACTTTAAAAAATTAACACATTGCTCACCTAAGGGAAGCGAATCAGAGGGAAAGAGGGATGGGAGCAGAGCTTCAAAATCAGTGTCTACAAAGGTGGTCATTCTATTGTACAGAGAGATTTGAAAAAAATCATGGTTTAGGTATGATCTTTTGACTGCTTTCAGTAGAAAAGGAGTGGGGCCATGAGCTACCCAAGATGGAATGTTCTGAATAACCAAATGTATGTGGAGGGTGCTGTGGTAACCTTCCCCAAGACCTTCAGAGTCGCACAAACCCACAGGCTGCTCTGATCACATAAATATAGAAATAACTCACAATGCCCTTCTCCCATTGTTCTGAAAGGAATCTGTTTCACCACAAAAACAACACTGTCCTGCAACTGTTCTTGAGATGTGTTTCATTTCCAATACAGCAATATGTTTTTCTTCCAGTGTAATCGCTTACATTTAAAGGATCTAAGTCCAAACCATGCTTTCTTGGTGCCATTTAAAAAGATAAATAAAATGGAAGGGAGACTGCTGGAATAAACACTTACCAAGGTGCACCATATATCCTGAATCCCTTCACCGTTACCTCCGAATCTTGCAAGTAAATACTATTTGTCAGAAGGGATTGAACATTGTCAAAGTCCTCCGGTTTCAATTTGGACACAGAGGGGAAACGGTAGTAGTCCTGTTTAACAAGGTCTGCCATGAATTCCTTGTCAAATGTCAGTTCATGATTCCCAGCAATCACTATTTTATATTCATAGGGCAGGTTTCCTGAAATAAAAAGAAGGGGGGAAAAAGAGTACCAATTAGCACGTTCATTTCTCATTACGATGTACAACAGCAGAGACTATGTGATTAGCAGGCTTGGTTCACCCAAATGAAATAGCTCACATATTTCTATTTCCATGTGCATCAAAATTTATGATGACTCCTTTATGTTAACAAAACGACAATAAACAGGAGATAGGAAGCAAAAAAGCTACTAAGAAGACATTAAGTTTTCAAGTTCCATTTCCCTCCTCTGTATTCTAGTTTCTCTGTGAACTCACACAGTAATGAATCCACGTTTTATAATTATCCAGTAAAAAAGGACTTTAATATGATCCTTAAGAGAGAACCTAGACGTGGTTTAGTTCTCCCAAAATAATACAACCAACTATTCTTAATGAGTTTTATAAATGCTTGAGTTTTAGTATAGCCTTCAAACAAAAATCATGCTGTAGCCAGGCACTATACAATGTACACATATGAAAGGAGCATACAGTACAATTTCCTTTTGCAAGCTGAATCTTAAGTGTACCTTGTGGCTTGTGAATAAAAAGAACGTTATTAAGGCCCCCCTGATTGGAAGGCTAACTTTCCTCCCGTTGGGATGAGAGACGAAACTGTAAAGCTTAACCCCCGTTTAATATTTATGGTATGGAAATAGGAGTTCTCCGTGTGTGCTTTTTATGCAAAAGTTTCCCGATCGAAATGAGATAATTCTGGGAAGAAGAATGAAAGCTATAAAGGAAAACCCAAACACCAGACTTCTGCATAGATTTATAATGTTTGAATAAAGTACAGATCATACATATTAATAACTCACTGTGATGCTATAAGAAACAAAATCCAAAGGGAAATAGTGCCGGGCAGCTGTCCCCACCCTGAGATTAATGCCCTTTTCTCTACTCTTGTCATTACCCACCCCTCAAGTGTCACTATTGGGCAGCTGCTCTATTTGGGAGGAAAAGGGGATGGGATGATGGCATCTCTAATTCTAGCTTCCTGAGGACCCTGGATCCAATGCAGAATTAATGTTTCCTGCTATTCCAGGAAGAATTCATGTTGCCACTAGCAGGAAATTGGACACACTTGTGGTAAGAATTGGTCCGTACCAGCAAGCCAGAGTCAATAATTTAATGAAAAAAGCTTAGTGAGGAAGAGAGATTTTTCTATCACTTTTTTAAAAAATTTGAGGCTTGAAGGTGGGCAGATTGTGCCATCATACCCACTTGCATTTCCCCAATGTCAACAGTAAGGCACTGTACCGTAGAGCGCTCACCTTGTCTGCAGCACAGTGAAAATACACTTGCGAACACTAAAGTGTTTTTTCAGACTGAGGTGAGGTTCAGTATTGCTACAATTTTGCTTTAGCTCTTCATTTCTCAGTTCCTCGTGGTGACAGAATTGTTCGTATAGGATGTGCATTGAGAGAGCTAAAGGCAGTCTGACAGAAATTAAGATTGCAGAAGGACCGAGGCCTGGAATCAAGGGAGAAGGCTGGATTTGCAGCCCACCCACTGTGTGGCCTCAGTTCTTTGCAAGTTTGTGCTGAAGAGCTCACCAAAAAAATAGGAAGCTTCTCCTCAAATACATGTTTATGCATGTTTGTCAATTAAGAGTGTGATGCGCATTGCAAGCTCCTTTGATAGAGTGGTGATGGTATTTTGCACAATTCTTATACTGGAAGGTCAGCTGCAAGATAGATTAACAGGGCTGCAAATTCCCAAGATTACACATGCTGGAAATCTGTGAGGCCTCACAACTCTAATAATAATCATGGCTCGATCCTGCACCCTGAGATTTGCCAAGGTTCCCAAGCCAAAACAGGCTCCAATGTTTGCTTGCACAGTAATCCGTAGCTATGCCTGTGTGAATCTTTGAGCTTCTCTACTTGTACACATCACACTGTGGTTGTCCAGTTTTTCTTTAATCATTCATGATGATAGACTCACTGTAAACCCTTTCATTATGCACTAGAGCTCTTGCAAACGGGTACAGTCTCCCATTCCACCCTTATTTTACAGTTTTAGTTTGAAATGGATGAGACATGAGCAAAAGAAGTAAATATTTCTCCTTTAGACTAGTTTTTTAAGAGAGAGAAAGAAAGCAAAAAGGTAAAACTGTTGCAAAGTAAATCTTCCTCCAGATGACAGACATCCTCAGTGTCTTTTAAATCAAATTTTGAAGACTCAGCATAGAGTAGCCACCAAAATGAACTGCTGCAGAATCAGTGATGATATTTACACATCGCCAACAGACTCATCTCTTTCTGAGAATCCAATAGTAGTCTCCAGCCTCCAGCCTCTGTTACCTATGTTATAAGATTGTCTGACATATTTTTTTTCTTGAACTGACCTTTCTTGTATAATCTGCCAACCTTTATGTTTTATACGAAAAGTGTAAGCAGGTTGGCTGACAAATTTGTTACTTGATGGCATTTTCATTTTTACCCCATACGAGATTCATTTGGAAGGCTCTGCTGTCAAGCTTCAAACTTCTTGCTATTCAAATAGTATCACTTTCAAATTGTCAAAGAAGTGCCTGCCTTTATCCATTTTATTCTGATTAGACCATCTAAGTCAACTCATGTGAGTAAAAACTAAAGCTATACATAATTATTCTAACAGAAAATTTCCTCACTCTATATAACTTACAGAACTTTATCAAGTAGTCAATTACATCTTTCCCCAAATATGGTATGTGTTCTATTAGTGATACTCAAAAACATTTTAGGTAGAATGGTGATGAGCCCTTGATAAAATGTCAAGTAGTTCTGTATAGTCTGAAAAGGCCTGTTTGGAAAAATATAAGGTTGTTTCTGAGAAACACTATTGTTATTGTTGGTTATTGAGTAGCCAACAGTACTAGATAATCCACAACATAGTGAAGCAATGATGCTACCAAGTGAATGAATGAAGTGCAGGGAACCAGCACATCAGTTCAGGTTACAGGTACGGATATACGGGAGTTGATAAGTAATTAGCAGTGCAATGTGAATCTGACTGTACATTACTTGAGCTTGGCAATATTATTACCCATAAATAGATACTGATGAAATGGAGGTCAAGTGGGTCCTCACTGCTACTCCACATCCCTGCCACCACCTACTCACCAAAGCAGCCAACATACAAATTTTCTAGGCTCCACTCCAGCTCCCAGGTTCCCTCTGATCCTCATGGGACATACAATATGTTCCCTACCCACAGGATCTCAGCACCTCTTCCTCTTCACTTTTCCATCATTGCATCTGTTTATGTCTGCTCATCTTTCTAATAGTTGACTCCTTAACCTCATTTCTTCTATATCCACTTGATTGGTCTTTCCAACATCTCCTCTCTTCTCCTTATCTCTGGAATCTCCCTCTGCAGTGAGTTTGGGTTTACTTAACATGACAATAAAGTAAGACAAAACATAAGCACCTTTGAGATGTATACCGGCGTGTGGTGCATCATGAGTGATCTTAAACAGAACTTGACCCTCCTGCTTCTTGGAAATGCTCTCTCATTTAGCTTTAAACTTCTGGAGCTGGGAATGGCAGAAGCTTTAGCTGGCAGGCTAAAAATCAACCCTCCAATATATCATGGCTAGCTCTTAAAGGAGTTACACTTTTCAAAAAAGAATAAGCCAATCAATGACATTTTCATTTGTTCCCCTACTGGAGTGCAGTCCTAGCTACTCAGGAGTCTGGGAGCTGAAAGTCCTGGTTCAAAGCCAGTATAGGTAGAAAAGTCTGTGAGACTATTATCTCCAGTTAACCAACAAACTGCTGGAAGTGGACAGTGGTTTATGTGGTAGAGCATCAACCTTGTGCAAAAAAGTCAAACACGTATGTGAGGCCCTGAGCACAAGCTGCAGTGTGGACATAAATAAATAATAATTCAGAAGCATTCACAGTGTTCTACACACACACACACACACACACACACACACACATATGCACTCATGCACGCATGCATACACACACATCTGGGCTTCCAGCCTCTTTTAGAAAGTCAAAAGATCACACAATTCTGACCTCTTTTCCCCAGCAGACCTTTATATTTGTATCTCTTCTCTTACCTGACCACTCACCACTTTTGCCTTGCTTGATGGACCATTATATTATTGAATTAAACAACTTGCTGACAAATGGTTACTCAGAAATAATCCGAGACAATCTGGCTTCTGTTTCTATTCTCTTCCAAAAGTCTCTCTTAAAGGTCCTTAATAACACACTAAGTAAGATCCTAGGTCAAGGACTTTTCTCAATTCTCACTAGGCTGATCCTCCCTTAACGACACCATTGTCTCTGATTGCTGATGCTGTACCAAGTTCTCCTCCACCCAATCTTCTTCCTCAGCTTTCTGTGCATCGTCTCATTTGCATGGCTAATTCCATGACATTGTCAGACCCCTTTCGGCTCTACCATGTGTTAACTATATGGCCATAGACAAATTTCTTACATTCTCAAAGGATATCATCAGAATGGGAATAGCAATGATAGCTAAAGGCAAAGATAAAATGAGATAAAGCCTCAAAAGTAAATAATTAGGATATGTCAACTATTATTGTTCCATTTTCTACTTTGGAGTTTCACATACAACTGTCTCCCCTTAGACCTAAAGGGCTAGAAAGTATAGGTTGTGGTTCCTTGTTTGATCCCAAGTATACAACAAATACTTCCTAATAGCAGGCACTCAGTTCATATACACTGAGTAAGCAATGAAATGGATGAACCTCACCAAGATTCACCAGGTGCTTCCTAAGAATTCCAGACACTGAGCTTGTCAACTTGGGCTGTGACAAAGAGGAATTCATTTTCTTCCCAAGTTTAGGCCCTTATAAACCACTCTATTCTGTTCCCCAGACATTTGGTCTAGCCAACTAATGTTGAATTAATCCTCTGTAAACTACACTTCCCTCAATGTCAGTGGGAGAAAGTTATATACTATGTCTAAGATTGGGAGAGAATTAAACAGTGTTCTGAACATAAAGAGCCTGCATGTTTTCTGACACTTTCTAGTTACTCCAATAGACCTTAGCTATATAGAAGCCAGTGGCTCAGGCTTGTAATCCTAACTACTCAGGAGGTTAAATCCTGAGGATCACTATTTTAAAGCTAATCTGGACAGAAAAGACCTTGAGACTCCATCTCCAACTAATTAGTAAAAAAGCCTAACTGAAACCATGGCTCCCCAAGCTCACCATTTGTCAAACAAAAGCACAAGGCTCTGAGTTCATGTCATGGTATACTCATACACACACACATACACACACACACATACACAAGAGACATTAGCTATGGTGTTGTTTTGATGATTACCCTTCCAACCATCATTCGATTAAGTATTCATTTATTCACAAGCTCGCCTACTCCCTGGTGCCAGGCACAATGGCACTTCTCTCGAAGAAAATGGGAAAGAAAACTTTCATTACTTAATGGCAGGATAGCAATGGGCCAATGTGTCTTCAAAGCAACTAAGGTATTGTCAAGGTAACAGGTAGCTAGGTCTATAGGTAAAGGTGGGTGGGCTCTGGAGACCTCTAAACTACACACAGCACCAAACACTCAGCTCTAATGGAGTAGTCCTAATGGGCACGATATATGCCCTCACCACATGGCTTCTTTCCTCCTCTTGTCCAATCCCATTTCTTCCAATAATCACTGAACATAGAAGGTGGGAAGGCCTGGCCACTCAACCACAAATCAACAGTGGAAAGTCAGTGCGTAAGATCAGACTCCATTTCTCTCAAGCCTACTACCACTGGCTTAAAATGTATCTGATTTCTGCTTGCAATCAGATAGTGGTGGCTTTTTTTCATTTTCTTTTCTTTTTTTCCCCTAAGATTCTTTTTATAGCGTTTGAGAGGGCCTCAAAGCTCTTAATCTTCCTTCCTCAGCCTCCTGAGTGCTAGGATGACATCATATACCACTATACTCAACTAAGAGTTCTCTTTCTGTGAGTATGTCACAAGGAATGGGATGTGTAGAACATCTGGAAAAGTTAAAATCATTCATCAATGTAAGGGTCTAATGCAAGTCTATACTAACTTTAAAGCAAACCCAGAGCAACCCTATCAATGTCAGATTACATTCCATATAACACATTAAATGTGCTGCCTATGGAGGCTCCCATGAATCACAGCACATGACCCAGGAGGGCCTCCAGTACAGCCTGCTCTGGAAGGTTGATACTCACTAGACACTATGCTGGAAATAAAGAATACAACATGGGATGTGTGTGTGGGGGGGGGAACTGGGAGAAAATGAGGGAAAGGGTGACACTGTTCAAAAAGGGCACCAGTTCAGCTGGGCACCAGTGGCTCATGCCTGTAATCCTAGCTAGTCAGGAGGCTGAAATCTTGAGGATCTTGGTTCAAAGCCAGCCCAGGCAGGAAAGTCTGTGAGACTCTTATCTCCAATAAACCACTCAGAAAAGGGGAAGTGGTACAGTGGCTCCTGTGATAGAGCGCTAGTCTTGAGCTGAAGAGCTGAAGGACAACGTCTCAGAATTCAAGCCTCATGACTGACAAAAAAAAAAAAAAGGAATATTCTAATCACCTGACTTACATAACTATAACCTCTCTGTACATTACCTTACAAAAGTGGAGGTGTTGGGGAGGTGGGAAGGGAAAGGATAGTAGAAGAAATACCAAGAGCGGGGTAACAATGCTCAATAGGAAATGTACTCATTAGCTTACTTGTGTAACTGTAACCTCTCTGTATAGTATCTTCACAATAAAAGATATTTTTAAAAAAGAAGCAACAACTTACATAATCCCTAAAAAAAGTGTACATCACAGTAAAAATAAAATACTGCTGGGCAAAAAGAGAAGGAAAGAGAAGGGAAGGGAAGGAGAGGGGAGGGGAGGGGAGGGAGGGAGAGGAGGGGAGGGGAGAGAAGGGAAGGAGAGGAGGAGAGGGAAGGGGAGGGGAGAAAAGTGAGTTCCATTCAACCTCTCCTAGAATGCAACAAAGAAATACGAAGAAAGGCAGAGGAAACTGTGCCTGAAAGTTAACTAAAAAGTAAAGCTATGTATTCGTGTGACTCTGCTTTGCTACTAAAGAAACCCACTGCCAGAGAGATGCTGCCACTTGCCATGCAAATTCACGGACCACATTGCAAATACAAGTGAGACAAGATTATATACCTCTTTCATCTCCCAGGCTACTGTTCTTTTAGATGAACACGAAGTTGTAATAATTGAGAAAGTCTGGCTAAGACAGAATCTAATAGCCTAAGTCTTCCTCATGTCAGGTGTCCATCTACATTGAACTTTTCTCTGGTTCTAGGTGGTATGGTCCATATTTGGGGTGGGAGGTTGTACCATGCAACAGAAATCTCTGTTCTAGATGTTTTTACTGCCCATCCTTTCTAGCTTCTTCTCCATAGGACATGAGGGGCAGAGCCAGCTTCATGCACTGACAACACACATCTTGGCTCAATTAAGGCATTTTCCAAATGCTATTTCAGCTGTTGGTGTAATTTCTTGCCTACCACCTCCCAGGAAAACTTGGGAGCCTACCCAAGGAAGGGTAGGCTTTATCTGAAGCCCCCGAATACACATAGTTTTAAGAATTAGGATTAAACTTGGAAAGAAGAATGGACATCTGAAGTGATAAACCTAAACACATCTATGGATTACAGAGGCTTCAAAAGAACCTGTGAATTAAATTGAACTTGGAAGAAATCAGTGAAGAATAATGAGAACCTGGAACATACACATCAGGTTCAAAGTATGTATATATACACACTTAAATACATACTATCTATATCTATATATTACATTGACCATACTTAGATTCCCTGGCTAACTTGTCTCTCTCTCCCAATAAAGATGAAGGTGCCCCAAATTAAGTATCATAAAACTGTAACTTATTTTCCTACTATGAGTTATTATAGAATGTATTTCCCTAGAAAATTCAAGTTCAGATCAAATCAATACCCAAGGTCAATTTCAGCACATTTACTTTTCCTGGGACCATGCCTTCCACTTGCTCTTGCCTGAGATTCTTCATTCTTCTCAAATGGGGATTATGCAAATAGGGCAACCAAAAAGGTTCATCAGTTTATGGCTATTGAAAATGACCAGCATTCCCTACAGCCCATGTTTTTTCCAGACAAGAAATTGGCAAGTGAAGTTAATTGACTGTAATGTCCTATTTTCTTCAGCTAAAGCCAATAGAAAAATTCTAGAATACAGCTGTAGTTTCTGGTGAGATCAAGCATCCAAAAGCCATCATGAACCACCAGATTCTGTCAATAAAAGAAAACTGAATTTTGTAAAGGAGATAAATTTTAAGATCTCCAATCTCTAAGCTCACTCCTTACCATTCTTCGAAATTATAAACTTTGAAAATGTATGAAGAAAGCAGAGCATATGTGATATAAGACTCTCTGCAAGAAGAAATCAGTCTGTCGCAGAAAGAAAAACAATAGCAAGAAGACAGAAGAACTTACCCAGATCTCTGAGGTACCCAGGAAAATCAGACTCATAAGCACAATTTCAGTTTCATCTTCCCTGGCAATATACTAGAACACAGTCTCACTTTCGAGAACTAAGATGAATCCAAGCTGGGCTCCAGAGGCTCACACCTGAAATCTTAACTACTGCAGAGCCGAAGATCTGAAAATTCCAGCCCTGTTCGGACAATCCATGACTCTTTATCACTAATTAACTAAAAAATGCCAGAAGTGTAGCTCTGCTCAAGTAACAGAACACCAGCATTGAGGAAATAAAACTAAGGCATAGTTTCCAGGCCAGGCATTAAATCCCCAGTGTAGTGTACACACACACACACACACACACACACACACACATATCTCGGTGATCTCAGTGGGAGAAAATGAGGGAAGGGGTAACATTATTTAAAAAGAAATGCCACATAGAGCTCCCCTATGACCAGCAATCCCACTTTTGGGCATTTACCCAAATGATCACAAACAATACCATACCAAAGCTACCAGCACAACTATGTTTATTGCAGCATTATTTACCATAGCTAAGATATGGAACCAACCCAGATACCCCTCAGTAATATAATATATATATTTATATATATTATATATAATATATAAAATATAATATATTATATAATATATAATTATATATAATATATTATATAATATATAATTATATATAATTATATATAAATATAATATATAATTATATAATATATAATATAATATATATATACACACACACACACACACACACAATGGAATGACTTGGAAAAAATTATATTAAGTGAAGTAATCCAGGCCCAAAGAAACATAGGTCCCATGGTTTCCCTTATTCGCAATAACTAGTATATGTCTGAGACAAGCAGAAAAGGTCAGATAAGATGATGTTAAGCAAAATAAAATACGTTTTGAACGTATTTATAAGGTACCATGTGATTTTTTTTTGTTGCTTTGTATGTCCCTCCTCTATGGTATAACCCCTGTTTTCACTGTATTTGATATTGGTATAATTTGGGGAGGGCAAGGGAAAAAACAAATTGTTTAAATAGGGATACAGGTGGACCCATTACAACAATGAGATGTATAAGACCTTATGTCGAAAAAAAACTTTACAATTTGAGGGGCGTGGTGTAGTTGTAAAGATGGGAGAGAAGGGATGGTAGGGGAAAAATAAAGGAGGAAGCAACAATACTTGATAAGAAATGTACTCATTACCTTGCTCATGTAATTGTAACCCCTCTGTACAGTATTTTCACAATAAAAAACTTAAAAAAAAAGAAATGTACTCTGAGCCTGGTGCCAGTGGCTCACGTCTGTAATCCTAGCTACTCAGAAGGCTGAAAGCTGAGGATCATGGTTCAAAGCCAGGCCAAGTAGAAAGTCCATGAAACTTTTATCTCCAGTTAGCCACCAGAAAACCAGAAGTGATGCTGTGGCTCAAGCGGTAGAGTGCTCACTTTAAGCTGACGAGCTCAGGAAAAGCACCCAGGCCCAGAGTTCAATCTCTATGACTGACCAAAATAGAAAGAAAGAAAGAAAGAGAGAGAGAGAGGAAGGAAGGAAGGAAGGAAGGAAAGAAGGAAGGAAGGAAGGAAGGAAGGAAAGTACTCATTACTTATATAACTGTAACCCCTTATTCATCACCTTTACAATAAAGATACACACACACACACACACACATAAAGAATTCAACAGCTATATAATCCTGTTATCATATAACCCATGTTATCATGGGACTATTCACAAACAAATAGCTGTATTAGAATTTGAATACATTTCTAACCTTTAGCCTGCATGGGGCAATGCTATGGACCCGCTACAAAATACTGGTCTCTAATGCCCATATAAAGAAACCATCTAATACTCAAAAGATAGATAGAAAATGAGAATTTTCCTGCTTAAAATTATATTTTTAATATAGAAGCTCCAGGAAGAACACAGAAAAAAAAATACTGAAACTTTTGAAGACTCTCTAATCCAGTGAGGAATGCAGAAGAATAACCTAGAGCTATAATTGGTCAAGTAGAAAATTCTGCATAAGGATGAAAGGAAAAAATAAAATATGTAACACTTATGTTCAGAGCACCAAAGTATTCTGAGACTCTGGAAGAAGCTAAGAAGTCACTACATCTCAATTCCTTGCTTGGTGATTACCAAGGCCTAATAGCAGAGAAGGTCTGGGTCCATCCTGGAAACAGAGTCCATCCTAGAAATAGGAGTGCTAAGGAAGAGAAGCCACCTTTCCCTGAGGTCCCCTTAACACTTAGTTGGTGCTTGCTGCCTCCTCGTTAAACAAACGAGAGGATCTCCAGGAATTCCTCTTGGCTCCACATTTTCACTCACTTGCCTCAGCAGCAAAACCACCAGAAACATTCAGTCAGGGCAAACTCCGTCTCTGACCTCAGTCTGTCCCCCGTCAGGCTCCATTAACTTTCACAAGTCCTGACAGCTCTCACGTTAATACTCACACTTGCTGATGGAGCCACACAGCAGGTTCAGACTGCTACCTTCTCCTCTGAAACTCATGCATTAGGGTTTCTTCCATGCTTGCAATGGGAAACCAAGTCTAAGAAATATTAAACACAGAAAACTAGATTACAATAATGTCAAGACTGAGCCAGAAAGCCAGGAGAATGCAAGAAATGCTGAGTGAAAGTCTGAGAGTAGGAATTCTGCTCTAGGAATTAGTGTGAGAAGCCACAGCTAAAAAGCTCCCTGCCCTTCCTCAACCTCTTCCATAATAAAGGAATCTCAGGAATCACCAGATACGCTCAGGAAAAGTAGACTAAAACATTGTCAAGGCTTATCTTAATCAGACACGTGCATGCTTATGTCACTTGGCTCATAGGAATATGTGAGTACAAGACAGTCAGGGAAGATCCTGGGCTTTGGAACCACATAGATTTGGGATCCGCTTCCTATTCCTGTCACTTATTTCCAGTGACACTCAAATTAATAACATACTATATAACCTTGGTAATAACCATCAGAAATAAAAGAATGATCATACAAAGAATGATCATATTTGTAAGAATGATCTAGTGGATATAAAAATTAGTCATATCAGAAAGGACTTAATAAAATAACTGATACACAAAATATTATGATGATGGTTAAGTTTAACTCAGTTATTCTTTGCTTCACATTGTAACCTCCCTCAGGATTAAGGGTCCATTTTCTACTTACTACCACTTTAAGAGCATATTCAATATGTATATTTAATAAACTAGAAGTATCGACTGGCACAGTCTAAGATGAGCTAAAGAACAATGTGTTGTTTTTTTTCTCCCTGCAAAGCCTTTAAAAACTAACTGAGTAAAAGGTGTTCCTTCTAACAATAATTATAAAATAAGTGGCAATTACTCTACAGAATAATTAAAGGAACAAATGCAAATCCTATGTGTTTGCACTTTCCACCCTTAAATATGATGACAATCAAATTAAACAAAAATAACGCAATGCATAAAGGCCACATCTTTTAAAAAGAAATAATACTTTTTGAGGCTTTTAGTCTCTCCCCCTCCTTAACCTTGACAATAGGAATAAAAATCCTTCTGTAAAAACGACATCTAATTTTTGTGTGCAGAAATAATGTCTGAGCCGCATGAATGTAAGTTTCCAGTGTGCAAGGGAGGAGCCACAGAAGCAGGAACAGAGGGTTGACAGTGGAAATAAAATCTATCTCTTAACTGCACCATTGGGGCTAGATGAAAATGGTCTTCCAGAACTTGATTAAAACTAAATTGAAAAAGAACATATTTGGCTAATATTACATTAGACTAAAATATAGAAATGAACCCTAATACTCTGGAAATCTAATAAGAAAAAGCCATCTCAATTTCTAAACTTTCAAAGCATCTTCTTTAAATGCATCACAGATCAATTTACATGGTACTTCTGCCAATAAGCAAAACCAAATCACAGGTTCCAGTTGGCTTATATTGGAAAGTGTGAGAGGAAATGCTAGAAAATGCAATTACTGCAAACAAACTCCATTTTCTCCCCTCTGAAGGGAATTTCAGGCAATATTTTATTGCCATCAAATAATATTTCTGAAGGCATCAATACACAATTCTATTTTCTTCTCAGAGTCCCCACTCCCTGTATAATCTAATCCACTCCACGGACTGTCTTGAAATTTTAGGAAGTACCTACGAGAGGGGATATTACTTTGCACACGTGTCCTATGTCAATTTGAATAATTTGTACTCTGGACAGGAAGGCAGCCCAGAAGAAAATTTAGGATCCAAATAAAATGGACTCTTCCCATTTTCGAAGTCAACATTTTAATGGAGCACTTCAAGAATGAAATTTAAAAGAAACCTCTCAGGCAAGGTTATTTTGATCAATAGTGACAGTGATGAGATAAGAGAAAGGAGACCACAGCTATTTCTTGTGTGTTTGCTTTTCCTTACCCTTCAACTGGCAACAATTTTCACTAATAAGAACTACACTTAATCAGCGCTACTAAGGACTTCCTGTGGGTGTGACAGTATGAAGTCTCCTTCAGGTAAAATGTGGTTCCATTTCAACAGTTCCATAAGTCTCCCTGGAGAGCAGCCAGGTGGCCTCCACCACAGCCACCCTTCTGTAATGTAAAGCACAAACCACATAGGAGAATTCAGCAGGAGACTAAGACGTCTGGGAAACTCATCATAGTTCTTTTTTTCTTTTTGGTTGGTCGTGGGGCTTGAACTCTGGGCCTGGGTGCTGTCCCTCAGCTCTTCAGCTCAAGGCAAGCACTCTTACCACTTGAGCCACAGCACCACTTCCAGTTTTCTGAGCGGTTTATTGGAGATAAAGAGTCTCATGGCCTTTCCTGCCCAGGCTGGCTTTGAACCATGATCATCAGATCTCAGCCTCCTGAGTAGCTAGGATTACAGACATGAGCCATCGGCACCTGGCTTCATCATAGTTCTTGAGGCCCATAGTTCCTAGGCATTGAAAAGGAAGGACGTCCAGGTCCTCTTTCCTTATCCAAGCGATAGCGACCAACATCTTAAGACTACTGGTAGCTCAAGTGATAAATGTGTTATTGCTTCTTACATCTATGAGTTCTTATAAGTACTATGCATTAGGTATCAGGTGTTCTTTAAAGTTCTCTTTTAAATAGTTCAACTAGACATTTGAAGACAGACCAAAGATGGAGAGTACATCATCTCCTCAACACTGTTCCCAGTAACACAGCAAAATGAGCAAAAAAGCAGAGGTGGACTTTGTTCTGAGCAAGTCTCTTTCCCTTCCTGGTAAACATACCCATCTTTATCTTAAATGGTTTGTTACATCACATATCACTTTCTATCCTTTATCAAGCACATCTCTATCCTCTGACAAAGTATAGGTTTCCCCTGATTTTTGGTTGACTTCGGTTATGGGCTGCACATGTCTCCCCAAAATTCATCTCAGGAAGCCTTCAGGCCTTAGTCCCTTATCATGTGACCATATTAAGATACAGGGCCTTTAAAGAGCTGATGAAGTTGAAGTGAAGCCATTAGCTTGGGCCCTAATCCAAGCTCATGGCAATGAGAAGAAATATGGCCTTACAGACTCAGGGATGCGCATGCACTTAGAAAGGCCATGTGAGGACACAAAAAGAAGACAGCCATCTGAAAGCCTAAGGGAAAGAACCCTCAGGAGAAATCGGAGGCCTTGACCTCGGACTTGTAGCCTCCAGAACTGTGAGAAAATGCATGTCAGTTGGGTAAGCCACCTAGACTGGTATTTCGCTATGGTTGGCCTAGCAAATTCACACAATTGTAGAGGTATTTGCTTAATGCTTCCTGCCCTGAAGCTGGGGTGGTCAATCATACCCAAATCCGATCACATATACATCCACATTCACCCACTAGGAAACCCTCCTGGATTCTCTGGCGTCGCCTGCAGACAAAAAGCCACATTCCCTTGAGTGGAGGATGGAACTCTTTGTGATCTAGTCCTCGCCTCATCATTCTACCTCTCACATCTAGGGCCCTGAGCTTGTCAAGTTCTTGCCATTCACAGAAGGAGAGCTTATCTATAGATTTCTTTCTACCTGAATGAGGACCTTCCAAGAGTCCTGCTATATTCTGTTCATTTTTGTATCCCCAGCAGGCTCCAATAATTAATTACCAAATGACTGGATGAATGAAGAAATTATTCTATTCTGGCTGAGAATCATACACATATAAGTAGTTTGTGTATCTCCATTTTGCATTCTTCATGCCTTTATAATATTACAAATGCTATTTTAATTTTCTTCTAAGATATCGTCAGCTGATATCATACATCCTGGGCCAAACTGTTCATTTACTAATGAAATGAATTTACTAATGAAATCTGATATCTTTTTGAGGAATAGTGCTTATTTGCTTTTTTCCTTATTTATTTTTGTTTAATTGTGACAGGCTTTTGCTTAAGCTGCCTTTAAACTCCTCTCTCAGCTCTTTGAGTGCTGAGATTACAGATGTGTGTCACCATGCTCAGCTAAATCTGATTATAAAAATAAGTCATAAGGGAAAATTCAAATTCTTTGTTGCCCCAAGGGGCAAAACAATTTGCTTACACATAGTAAAGACATGATTTTGTTAAAGGATGGATATTTAACTGAATAAATAAAATTTACACATCCCCAAAACATGTTACTGTTTCCAAAGAGAAAATCAAAAATTTTTTGTTTAACATTGTTCACTTAAAGATTTTTATTTCTAGTTTTGTTTCTGGGATTCAGACTCAATAGAAGGAGTTAATGAAATGGTCATTCATTATATGAAGAAGGTGCCTATATTTCTTCTTTGCTAGATCTCTTCATCTCAAAGTCTCACCATAAGCCTCTCAGGCAAATTGCTACTGTTTTGACAGCTGGCTTTGTAGAGATTACTGTTTATAAATGAGCCTATGGCCCAAGCCCACACAGGACAAGCCTGTGTATCTTCTCAGGCCCTCAAGTCACCGGGTCACATGAAAGAATCCATTCTACTTTATGTACAAGACTGGCTCTTTCCTTTGTTTCCAACAGAAAAAAAACATCAAGGAGCAGCAGGGTGCTACTGACCTCTCATCTTCTAATTTCCAGCCTTTTTGAAATTCCAATCTTGCAAAGTCTTCCCAGATCAGAATCATTTCTTCTATGGAGTGGGAAACTGAGACATACTGACAACATAACTCTTGTAAGGTCACCTAGTAATGTATCTGTGATACACAACACCTGATTTTGCAGACTAGGCCTCTCCTCTTTTACTATATCACACTATGATAAAGGTAATTTTTTTCTTTTCTTTTTTTTTCTTTTTGTCAGTGTGGAGCTTGAACTCAGGGCCTTGGCACTGTCCCTGAGCTTTCTCACTTAAGGCTAACATTCTACCACTTTGAACCACAGCGCCATTTCCAATTTTCTGGTGTATAATTGGAGATAAGAGCTTGATGCACTTCCTGCCTGGGCTGTTAGAAGTGATTCTCAGTTCTCAGCCTCCTGGGTATCTAGGACTAAAGGCGTGAGCCACCAGTGCCCAGCAAATGTAATTTTTTAATCATAGGTATGTTACAGTATTTGCTTCTCAGATCAGAAAACTTTAGATGAGAGAAACAAAGTCGCTTTTCTGAAGACTGCCAATGATCATAAAAGCTGATTCCTAAATCCACCACCAACTTCAAGTATCATCCAGTAACACATAAGGCACATACACAATCTCATTCTTCATATTTCATGGACCCTATAAACTGCTCTGATTTAATTTTGGGGCTACTTCTCTATTATGGCTTGATCTGAGAAGTCCTCTGAAGGCTAATGCTTGGGGCCTAGGGATTGGATTCTGTGGATTCAGACAATTGAATAAAGTGTCTTTCAGGAAAATCAGTATTTTGTGTCTGTCCATCCCTTTGGCAATAAGAATTAGAGGTATGGAAGAAACAGAAACCCATAATGTGTGTAACATAATAGTAAGAGAACAGAAGGTCCACCCATGTACACACAGAGATGTTCAAAGTAGTGTATCAAGAGCATGGTTCCTTCAATATTTCAGTTTTCATGAAAGCACTCAGATAAAGCAATTATCTAGCTGAAATCTTTTCAATCACTACCTTATGTTCAAAAATCTTTCCATAATGTGTTTCCTCAGCTTTCTACCTTAATGAGAAAAGTATACTAAAAGTGTAAAATTGAAAAAGCCATGGAGAAGGAAAACCCATAGAGCAGAGTTGGACAGATGGCTTCCTAGAAAGTCATTTACTGTTGCACAGTCCTATAATTCTATAAAGCTAATGCACAGGATTATTTTCTGGGACTCTACTTGTGAGTTTACTATAATACAATGGCTGAACTTAAAGGTCAAACAGGAAGCAAACAGACTGACAATCCATCCTGTGAGGGTTGTGCTGCTCCAAAAGATGTCTTCATGACGAAACTCTGCTACTTGCTTCCAACATCCTATTCTGTGGTCATTCCATTTGATCACCATTGATTTTTCAGAACCTCAGTCATGTAGAAGCCTTGATGAGATTCTTCTCTCAGCTCTAGCAGATGGTCAGGGCAATGACTTACAAGAAGTTGTATAATCCTATTATCTTGGTTCAGAAGCACATAATTTTTATTCGCATGGTGTGGCAAAGGCGAGAATACGGGGAAAATTTTTGTACATAAAAAAATTATGAATCCTTATCTTGGGGTTCATTTCGCCTAACATAAACTTACCTGACCTTTTCTGCTTTTCTCAGACATACACTAGTTATTGCAAATAAGGGAAACCATGGGACCTGTTTCTTTGGGCCTGGCTTACTTCACTTAATATAATTTTTTCCAAGTCTTTCCATTTCTTTCTTTCTTACGATTGTTTCTAACATATTTATAAGATGATTTCTTTGTAGCTTTTTATGTCCCTCCCCCACGGTATAATCCCTGTTTTCACTGTACTTGATGTTGGTATAATTCTTGGAGGGGAAGGGAAAAAACAAATGGTTTAAATGGGGATACAGGTGGCCCCATTGCAACAATGAGATGTGCAAGTCATTATGTTGAAAAACGAACTTTACAAATTTGGTGTGGCGGTTGGGGAGGTTGGGGGGGGAGATGAAGATGGGAAGGGATGGGAAGGCGAAACAAAGGAGGAGGCAACAATGCTTGATAAGAAATGCACTCATTACCTTGCCCATGTAATTGTAACCCCTCTGTACGGTATTTTCACAATAAAAAAATTATGAGAAGGCTGGGCAGTGGTGGTTTATGCTTGTAATCCTAGCTACTCAAGAGGCTGAGATTTGAGGATCATGGTTCAAAGCTAACCAGGGCAGAAAAAAATCCATGAGACTCATTTCTAATTAACTACCAGCACACCAGAAGTAGAGCTGTGACCTTGAGCAAAAGTGCTCAGGGATAGCACCCAGGCCCTGAGTTCAAGCCCCACAAGCTACAAAAAAAATTATGAAGAAACTTGAATGAAAGAACATAATTGAAAATGAATTTACTATGGTTAAAGATACATTAAGTCTGGCAACAAAGTTCTGAGCCGTGACACCTGATAGCTAGGCTCCTTAAGACCCTTAAACACAGCTGGAAAATTACTATCCTTGAACTTGAATTGTAAAAAACAAATCCTTTGATTATTATAAGCCCTGGAATTCAGAGTTCCTCTAGGTAAAATGGGAGAGTGGTCCCTTTATCCACTGAACTCTAGTATTGTCCTGCTATGTCTGGAGTACTGACAGTAACCCTCTACCTTTAGAATAAAATGAACACCTGAGAATAGTAAGAAAAATACTGAGGACAAAAAAAGCCAAAACTAGGTTTCTGATGTCACTACTGAGCCCTTGAATAATTAGATGCTGAAAAATGCATTACCCCAGAGTTCTTGTTATATAAGGAAATAAATCCTGTATTGTTGAAGCCATTTTGTTTCTTAAAACCAAAAGACTCCTAAATTATTTAACTTATTATAACTTCCACAGCTCAATTGATAATATTCCACTGACCATATGCCTGTATATCTTCTATTATTTTTCACAAAAAAAATCTGGTAAGATATCCCAACTTAATCTGCTACCTCTGGAAAAGATGCTCAGAGTCCTTATAAATGAAATTAAAAGAGGAGATGGTAATTACGAGGTTTTGAACTAACACATATGATTCTTACTCATATATATTATATTACAAAAGACCTTAAATGTTAACCAACTTAGTCTTCATGACAACCCCATAGTAGAGCATTATTAACCCCTGTCACAGATAAGGTAAATAAAGTCCATGAAGTTTATGATGAAGAGAGAAAAGTGGATAACCTGGTGAAGGATACTGAAAGTATGCAGAATGCATCCCAAACTCAGCAGATCATATTATTGTGAGCAAGAAAATGGCAGTGAACTGGCTTCATGAGAGCTCATTAAAGTTCCAATTGAATTGTGAGGTTACATCAGTAGAGAATAGGACTCAACAGGACTAAATTAGATTCTCAGGGGTCTGAATCTGTAAGTACTTGCCTTGGAAATGGTGAGGAGCAGTGATGTTGAAGAGATAGGATCTAAAGCCAATGAAAAATGAGCTGAGCTGCCTAAGATTTGAGGAATGTAATAGGATAAATTAAAATGACTGGCTTCTCATGATCTATTCATTTCTGTTTTAGTAAGTATTCAAAAAGCTTCAAAAGCTAACTCCCTTCAGAGTGGTTATGTAATCGGAATTCTTCATAGATTTAGGATCATAAACCAAACTTTGCTTCCTATATCCATCCCATAGCTATATATTATAAACATATACTTTTTAGTATTCTTGAGAGCCTTATTCATTTATTAGCCTCAACTTACCTTAAAGACATGCCAGATACTGCCTGCAACAGACTCAGAACAGCCTCCAATATGAAAGGAACTTCAAACGTCTCACCAAGTCAAAGTCCTACTTATTTTAGATTCTAATAAAGATATTGCAAAGTATGGTTTATAACGAGTTAAAATAAGGTAGATATACATTTTCAGTATGACAGTTTTCTGCCTATCATAGTCAAAGGGCACACATATAACCAAAATGAACAACACCAAACCAAGAATAAACCTATGGCGTGTAAGTAACCAAAGTATGTAGATATTGTTAATCAGTATAGCACAAAGATCCTTCTCAACAAAATGCTTCAGGGATTTACTTTCAGTCCATCAGAAATGGCCACTGTGATGAACTCTGTCTGCCATACTTGCATTGAAACACTCTCAAAACGAGCATAGAAATTAAGATAGCTCTCATCTAGAAGAAAAATATGTGTGGAAAAAAATAGTGTGTATTCACTTTCCCAACACTCTTCTGGTTCACCCAAATCTTGTTTTACTAGCTCCTATTTCTTGTGCATAAAAATGGATTCTTAGCCGGGCACCAGTGGCTCACAGCTGTAGCTCAAGTAGTGGAACACCAGCCTTGAGCACAAAGAGGCTCTGGGACAGAGCCCAAGCCCAGAGTTCAGGAAAAGAACAGAACAGAACAGAAAAGAAAAGAAATGAAGAGAAATGAAGAAAAGGAAAGGAAAGAAAAGAAGAAAATCAAAGAAAAGAAGAAAAGAAAAGGACACTTAGATGAATGTTTGATTTCATTCAATTTTCTTTTACTAGTTTGATTGAAGGGTTAAACCTTTCCTTAACATGAATATTAAACTGAGCAGAGACCATGAAGCACAGGAACCAAAACAGTTAATTAGCAAAGTCACCAAGGCTCGTAGCAAGATGCAGGAAGCACGCCTTAGGAAGCAGCCCATTTTTTCTTGTAATAAAGAAAATAAAGACAGTAATTTCAAGAACATTTATTAACCCCTCAGTATGGGTAATAGCCATCAGCTGTGGGTCTGTCAATCTTACATTAACATAAGCTACTGCATTTTGCTTTTCAATGGCACAATAATGCCCATGATACTATAGATACACGCTAATGCTAGAATTTTGAGAACCAAACGCTGTATCTAGCAAATGTTTTTCAAAGAATTTCACTCTCAATGGTCACTTGCTCCCAAAAATGTATTTATGTAAAAAAAGGAAAGAAGAATAAAGAAAGAATAAATGAAAGAAAGCAAAAGAGGTTTTTTTTAAAAAAAAAAAAAAAAGGGAAGAAAATTAGGGAAGCATTGATTGAGCGAGCATTTTTTTCAACTCATTTCAAGATCATCTATTCCCATCACCAGCAATTTCTCCAATGGGTAGAAACACGAGAAGAGACTTTGTATGTATGCACGATTCTATATTGGTGTATAACATAAAATAATGGAATAGCGATAAAACAGAAAAGAAAAGCTTTATAATAGTCAGGACACGCCAACCAATTTTAAATTGAATTACACAGCCTGCTAATCTTTATGATGGGATACAATTTCTTTCAACATTATGCATTCTACTGAATTTCCAGCGCTTCCCCCCCCCCACTTCCTGAGCTTCGGACCACATGAGCTCCTCCCTACCGCTCACTCTCCCACCCCCACATCTGCACGCTCAAAGGCATGGCTGTCTTCCACCCCCAAAAGCATTGTTCCTGTTGACTAGGAAGGCAAGGACATGGCTCTGTGTAAGATTTTACTTTTTTAAAAATACCTATTGTTAGTTGGTGTGTATCTAACACCAGGGTATAACAAAAACAAATACACATTTTCTAAAGAAGGCAAACTCAAACATACATGTATGTTCTATTTAAGGCCAACATACTGATACCGAGGTGCTTTGTTTTATTTTGAAGATCAATGTATAGAACACTGTCCATACTATGTACTGGATGAAGCATCTACAACACAAATTCTGAACCATTCAAGTCTAGTGATAACGGCGTGGAACATAAGCCTGTATGCCTGGAGCATCTTTACCCAGTTTGTGCCTTCCTTCTATTAGGTGAGAAGTGATAGAACAGATTATTCTTCAAAAAGGAAAGTCTTGATCTGTGAGCATACACAATCCCAAACGTCAAGAAAGAAGAAGAAAAGATAGTGAGAACATTCACGACAAGGCTTTTTAAAACTGTTCCTCCTCCTGTCACAGGAAAAGGAGCCTCTATATTTTCCTTTGTAAAATCATATATGAACTATGACTTCCTAATAGTTACAAAGGTTTAAGTTCCTTCAATCTTATGCCTTGGACACCTTACACTATGGAATATAATTCTATGGTATAGTTTTCACTTGATTATAATAAAAGGAATATAATATTATGGTGCATTTTTCACTTGATTATAATAAAAGTGAAAAACGTGTCCATGGGCACTGACTTGTGAGCAACAAATTCATGCTCTTCATCACCTGTATTTAGGATTTGTTGTAAAATATTTCTCAGGCAAGCAAAGAGCTCATCCGTAAATCCAGGTTTAATCATATGACTCAACCACTTTGGAAAGTAGTATGGAGGTTCCTCAAAAGACTCCACATAGAGCTCCCTTATGACCTAGCAGTCCCAGTTTTGGGCATTTACCCAAATGATCACAAACAAGACCATACTAAAATTACCAGCACAACTATGTTTATTGCAACTAAGATATGGAACCAACCCAGATGCCCCTCAGTAGATGAATGGATCAAGAAAATGTGGTACATATACACAATGGAATTCTATGCCTCCATCAGAAAGAATGACATTGCCCCATTTGTTAGGAAATGGAAAGACTTGGAAAACATTATATTAAGTGAAGTAAGCCAGGCCCAAAGAAACATAGGTCCCATGGTTTCCCTTATTTGCAATAACTAGTATATGTCTGAGACAAGCAGAAAAGCTCAGATAAGTTGATGTTAGATGAAATGAACCCCAAGATAAGGACTCAAGTGGTTTTTCTTTCTTGCTATTGTTTCTAACATATGTATACGGTGATTTTTTTTTTTTGCTTTGTATGTCCCTCCCCCACGGTATAACCCCTGCTTTTACTGCATTTGATAGTGGTATAATTTGGGGAGGGGAAGGGAGAAAACAAATTGTAGAGAGGGATACGGGTGGACCCATTGCAACAATGAAATGTATAAGATGCTATGTCAAAAAATGAACTTTACAACTGTAGTGGGGGGACAGAGATGGTAAGGGGAAACAAAGGAGGAGGCAACAATGCTTGATAAGAAAATGTACTCACTATGGTATTTTCACAATAAAAGACTTATTAATAAAAAAAACTTAGAACTACTCACAAACTAGAAGAAACAAAACAACTACCAAGACTCCTGCATGGTATTTGTTTAGGATCATTCTAGATAGTTGACATACTCTTAACTGGAAGTCTCCAACCCTTGTCCCCCACATGCTGGCTACTGCCCAAAGTGCCCCCACAGTGAACAGTCATCCCTAACAGACTTCTGTTCTCTGTATGACTGTCCAAGAGACAGCTGGACCATCCCCAAACCAGTTGATGACTGCTGTGCTTTGTTTTTGCATAATCAACTAATATAATTGTTTATTACTTTAAAATCCTAAAAATCTAAAAGGACTCAGATAGTTTCATGAGCATCTTTACAATCCTACTTATGAAAAACTAAATCAAAATAGAAGTGGAATAAATATAAGAAATTGTAAATGATGAAGGGAAGGATTTACTCCCCTACCAAAAAACACAGGAAAACTAAGCTCTCATCATTGCATCCATGTTGAAAGGCAAGATTGTGATGCTACCGTAGAGAACTGGCCACCCACTTACCCAAACGATCACATACAAGGCCATACTGCAGCTACCAGCACAACCATGTTTATCGCAGCATTATTCATCATAGCTAAGATATAGCACCAACCCAGATGCCCCTCAGTAGTTGAATGGATCAAGGAAATGTGATGTGTGGGTACATGGATAGATAGATAGATAGATAGATAGATAGATAGATAGATAGATAGATAGATAGATAGATAGATAGATAGATAGATGAATGGATATATAATTGAATTCTATGCCTCTATCAGAAAGAATGACTCTGCCTCTGCTTCATTTGTTAGGAAATGGAAAGACTTGGAAAAAATTACATTAAGTGAAATAAGCTAGATCCAAAGAAACATAAGTCCCATGGTTCCTTTATTTGTAATAGCTAGTATATGTCTAGGACAAGCAGAAGAGGTCAAAAGCTATGTACAGATGCCCATATAAGCTGATGCTAAACAAAGTGAACCCCAAGATAGGGACACAAGAGATTTTATCTTTCTTGTTGTTCTTTTTAATGTACTTATAATGTACTATGAGATCTTTTTTGTTTCTTTGTATGTTCTTCCCCCATGGCATAACCCCTGCTGTCACCGTATTTGATTCCAGTATCCTGCATCTTGTATATACATTTTTCTAATATGGGAAGGGGAAAGAAAATAACAAAATGCTGAAATAAGGATACAGGATGACCCATTGTAACAACGAGATGTACAAGACACTAAGTTGAAATTGAACTTTACAACTTTCGGCGGGGAGGGAGAAGTTGGGGAGGTGGGGAGGAAAGGGATGGTAGGGGAAAAGCAAAGGAGGGAGCAACAATGCTCGATAGGAAATGTACTTATTACCTTGCTCACGTAACTATAACCCTTCTGTACAGTATGTTTACATAAAAATATATGTATAAAGAAAACTGGCTACAGCGCACACACAAATCTGTGGGCTTAGAAATATATGGTTATTCAAATATAAGGTTATCATGGTGTAACTAAACACATTTCAAGCCCCATCACACTGAAGAAGAGGGCATAATTAGAGCTTCTGCTACACAGAGTTGCAAATGCCTGTCTACTACCCCTCAAAACCTGCACAAGCAAAGCTCTCACATGCCTTTTGCTTTTTGCCTACTTTTATGGAAAAACAATGACAATTTAACTTCATGATGGCAAATGGACAACTTTAAGATTCACTTCTGAGATGATATGAAAGTCACTTTTAGGCTCTGTGGTTACTTTGCTCTCTAAATCCAGATTTTCTATAAAGAATGGGTCCATCAAAAGCACAATGAAAGTACTAAAATATAAACCCTGTTTCCTAAGTCCCCAACAAACTCATAAATTACAGCTAAGTAATCCTCTCCTAATAGAAACTCTAGGACTTTTTGTACCACTAAGAATCATTACCACCATCATTGCCATCAATCAAACCATTATTATATACTTTGAGTTGACTATCAATGCCAAAGTCAAATAACAAAGCAAATCAGCTTGAAGTGCTTGGTGAGCATGGGATCTCAAACATCTGAGTCATAGGATTGATTTAGAATCAGAAAGTAAAAAGCTAAGGCAATTTGGTTTTAGAATGTCTTTTTAAAAATTTTTATTGTAAAGGTGATTGTAACGTAACTGTAAGTAATGAGTAGATTTCTTTTTGAACACTGTTAACCCCTCCCTCATTTTCTCCTTGACTCCTTTGACGCCCAAGTTGCAAAGTTCATTTCCAATATAGTATCTAGTGAGTATCACTGTTGCATTGGTTCACCCTTTGTCCCACTGTTCCCGTGATTCCCCTTTTATTCCCCAAATCAAATAAACTTACATACAAGACAAAAGGTACAGAAATAAAAAAACAGTGAGAACAAGGAATAAACCAAAAGAAAAAAGAAAAGAAAAAAAAACAGTACACTAAAAACACAAATAACAAAAAACCCTCTTGTTTCCATTTCTTGGACTTCATTTTGATGAGCATCATTTTATATAGTCATATGCACATAGCTATTGAGCTATTTCCCTCATTTGTAATAACTAGAATATGTCTAGGATATTCTTAGAAGAGAATCACAATAGCTCAATAGCTATATGCATATGACTAAATAAAATGATGCTAAAACAATTTTGTCCTTCACATTTTACAGAGGAATCAAAGCTCAGAGGCTGAATGTTTTACAGTGAGCTGTCTGTCCTCCCAGCCAATGCCAGCTTCCTCAAAATACCAAGAGAGCTCACTTGCCATCCTATTTCCAAAGGAGAAAACCACAAAAGCAGAGGGGAAGTGGAGCCCATGTAGTGACAAGGAGAAGCAACACAGCACAATTGCACTGTACATCTTCATCCTGATGTTACAAGAAAAACGGTGCTATTTTTCTCTGCTTCTGAAATCTGAGCTGAGTTAATAATAATAAAAAAGAAAACTTGGGGGGGCTTTAATTTCATAATGCATACAAAATTTACCAGACTAACATCTAAAACTGGTTGATCAATAATCCATGTTATAGTTAGCTGCTGCATTAATTATTCATTTTGGATGTACTAAGCGTAGTTTAAAAAATGAATTCCGGATGTGGTAAAAGCTAACAAATATAAGAAACATAACCAAAATTGAAAGACCTTTTTTTATCAAATAATTCATTTCTGGGATGTTATTATAAACAAACAAACAAACAAACTCTCATCTCCAAATAGAAACATCTTGATGAAAGGACTATATAATTTTTATAATTATGTATATTTTATAGGCTATTGCAAATGCTAAAATCAAATGCCCCAGACTAGTCCTTACTTCAAAATATTATACATAAAAATGACATATAAAACCATATCAAAAGGTGATAAAGTGACAAAAATGCTGGTGCAAGAATATTAGCAAACATAGGCAAGAAAAAGTAGGAAAGAAAAAGCAAACAAAAAAATGCTCATTTGGGAAAAAGTTCAAAAGAGAAACTTGAAGGCTGTTATGTCTGGTTGCTAAGGCTTCTGACGATACAAGTGTAGCTGCTTAGGAGTTGAGTGGAGCTGCCTGGAATTCAACAAGCATGCATCCACAGGGCCCAGGGAACACTTCTTTATACCGTATAAAAGCATCTGATGGAAAAGCAGTAGTCCCTGCCAGGAATAACATTCTACATAAATTCTACAATATTTTAAGTAAAAATGAAAAATTACCCCCTACCCCTTTCCTCATGTAATAAAACAGAAGAAAAGACAAAAGGAGGGAAAAAACCTTACGGATACCATGTGGTGATATAATTGGACATTTTGAATGGAATCTCCCTATTTTGGCCAAACTCCAAACGTCCCTATCAATTCACAACTCTGGAAGGTACTTTCAAGTTTCCATAAGGACTAGGCCAGGCCAGCGGCACACATGGTATGTGAATGTTGAAGTTTCTAGGACCACCAAACCTGTTAACAAAATCCTTTGCATGTCACTATTAGCCAGCTGTCTAGAAGCCGTCCATCAAAACTATTTTATTTGGCATTTTACTTAAATCAGTAATGTCTGTAATTCATTAGGATGCCAGGTAGTTAGTTCCTTTTAGAGCCAAAAAATATATTGGTTAAGTCCTTAATGTAACTATATATTCAAATATTTTCCAGAACAATGTAAGTACTAGCAACAAGTCACATACAACTTGGCTCCATTCCACTGCCCCTCCAGCCCAGCCCAGGACTCCATGATCTTCTACAGTGCCTCTCAGAGCTGCATGATCCAGAGCCTGGCCTCCATTCTAAACTGTACCATCTCTAGCTGTTGATCAAGAATAACTTCCTTGTGAACTTACAGGAAGGATTAAGGGAGATAATAAAATATCTCCCTTAATAACTACCTAATACAGTCTTATCACTTAGTATTCAGAAATTCTCATACCTATGATTTAGAAACCTAAGTAAAAATTCAAATTTCATATGACTAGGTGTCTGTGATGACACCTCCCTCCTTAACATAGGGAAGGAAGTAAGAAACAGTGTTTTGATTTAGTTGGACTTCATTGGATTTTTGGAAGCAATGCATGATTTAAGACTACATCCTTGAATTTAAAAAAATATGTACTACAAAGAATGTCATTAGCTAACTTGGGAGGGATGGGGGAGGGAAAAAGGGCGAAAAATGAAGAAGGGGATAACAAATTAGACAAGAAATGTAATCACTACCTTATTCATGTAACTGCAAGCCCTCTGTATATCACCTTGAAAAAATATTTATAAAACAGTTTAAAACAGAAAAGGAATATTATTAACAAAGTTTGAGAAGAGTTTATAGGCGATAGAATCTTATCAACTTAACCTTGATTTCTTAATTTTGATCATTGCTGTTAATGAATATCTAGATTCCTAGGAAAGATACACTGAACTATTTAGAGTAAATGGGCATAATGTCTATAACATGCTTTCAAATGCTTCAGAAAAGGGATGCAGAGAAGGACAGGAAGAGAGACAAAAGAAAGGAGGGAAAAAGAGAGGGAAGGAGCAAGGGAGACAGAGAGAAAGGAGAGAGAGAGAGATTGAGGGAGAGAAAGAGAGAGAGAATATGATAAAGCAAATATAAAGCATTAACAATTGGGGAATCTAGCCTATCCCTGGTGATTCGGGTCTGTAACCCTAGCTACTCAGGAGGCTGAGATTTGAGAATTGCAATTCAAACCAAACCAGATAGACAAATATGAACTACTTTTATCAACAATTTACCAGCAAAAAGTTGAAAGTAGATATGTGGTTCAAGAGTGCCATCATTGAGCAAAAAAGCCAATCAAGCAAGTGTGAGACACTGAGTTCAAGGCTCAGAATTGGAACAAAAAGGAAGGAAGGGAGGGAGGGAGGGAAGAAGCAAGGGAGAGAGGGAAAAAGGAGGAAAGAAAGAAGGGAAAAGAAAGGAAACAAGGAAGGAAGGAAGGAAGGAGGAAGGAAGGAAGAAAAAAAGAAAAAGGAAAGAAAAGAGAAGAGAAATGAAAATGAAAAACAATTAGGGAATCTGGCTGAAGGATTTAAGGAAGTACAATGTATTATTCTTGCAACTTTTCTGATACGTGAAAGTATTCCAAAATAAGAAGTATAAGGAGTATCGCGTGCTCACTTTGGCAGCACATGTACTAAAACTAGAATGATACAAAGAAAACTGGCATGGCCCATGTGCAAGGTTGATTCACAAAGTCATGAATCCTTCCTTACTTTTCATAAACTGCTTTGTTTAACTTTGTGCAACTACTTAAAAACAACAATAATAAAAGGGCTATAGAAGCATTATCTAAACACATTAATTAAGCATGTCTGTTATAAACCCAGTACTGGGTGGGGAGGAGGTAATAGCAGTAGGAGGATCTGGAGTTCCAAGCCATCCCCACAAAGGTAAGATTTTGTCTCAGAAACAAAATAAAAACAAAAGGGCTGGAGAATGGCTCAAGTGATAATGCACACATGTACACACACACACACACACACACACACACACACACACAACTAATCAGTTGGGGCCAGACAATGGCACAAAAAGCACAGTTAGATATGCAACATGTCTGACATCAGACTCCTATCCTTGGTTCCTCTCCACTCTTCATTCGGGCCGAGGTTTGCTCGGTGTGCAAGCAGGAATGGCTATATTGAATTAGGGGTAGGATACTCTGGTTATGTCTGTCCTCTTCCCTTTCATCTTCCTCACAGAACTCCAAGTGAGAATGTGTAGGAAGAGCTAATGATTTACCATGCATCTCTGATGAACACTGTATTATTTGCATCATAATATTTTCATTTCTTCCCCTGCACATAATACCACGTTGACAGCAAGGTCAGTTAAGTTACTATAAAGGATTTTTAATGAAAACAATTATAAATTTAAAATAACTGTGTTTAAAGCATTTAACAGTCACCAGGGTCAAGTGATTACAACAGTTACAAGCCCCATGGGATGTGTTCACACCAAAACAAAGTGAATAAATTACCTCAGCTGGCGCATGCAATCGCTAAGTGACCACAGGGGTCAGGCCGAGGGGAACCCTGAAGATGTTCATGCAACACCAATAATGAAAATTTATCAGTCAAAGGTGGGGAGGGGGAAATCAAGGATTAGTGAGTCAAGTGACAGACTGGAAGCAGAACTGAGTCTCCATGTGGCTCGAAGGGCCAGGGAAATGTCATTCAAAAACCCAGGGGACAGCTGGAATCAAGATTCCTAGAAATGATATGCAGGCAGGGCTGGGGGAAGTGGGAGCATTAAAATGGAAATCATCTATGCAGTATCAGCAAATTCAAGGCTAAACCCAAGCATAGAAGAAGGTCTGTTCTCCTCCAAGTACCTACAGCAGGGTCTGGAAATGTATTGGTCTGTTTGCTCTGTAAGGAAATGATCGGGCAGGATGTTAACAATATATGACAATCTCTAATTTTTATACAAAGTCTTCCATGGATGTTCATAAAACTTCATCCTCCTATCTCTGAGATTACTGTCTCTTATTATAAAAAGACCTTTCTGAAGCTCAGTGTAGCAACACAGTTCATTCAGGAATGCCCAGTGAGAAATTGAGGAAAACTGAGCACTTATTATTATTTTTTTAATTAATGTACTTTATTGTTATTGTAAAGCCAATGTACAGAGGGGTTACAATTACACGAGTCAGGTAATGTGTACAATTCCTTTGGTGTAGTGTCTTCTGTCCCCTCATTCTCTCCCAGTCCCTCACTCCCATCTCCACCCACGAGTTATATAGTTCACTTTTATCAAAGTCCAGTGAGCTCCACTCCTGCACTAGTGACTTAACCAAAAGAGAAGTACGGAAGTCCAAAAAGTAATGTATGTGAAATGGAAAACAGACATGAAAAAGGGAAAGGGATCAACTGGGAAGATCACCAGTTCCAGTCCACAGGTTAACTTTTCAATTGGCTTTTTTAGAATGAAAAGAATTCTAAAGCAGAAAGGAAATAAGAATGTCAGACAGAGAATAGTACCAAAATTGACAGTTTATGGGGTGCTTACTATGCACAAACTATAGTGCTGGCAACCTTAATAATGAAAAGGGACAAGAAAGATACTAACTGCATTCTTTATAGTGAATCTATTCACTCAATACACATGTTTTGAGCAATTTCAATATGTCAGACACGTCAGAACTTGGTAGATCATTCGGCAAGGCTAGGCCCTGACAAAGCTAGCATTCAGTAAAAGTTTGATGATCAATTAGAATACACAGAAATAGTTCATGTCCGATGTTATCAATGATGAAACACTTGAGCAAAAACAAATAGACTAAGAAAAACAAAGTGCAAAGGTTTAGTGGTGAAAACAAATTTAGACCAAAAAATATTGTGGCCAAGAAGATGAAGCAAGAAGAGAAAATGGTGAGATACAAACCAGCCTAAAGAGCAGGGGAAATGGAGGGATAAAGGGTGAACAAAGGCAACAGTGGTACTCACGCAACACTAAGTAGAAATTGAACTATACAACTTGTGGGTGGGAACAGGAGGGAAAAACTAGGAGAGATCGAGGGAAGGGCTGACAGTGTCCAAAAAAAAGTACTCTTCCCCTGACTTATATAACTGTAGACCCTCTGGACATCACCTTTATAATAACAATTTTTCTAAAATTCAAAAACAAAATAAGCTGGTTACTGGTGGCTTACACCTGTAATCCTAGCTACTCAGGAGGCTGAGATCTAAGGAACACAATTCAAAGCCAGCCTGGGCAGGACAGTCCATGAGATTCTTATTTCCAATTAACCACTAGAAAACCAGAAGTGGTGCTGTGGCTCAAGTGGCAGAGTGCTTGCCTTGAGCTGAAGAGCTGAGGGACAGCACCCAGGCCCAGAGTTCAAGCCCTACAACCAACAAAAATAAAATAAAATAAACAAACAAAAAGAACAGGGGAAAGACTAAAAGAGAAGTGAGTTGGACAAGTTGAACCAAGCTACAAAGAGCACTTAATGCACCCTAGCAGACCTGATTCTATGGGTTAATGGTTTCTAAGATGCACTCCACAAACCATCAGTCTGTGAGGAGGTTCAATGAATAGAATCTCAGCACTGTCAGTGATGAGGGCATCAATCCATCAGTGTTGTAAGGACCAAATAAGTCCATGTATCTAAAGGGCCAGGCAGTAAGTGTTGGTCATCATTATTGCAGGGAAAGGTGAATGGAAGGCTGAACTTCAGTCTCTCTTTAGATGAAACAGAGGCCTGGAAGACACTCAGGACGTAAACCTGACCAAAATGTAGCCATAGCTAGAAAAGGCTTAAGTGTTTCATTTAATGGCCATTTAAATAAGAGGGGAATTTAGGACAGACATATTAATTCAATGTGAGATATACATTTTAAGGTGTCTGTGTATGTTCTAATGCCTTTATCAAAGTATCTAGTCTCAAGTTAGATGTAACTATCTAGAGGGAGAAGAAGAGAGAAAGGAGAGACAGAAGAGGAACAGGAAGAAGGAGAGAGATCTTAATGAGTTAAATAATGTTTCAGGTGTTGGTTTGCAGAATTAACCCAGGATGAGAAAGGATATCACACCAAGAAGCCAAAACCCTGCTCCCTCAGCCTTCTAATAACAAATCTATACAAAGTAGACAGGCAGAGATATTTAAGCTCTCTGAGGTTAAATGCCTCATTTGTGAAACTAGGTAACAATACAGAACTGGCAAGGAGAGACCCTGTGCTAAAGCTGTGACTCTCCACTGTCTCTCTCTCTCTCTCTCTGTCTCTCCCTCCCTGTCTCTCTGTCTGTCTCATCTGTATCTCTCTCTGTCTCTCTGTCTATTCTCTGGCTGTCTATCTGTCTGTCTGTCTGTCTCTCTCTCTCTCTCTCTCTCTCTCTCTCCCCTTCTTCTCCTCCTCCACTTTATTTCCTTCTTCATGTGCAGTAACTGCCACAGCAGTCCCTAGAAGACATTTAGAATATGGTTTTTACTTTTTAATAGATGGTCTGGAGAAGTCAGGGACATTTTAGTTTCAAAGAGATTTTTATTTCATTTACTTATTGCTGATCTAATCTACTATAATGAAATGCAAAGATTTTCAAAGGAAGTATGCACCTGTTTTGGTTTTTTTTTTTTTCTGTGAGCAGGATGAGAGTAAGGATTATCTGCCTTGCCCAAGATGGGGAGATTCTGAAAAGGAGAACGTCGTTGCAATTGAAGGTAGGAACAGTGGAGTCACATTGAAGGTAGGGAAGTATAGTGATTTTTAGCTCCTTGTCCAGTTCTTGTGTTGGTTTTCGTGTGACCCCCGGCTGCTCTCTTATCTAACTGGATTTCCATCTATCCATCAGTAAGACAGAACTAATACTAGCTGCCCATATCAACTTCCCTGCACCATTATAAGCACTAATGACCTAATACACTCAAAGGTATTTTGAGTCCTGTGAAAGAAAGATGTCATATAAATGAGAGGCCTTATAATTAATGTAATTTAAGAAAATGGCTGTCCCTATCACAGAGGATTAAGTTCATGTGGATCGCAAAAAACCTTCTCATCACATCCTCAAGTCACTAATGATCCTTCCTAATGGAACAAAATCCAATCTTGCTTATTGGGGCATATTCAACCGTTCTGTGTTTGGATTCATTTTTCCCAGGTATTTTAACTTAATTCTATACTAAATTGAATGATACTTTAAAGTTAATTTTGTCCTTATTGAGAAAATGTGCTACTATATAAGCTAGACCATGAAGTAAATCACTTCAGGGGAAAAAAATAAAAGATGCTTCAATATAAAACAGAACGAGTTGTTAATAAGCATGAATCAACTGTTATTTGAATCAAGAAGTATTCTTACCCTATACTGTTACAAATAAGAAAACAAGATATAGTCACCTGACAGAATTCAAAGGTAACTCAGACATGCGTTAAAATCTTAGAATTATATATCAACAAGGAAAAGAAATAAAAATCTGGATGCACTTAAGTGAGAAAAAGAAGCTTTGTTAAATAAAATATAATTCTAGGATGATAAACTTGGAAAGCCAAATTATGAGTCAAAAACTGAAAAGAGGAGCCAGGCACTAGTGGCTTACACCTCCTAGCTACTCAGGAGGCTGAGATCTGACGATCACAGTTCAAAGTCAGCCCATGTAGGAAAGTCTGTGAGACTCTTACCTCCAATAAACTACCAGAAAACCAGAAGTGGTGCTGTGGCTCAAGTGGAGAATCACTGGTCTTGGAACTGAAGAGCTGAGGGACATCGCCCAGGCCCAGAGTTCAAACCCCATGACTGACAAAAACAAACAGAAACTGAAAAGTGGTAGTATATTCCAGTCATTCCAACATTTGGAAGGCGGAAAAAGGAGGATGGAAAGTTCAAGGCTAGTGTGGTTTGCAAGAGAAAGTCTTAAAACCCAAAGGCATGTTGCTTAGGGATAGAGCAATTCAATGACTGGGGGTTGATCCCTAGTACCTCAAACAAAACAAAACAAAACACTAAAAAATGAAATGCACAGGCATATCGGATATTAGTTTTAGGAATTAAACTGAAGATAAGAAACTTGGTAGTAAATACTCAACAATAAGTAACAGAGAATTCTGGGCTCTAGGGAACTTTAGCAGTCTCCTCTGCAAATTATGAAGAAAGTCCTCTTTTTTTTGTCCTTCTTAAAACCTTTGCCTGTTTATCAGGTATGACTATGACTATCAAATGCTCATGAAATGAACATTAGCAGTCTGTCTTACTCAGGTCATTTCTGAAAATCCTCTTTGAGAAATGCTAGGCACCGTATTCATTACTTAGCGTAGTTGTTACATCACTGTTCTGTTCAAAATGCAAATCCTAACTTGTCTGGGTCACCAGCTCCCATTTATCATAATGTTTGATTGTTCAGACAAAATGAGGAGCCTTAAATGTGTACAAATCATGCTTAGAAAGCATTCTGTGAATGTTTTAAACATGAACTAAACTCTATCCATGATATCCTAGCTAAAGCCTGATATGCTGGAGTTTACAATGGAAGCTGGTGGGCAGGGAAGGTTTCAGAAGGAAGGAAGTTGATCCTCAATAGGGAAAGTGAATGATTCTAGTAAAAAGAGGGAATTTCAGGAAGGTGGCAGGAGATTGAGAAAAAACATGTGGTTCAGAGGTTAACTAGAATCTGAGCAAAACATTCATGTCTGTTTGGCCTGAGGCTCTCAGAAAGGAGACAGTGTCAGGCTTCTGGTAGCCAGCTAGGACCACAGGGCTCATATTTTCCTCTGATTCACAGGCAAACTGGTTCATCAGCTAATGGGTCTCTGTGACCAAAGAAGCAATACGGTCACTTCTCTGAAGTTCTGTTCTTTTCTTTCCTCCATCTTCTGTCTTCCCAAGGAGTAAGAGAAACATACCCACAGGACACAAAGAAGGAATGGTGACATACTTGAAAATGTCATGATAACACCTTTCTATTTCTTGACCACTTACTCCTTAAAGGCACTGGCCATCTTTAATCTGATTTAACATCCCAACAATCCTTAGAGTTTAAATATGCTAAGCAGTATACTTATCCTTTTACAGATGAAAACTTAAAGATCACCCAACTAACTACAATGACACCAGGATTTAAACAGGGTTCACATTCATCTCTACATTTTGTACATCAGTACACACACACACACACAAGCACACACACACCACACCTGTGGCACACATATGGTATAGTATATATACTATGCATACAATTTATACACCCAGTAATAAGGTGTGAGTTGCAAGATCTACTGGCAATCTCAGGTTTTTTTATGCATCATGTGTTTGTTTTTTAGAAAAAGAAAGATCATGTAAACTTTCATAATTTAAAACAAAAGACTGCCATGAAGAGTAAAGATTTGCTGTCAATGAAGATGTTCAAAACTATGTAACAAACTCTCAAATACTGCTCAGGAAATTGAGAAAAAAATGAAATCTTTACTGAAGTACATTTGATAATATAGAATCAGTATCTTTTTCAAAAATACACATTGAGTGGGGGACATGGCTGAAAGGATTTAGTTCATACCTAGCAAGTTAGAGGTCCTGAGTTCAATCACCTGTACTACAAAAACAACAGTAAAAACAAACAAGTGGACTAAGCCCATAACCTTTGAAGATAAAAAGTCTATGTCTAGGAATATAAACTGTAAGCCTATTGAAGCATGCTTGCCAAGAGTGAGCAGGAAGGATTTCATCACACTAGTTCATATAATAGTAGTAGAACAAAAGTCCCTTAGTGGCCAGTAACATGCATCTAACTCACTAAGTCAGAGTGCATCTATGCATGAAAATGTTATGCCAACACACAGCATTAAGCTACAAGTTAATACACTTAGCTCTATTAATTCTGATAAATATTCATTAAATAGAAGCACTTAGAGGTTAAGATGTTTTTACTATTGTCTCAACTAAAAATGAGAGTAGAAACATTTCTGGAATGCTGTACACCAACTAGTGCTTACTTAGGAGACAAGATTACATAGGAATGTGCTTTCCATTTGATATATAATATACATTAAATTATTGATGTGGAAAACTGTTTATGATATAATGTTAGGATGAAAAACAGACTACAGAACAGTAGCGCAATTTTTGCTACAAGATGTGTGTGTGAAGGAAAGTAGGAAGCATTCTATAGGGATTCATCCTAAAATGTCTACATGATTGCCTCCATCCACAGGTAATCTTGCTTTCTTCTTTTCATAGATCTCTACATTCTAAGTTATCAGCAATGGACATGTATTTTTCAGGATAATAAATGTAGCTCCATCTGTGAAGGCTTTTCCTACTAAAGACTAGCTTCTAAACTTTTGGCCTACCAATATCAGAACCACTGGAAAAGGGACAGTCTCTAAAAAACAGTGTAATTAAAAAGTCCTCAGTTGATGCTGTATTAGCTTCATCATGTGACACTTTCAGCTGAAAGAATAATCCCTCTGAGAATCCTGTCCAAAACTGAACAATAAGAACAGCAAGTCCTTCTTGAGCATTTTGCACAGTGTACTGGAATCACTACTATCAGCCAACTGAAGTTTATGAAGTCATGTTAAAAGGAGGAGGAAACCAGATACTAGTGGTTCATGACAGTAATCTTTGCTACTTGTAAGGCTGACATCAGGAGGATTACATCTGGAGGCCATCTTGGGCACACTCATGAATTCACCCTTCAACCAATAGCTGGGAACAGTGGCACATTCCTGTCATCCTATCTATATCACAAGTCCTGAAATTGATGGGACTGTAGTTCCAGGCCATCCTGGGAAGAAATATCCGATAGATACCATCAGAAAGCATAAAGCTATAGAAGAAAGCATAAGAGGATCATGGTCAGGGTGCATCTGGGAAAAAAGCAAGCTCATTTCTCAAAAAGAAATAACCAGTGCAAAAGTGAACTAAAGGCATGGATCAGAAGTACAGCACCTGTTTAGTTTGCAAGCATGGAACCTTGAATCTAAACTCTAGTATTACTAAAAGGAGAAAACAAAAGGAGAACATGAAGAGGAAAAAGGAGGAAAGGAATGAGAGTCTTGAAACTATACCATATTAGACTACTTAATTTGCATCTGTAGGCCAAAAGTACAAGCAGGCAAATGAAATTCTCATAGTTTTATGTCTAGTCATTCACCTAGTGAATTTCAATAAACATTTGAGTACACTGAGTGTGTTCTAGCTTATAGTTAGAGTTCAGTCTATGAAGAGCATTCATTCGGTGCATGCTATTGTTTAGCAAGAAGAAAGACAGGAAAATGATTATATACCAACCAGAGGACAGGATGCATAGATGATTGACCAATGTATTTAAGGAAGCAACTAACTACCAGGAACTTCTGTCACAAAGGTTGAGTGAGGTCTTCTGGAGGAAATCATTCTGCAAGCAGGAATAGTTTACAATGGGAAACAGGTAGAAATAGTTATGTTACATGTGGAAATGGAAAGAAATTGGATGTGTATGCCACCAGCAGTGAAAATAAGAAAGTAGACACACAGGAGAGAAAAGACCTCCTAAAGCCCATTTGTGTAGCATCCACTGTCACACATGTAATAATTGGGTGGAAGGCTATCAAAAGCATTCTGAACTGTGTATGGTGGGTCACACCTACAATTCCAGCTGAAGGAGGAAAACATGCAGGAGGATCAAGATCAGACAGTAAGATGCTACATCAGAATAAAATATGAAAGTTAGAAGACAGCAGAAATTAGATCAAGTAAATGGTGGTTTTTCCAAGGGGTAGGTGGGAAGAACAATAGGGCCAAAGTGAACATGGTAAAATGACTCAAAAAGTGTGCCTGTAGGGAAAGTGTTTTTAGAAACTACTGATGTTCAGCATTTCAGAAGAAACAATTTTTTAAAAATCACATTTTGGGCTGGGAAGGTGGCTCAGTAGTAGAGTGCTTGTCTTGCATGCGTGAGTCCCTGGGTCCAATTCCTCAGCACAACATAAGCAGAAATAGCTGAACGTGGCACTGTGGCTCAAGTGATAGAGCGCTAGCCTTGAGCTGAAGAGCTGAGGGACAGCGCCCAGGCGGAGTTCAAGCCCCATGACCAAGCAAAAAAAAAAAATCACATTTTAACATACAAGTACTTTGTAATTAACGTATTTCTTTTGTTTGGAGGGGCAAGTGATACTAGTGTTCGAACTTAGGGCTTTGCTAAATAGACACTCTACCATTTGAGACATGTTCCCAGCTCTTTTTTTTTTTCTTCAAAATTTTCAAATAGGAGGGCTAGGAAGGTGGCTCATTGGTAGAGTGTTTGCCTTTCAGGCATGAGGCCCTGGGTTCAATTCCTCATCACCACATAAGCAGAAAAAGCCAGAGGTGGCACTGTGGCTCAAGTGGTAGAGTGCTAGCCTTGAGCTGAAGGGCTGAGGGACAACGCCCAGGCCCAGAGTTCAGGCCCCACGACCAGTTAAAAAAATAAAAGTTTTCAAATAGGGAGGGTCTTGTGCTTTTGCTCAGGGCCAACCTAGATCCCAGTTCTCCTATTTATGCTTCTTGTTTGGCTGGGATGACAGGCACATGACACCAAGCCCATATTATTTAGATAAGGCCTCTCATTCATTTTTTTTGTAGCCCATGCTGGCCTGGACCCATTGATCACCAATAGGATTACAAGTGTGGGCGACCACTCCAGGCAACAAGTCACTTTCAAAGCCAAATTTGTAATTAAAAAATATTTTTGCCAAGGTCAACAAAGGAATCAGTACAACAGTTGGGTGTTAGGGTCACAGTTTGGCTCACCAGAACCCACTGCTTTCAACCTATAGCACAGCTGGGCTAAAATATTAATGATACTATAGGATTTAGTTATCATTCTTAAAGGAATTTGGTGGCAACAATTATTGGGTACCTCTTTCCCACAATTCCATTCAGTACCTGGTACAAGAAGTCATCACGTCTCTTTTAACTGGTTCCCTGGAAGACAACAGTTAAATCGAGAGAGGTAGACTGTTTCTGAGGATGAAGATTATGAGACCTGATCAACTAGATTAGGACTAGGGTCTCACTGTCCCAAATTCAAATCCTAAAATCACCTCCTATTTGTATGATCTTCATTTTAACTGTCTTTTTAAGGAGGGTCCTTTTCTCTTTTGGTAATGGGGCTTGAACCCAGGCAAATGCTTTGCCACTCAGCTCCAACCCAGCCCAAGGTCTGGGCCATTCATTAACTGAGCAACTCAGGACCATCCATTTGATCTCTATGATCTCCGTGTCCACTTCTATCACATTAAGAGTAGGACCCAATGGCCTCTGCCACTGATAACCACAGCACAATTCTCTCCACATTCTACCCTTTGTACTTGGTTTGAGCTCAAGTTTCTTATGGCCCTGTGCAGTGCTGGCTTATCACATCAATTATCTTATATTAATAACTGTATGTGTTACACCTGCCAGGTGACATATGTGCTTATTAAACAGGGCCTGTCATCTCTGAACCAACAGAGAGCTCATTATGGGATTCTCAGGCCCTACAGCTGGTAGGTCAGGAAAAGAATCAAGACAGGCAGGACTGAGACACATCTTTCAAATATGTTCACTCAGCACATGGCCAAACAGCTATTCGGTTCCCACATGAAGCCACCAGAGGCTACAGCATTATCTTTCATCCCAGAAAGTTTTGTAGGGGGCCAAAATGCATTCATAATATCCCAGAACAATCAAGAAAAAGGACTCAGATTGGAATCAGACAGCCCCAGGTTTAGCAGCTCAGTGAGCTCAGGTAGATCTCTTAACCTCTCTGACCTTCATAGCTACTAAGTAAACTTAGGGGGCGGGGGAACTCAACTGAGCTTCAGGTTCCTTGTCTGTAAAATGAGATTACATTACCAAGTCAGAAGGATGTTATATAGGTATAGGGGTGCCCAGCCTACAACAGAAACAGATTAATGCAGAGGAAGAATAAAACCAGCTTGGGGGAACAGTTGAGATATTTGCAACAGTAGTAGAGTAGAAAGACGGAAATCAACCCGAGTTCACTGAACTTTAGGCACATTCCCTCATCGGTGAGCCCTCACTCAGTGACAGTTCAGTGCCCTATAAAGGCAAAGGTTTAAGGCTCAACTGACCCTGTCTCCTCTCTGCCAGCCTACCTGGCAGCTATTGCTGGAAATACTCTTTCCAGGTGAGAGGTTCCTGCCTAAGCCAAGTGGCAGAGTGTAGTCACACACCATCTCTCACCCTGGGAGCACCATGAGGTTGCCCTGGTAACAGTGAGCTATTCTCAGCCTTCTCCATGGGACCCCAGCTTCTCTAGCCATATCCCTTGGGCTCCCTTTGGTGTCTCATTCCACACCCCATGCTGGCACCTCATTCTCCTGCCTCACAAGATCAGAGGGGAAACGAGAAAAGAAGGGACTGGCCCTGCAGCAGGGCTCTAGTATTTTCTTTCCTTATGATTTTATTTCCTTAGATATAGCACATTTCCATTTATGGAATATTATCCTTCATACAAAAAAAAAACTCTCCCCGTGTTTACTTCTAATCTACTAAATAATTCCTTTGACCACTCCTTAAATATCTTTTGATGGTTCACTCACCACAGTCACCATTCAGTTATTAATGGCCCAAAAAACTCACTAGCAGCAATCATTTACTGATTAATCTGCACAACAATCCAGAAAGACAGGAAGTATTAATCCTTAGTTCTGCAGAAAGAAACCAAGGGGAAAAGAGGTGAACACAGTTGCCCAAGGTCATAGCTAAACAAGATTATAACCAGGATCTAACTTGTCTTGTATGCTGTAAACACTTCCCACAGCTCTGGTCCCTTGCTAGGGAAATTAAAAAAAAAAAAAGCAATATTGTTCATGTAGTGATATATAGTATTTATGATTCAGTTATTGAAGAATAGCATGAAATGGTCAAAATTACCTCAAAATAGTTTTAACAGTTCCTAGACAAAAGTGGCTAAAATGAAAAGTTAAATTGTACTTGAATGCAAGTTTTACAGAAGTAAAAGAGTGAAAAGATCTGTATTATACCCATGTTTGCCTCAATGGGACTGAGAACGGCGCTTTTCTTCATCTCTGTGTCACCTGTAAAAAGGAGGTGACTCTATTAAGTGATACTTAAAACACTTTGCTCTTCTAAATAAGACTGAGTTCCTACTAAGAGCACAGAACATAAAAATTCCAGCACCAAATGTTGCCAAGGTCATGGTAAAGAGGCACCTTCATCCGGTACTAATAAAACCCATGGCCTCAGCACCTTGGGAAAGCCAAGAATCAGTGAATTTCACATCTTTAGGCTTAGTAATTTAACTCATGCATAGTGTTTCACCCTGAGAAATTGGTCAACAGAAGCAAAAAGACATATTCACATAAAAACTCACATTTCAGTGATAGTTACCAAAGGAAATACTGATATTAATTTAAATGTTTATTTGCAGAGGTATGTTTAACAAACCTATAGCTAACTATATATTATATTACTATCAAAAATAATAAATAAGGAAATTATGTAAAATCATATCAATGCTCTGTAATGAAAATAGCAAATATATATGTACACTTTGATGCTAAATTACATGCAAAATAGGTATGTACTTTTATATTAATTATACAAAAATCAGGCAGATGTGCAAAATCACATAAAAAGTAAAATAGTTATGTTACTCTTATTGTTAATAGTTATTGTTAGAGTCACTGCTCATTTTTAAATATTTAATCATTTTAATGAATATATTTCCATTAATACATTTTATCATTGAGTCAATAAATTTTAAATTTCTCAAACTCTGCTTTAATTTGATGAAAAATGAAATGTTAAGGCTTCTAAGTTGCCTAAATTTTCTTATACTGTACTGGGGTTTGAACTCAGGGCCTCACTTCATTCAAACTCCAGTAGCTGGTGTCCTACTACTTGTACCATACCTCTAACCCTACTTTTTGTTGGTTACTTTTTTGAAGATAGCGTCTAGCATTTAACTGAGATCCTCTAGATCTCAGCTTCTTAAGTAGCTAAGATTACAGGTATAATCCACCAGCAGTTGTCCCCTAAATTATTTTTACACACGTGTACACATGTGCTGGGGATTGAACACAGGGCTTCTTAGATCATAAGCATGCACTCTACCAGTAAGCTAAACTCCAAGCCCCAGATCTGTCAATGTAGGGATGAATAACCTTATCACTGTCTTGCAGTGTTGATACTTGACCCAACACCTGCAGAACCTGAACCTGGGAAGGAGGGAGGGAGGGAGGGAGGGAAGAGGGTTGGTCCTTCATAGTACAGTGGTCAGTTTCATCTTCTAAGTTTCTGGAGTTTTGTAGCAGGCCACCCGACATCTTCAGGGGTCTTATGGTACCCTCCAAGACACAGGAAAGCTGGTCCCAGTCAGCCCTGTGCTGGGGAAACTTCGCTTTCTATAAGGACTTTCCACTTGCTCATCTATTTCTTAGAAATGTTCTCTTTCTACTGGGTCATTTGTACATCTTTGATCATAATATCTCGGAAAGATTGCCGAGCCACAATGAATTAAAAATATGATTCTAGGTCTCGCGTGTGCCCTCATTAAAGCCGAATGAGTGAAATGAGATCGCTTTCAAAGCTTCCCATGCCCCTGCCCCAGAGCCGCTGAGGCCAGACACTTAAAGGATGCACAGTAAAATTAAATATCTAAAAATTCATCTTTAATTAACAGAATTGGATTAAAGCTAGAGACACCACCGCATATCATACAAGAAATGGCTGAGCTGGCTTCCAAGTGCTCTAATTCAATTAGGACGCCGTGAGTGACACTCGGACGGGAAAGGTTAATTGGGGCCGCCAGAACGCAATCATTCCTTACCTAACCAGTCATTAAACTTCTTAACCTCAGAGGGCAGTCCCAGCTCGGTGAAATCGCCTGTGTGGAGAAGGATGTCCCCGTAAGGCATCTGGATACCATCTGTTCTGGAGTGTGTGTCTGAGATGCAGACAAACCGCGTGTGGCCCGCTGGTTTTGGAGTATCATATGGGATGGGGTCGACCCTAAAGTAGACATAACAGATCCCATAACAGTTAAACACATTAGAACCCTTGCCATTGTCGTCACACATACATATCGACTGGCATTCAAGAACACACCCACACAAACCAACACAGAGGCAGGCAGAGGGCCCAGAGCAACAAGGGACCCTAGTATGTGAAGAAGACAGCAATCCCTCTCCTACAGTTCCCATTGGACAAATTTTAAAAGTCTTACTTACCTGGTAGGAAAATGAAGGGGAAAGAATATCTTACATGAAGAGTCAAAAATAACCCAGGAAACTAATAGAGTAATTAATAATGAAGTTTGAGGATATCGAGCCCCAACTGAGAGAGCAAAATTATGCTATTTCTCTCTCATCATGCTTCAATTGATCCCACTACTCATTAGGAAATGGATAACTAATTTATTCCTTCTTAAACATGCATAACTTAAGCAATGAACTAATTTACAGAGAGCAGTCTGCACATGTTCTGCCAACCAAGAGGTAGAGAGTTAGCACTTCTATTTAATTTCCTTTCTACAACCATTCAACACCTGTATCATCTCGGGTTTTTTTGTGTGTGTGTGTTTTTGTTGTTGTTGTTTTGGCTAGGAGATTCACTAATCAAATTGCACGTAGGGAAAGGAATGCCAAATAACATTACATGCTAAAATATTACATGCTAAAAGAACTTTGCCAAGCTGATTTTCACCACCATGAACTATCTGCAGTGTCAGTTACAACAAGAATGTCAAAATGCCTCAGGCAAAGATTCTATTTAGTACAAATAGTATGATTTTTCATGGCCATGTATGTATCTATAGGTATTAATATATAGATAGTTTTAGAGACCTAAGGACTGTGAAATTACACCAGAGCATAAGAAACAAAAGGCAAGGTGATCAACCCCAAGCAAAGAAAATGAAACTGAACATTCTCATTTAATTGAGTGTAACAGTATAGTAAATAAACTAGGCAAAGAAATGCAAATCTGACTCTTGGAGCATTTTGTTTTAATTATTTAAGAGGTCTGTACCAAATTTAAGGATGCTTTAAAGTGTATTAGCTCTTCACTAACAGCTTCCTTTAATTTCTCTGTAGGAATATATACTTATATGGGGGGTTATGGGCGAAAGGAAGCTGTAAAAATGCAAAGAGAAGGTCATAAGAGAAGCAAATATTCAATGCAAAGATCAGAGAATAAAATGTAAAAGAAGCAACAAGATTTTATATTAAAGCTCCACCTGCTACAAAGAACTGGAAGAACCCCCATGCAAGAGCTATTTTTACAGGCTTCAGTTCATTTTTCCCCTTTGTTCTCTTTTTTGTTTTCTTTGAAAAAACTATCTGTTTTAATTATGCCAGTTTCAGTGAGAAAACAAATGACATCAGTATGCAACTTGTATAGCTAGTCTTACTTTTCTTTAATGATTAAGCTTCTTTATCTTTGTCAGAAAACAAAGGAAAGTAAAGAAGAAAAAGAGGAAGAAGACAGAAAGGAGGGAAGAAGAGATGGTCAGAGGAAGGATTGACAGAACTGTGAAACCAGTTAATATAGTGGATCTATTTAGAAGCCCCAAAAGAGAGTTTAACTTCTGTAAAAAGAGAGAGAGACAGAGAGAGAGAGACGAAAGAGAGAGGAAGGAAGGAAGGAAGGAAGGAAGGAAGGAAGGAAGGAAGGAAGGAAGGAAGGAAGGAAGGAAGG
>NW_012267262.1:9170621-9181649 GCF_000151885.1 Dipodomys ordii
AGGAAGGAAGGAAGGAAGGAAGGAAGGAAGGAAGGAAGGAAGGAAGGAAGGAAGGAAGGAAGGAAGGGACGGAGGGAAGGAGGGAAGGAGGGAGGAAAGGAAGGAGGGAGGGAGGGAAGGAGAGAGGGAGTCAAGAAGTCAAGACTTCTGTAAAGTCTATACAATTCCATGCTGTTGCCATGGAGAAAGTTTACGGATCCACTAAAATCCCATCAGTAACCTGAAAACCTTCCTGGTTATATTTAATGGTGGGTTTTTTCATGTTTTTTTTTTAATGTATAAGAATGTTTAGTGTTTCTCTTCCCATCACCAAGACTAGATTACATCGACACCACCTGTTTTCTAAAACTACTGTTCCCAGAGAATGAACTGACTGCTCCCTTTAGCAGCTGACTGCCTCATCCTCAACAGGTCGTCTTCTTCTATCAGGAACTATGCTCACTGGAATAGGCTTATCTATATTTCTGCTAAATCCATCAACATTTGAATGGCAACTTAATAAATCAAATGCTGGGTATAAAAATGTGAATAAAGTCATATCATTTGCATGCACATATGTGTATCTTTATTTTCCAGTGTTCATAGTAATATACAGACACAACCCTTAGTTCTCCCTAATTTAACTAAGCTAGTCACAACTGCATCAAAAAGCCTTGAGAGGCTATACCAATCTTTCAAAAGAGGAATATCAAAGTCATCATTTTGGATTTGTTAAGTCAAATGTAGCATAGATAGTAACCCTCACTGTAAACATACCCCATTTTATAGCAACCAATCATCTCACGATACAGAACTTACTCCCCTTCATGCATCCATTTTGGGCAAACCACTTCCACGTCTTTTCCCATCCTCTCATCTCCTCCAGAGAAATATTTAAATGTCCAGCAGAATTGACAATTAAATGCTGTCCAAGAAACATAAAAGTAAAGGGGTAGGGGGAGAGAACAGTTCTTAGTTTTGAGCTGAAATAGGGTATCCAAAGAAGTCCAAAGAAGACAAGATGAGTAGAGATGCCTCAGAAACCATCAACCTGACCAATATGATACTATCAAAGAGAAATAGTATGCATTTGGAGGCCATATGAGTGATTGATTTGGGAGCAGTGAGAAGTAAAAGAACACAAATGGAAAACATGCATAGATTCTCTGACTCCAAGGCACTGTCCTTTGTTGCTCACAGGATGAAGCCCAAAATGAGAAATGGCTTCAGAAGAATGGACAGTGCTACATACCAGAGACACATCCTAGGATCCATGCAGGGAGGCTGGGGATCGAGGGGATCAAAGAAAATACATTTCCACCCACAGATATTCAGAGTTGAAAATAAGACGTCTGGTAGAATGGGCAGGTTGCAGTGGAGATAATTAAAGCGGAGTCAACTCTAGGGAAACTACTACTCCCAAATTGGGCATTTGATGAACACCTTGCACAGACAAGTCAAGACAGCCATTTTTACTGCAAAATCATGTTTAAGGGAATCCTGTCTTCTACCAGAAGATCTGCACATTCTTGTGGTGTGAAGAGTCTCACACTCTGTTTTCCTCTATCATGATCAAGTTAACCACTTGCTGGTTACACTGCTGACTTCTAAGATTACTCAACATTTCCCTGGAGGCATCACATCAAAACATCAAACATCCTAGCAAGCAAATATCTTACCAAGGCAATTTAACCCCCAGCGCCAGATTTAAAAATAAGAGTGAGATTTGCAAGTAAATATTGGGTATATCCAGGGAAAAACAAGATGACGTAGGAAGAAGGAAAGAAAACACAGCATCATAAAACCCCCAAATTAGCACAAAACCTTACAGGGCATCTGGCTCAGTACTTTCTACGATGCTTGAATCCCCTCAACTCTTTCCTTACTTAGCTGATATAAATTTTCAGTCTACTGTTTCCAGACAAAGGGAGATTCCAAGCTGTCCTTTCTCCCAGTGTAATGCATTTTTTTTGATAGCTCTGCTTAGTAGAAAGCTTTGCTCCAGATTTGGTGCCTCTAAGAAAGCTAAGCATGGTCCAGGGACTTGGCCAGGAGCCTGAATTGAGTAACAATTCTGGCTGAGTCATTTGCTTTGGGCAAGTTTCTTAATTCCTTTGCACTCATCTGTAAAATGGGGATAATCATCCCTAATTTGCTATGTTGTAGTGAGGTTACAAACTGTCACATAATAGAATCTGCCACAGAGAACACGTTTGGAAAACAGAGAAGCAGAATAACTAGGGTGAAGTGTTCAAACACCTCGGCATAGTCCACTGAATATCTACTGGTACTATGACCAAAACAAAACAAAAACAAAAACCTGAGGTTAAACAGCTTAAAAGAAGGAGTCACTTTGACTCATAGGTTTAAAGACTTTAGTCCATGGTATTTGGCTTGTAGTAAGGCCAAACATCGTATGATGAAATAGAACTGCATACACCATAGAGGCCAGAAAGTAAAACAGTGAAAAGATGGGTCTATTTCCTTAAAGGACATGCCCCCCCTCAATGATTTCCCTTCCTTCCACATGGCTCCAGTTCCTAAAGGTGCTGCCCTCCCACCCCCACCAGTCAAACAAGTCTTCAGCATATGATCTTTGAGGAAGAGTTCAGAAACAAATCACAACATAATCTCACACCAATCAAGGGGCTTACCACTGCTACCTTGGATTTTTTCATCAGTAAAATGGATATCAAAATGGTACCTATCTCTGAAGACTGTTGTCAGGACGATAAAGGATAATGTGCTCAAGGCATTTAAGACAGTATCTGACACACAGTATTCAATCAGTGTCATTTTATACTTTTGGTACCGCTATTAATCATAGTGGAGAATGCTTGCTTAGTATGCACAAGGCCCTGGGTTCAATCCCAACACTAAAGAAAGAAAGGAAGAAACTAGCCATAGTGTCACTAGAATTGCTGATTTTCTCTGACCTATCTCTCCATGTATAATAAAGAGATGATAATATCTACCACTCAAGCACTTTGTGAAAATGAAAGATCACAATACATGGCACCCAGCACATGTAATACATGGTAAATAAATACATTTATTCCTTCCTACCTCTTTACTTGCATTCTATATTCTGAAATAAAAGAATAAGAATCCAGCTCCCCCCTTTCTTTTGCAACAGTTCTTCAAATATTTGCAAATATCTACTCTAATTGAATAGACATAGTTTCTTCAATTTTTCTTCTGTGGTGGGATACCAGGTACACCTTGGACCCTTGTGATTTCTAGAGACAATTCCACTAGTCAGAATCTCCCATTTATAGTTAGCACTTAGTCTCTGCAAACACATTGGCCAATGAGCTATTCATCAAGAAATATGCTTGTCTAGGCCATGAAAGGTGTGCTAAATAGTTTGACAGACCTGTAGAAGAAACCTAAGCCATCACTTAAATTGCTTTCTAATTAACTTTCTAAGTTTGGTTCCAAGTCTTAAGCCTTGCTTCTGAAGCATGATATTCAAAAGCTTATAGATCTCATTGCATATTGAAACAAACAAACCATTCCCATTTAGTCAGTCTTGATACATTAATGTACTTAATTCATAAAAAATAACATGATACTACTGCTTCCATTATTGAGTCTTCTGCCCACATCAATTTTTTTTTGTTTCTTGTTGTTTTGTTTTTTTTTCTAAAAAAAAAAACTTCATACAGAGTTATAAGCCTCCTTGATAGATCTTCAACAAAGCTGTTATCATGTGATTTTTTTAAATGTCATGGCTTTCTCTGTTAGATCATCTATGTAATTAAAAACCTCATATATGCAATTAGGCAATATTTCAATATGAGAATGGAGCAGTGACTTTACAAAGAATTTCAACCAGATTTCAAACGTCTTTTGCATCTTCTATCCTACTCTAAAACCCTGATGTATTTATGCATTTTATAGATTTTATGTGCTTATGCATTTTGTAGATTTTATCTACAAAAGTCTTCCAATGTGACATTAAAGCTTTCATTTTTATAGAAAAAATTGGGATAGCAAGAAAGCTAAAATTACATTTGCGATGTTATGCTATCAAACCTAGACATGCTGTTTGTTAAAGACAGATACAAAACCTGCAAACACATTGTATCTTAAAATAGACTTACAAGTCTTAAATTTCTTATAAGATTTATCCACTCTGAAAACATCTCGTTCAATGCACATTCCATGCTATGGTGATCACAAATCAGATCTTAAGTGATTCACTTTCCCAGGAAGACTCAAACTCAGAATTGGAACTCAGGTTTCCTAGTGTAAAATTCACTTTTCTTACCACTTCCTTCATTTTATCAGTTAAAAATACCTGCATCTAGAGAATAAAATTGCATGTTACAGTTCAAAACAGGATGAAACAATATATGGGTGAGATTTTTTTTATATTATGGAAAAAAATGTTTCTCATTCTCAGAGATGCCAAGTTATAGAACTGTTGGTTCTTAGTATCAATTTCTTAAGAAGGATTGTCTTTCTTGACAGATAAGCCTACTTAAAGGAACACCGGTCATGGAGAACAGGAACTTTTGAGCATTTTGAGCACTTACCACATTTGTCAGAAATCAGCTATGTGATCTGAGCAAGGCTCTTCCCCTCTTTTAGGCTTTGTTTCTCAAACATGGAAAGAGGGTTAGCCCCATGATTGCTAACACATTTTATATGTCACCATTTACAAGTAAAAAATTTAGAAAAAAATCCAGTCTCTGGAGCCTCTCAACACATGTCCTTTGTCTTCACAATTTTATTTTCTGCTGTCCGAGACAATGCAAAGACAAAGACAATCCTAATCTATCCAAGAACAATCAGAATTAGCAAGACTTTACATAAAGAAGAGTGAGATTGTAATTTAGGTCTCAAGACAGAGCTTCCAAGTGTATCTAATGCAAAAAGAGAACAAAGAAGCCAGAACTCTTACACCACACGAACCCAAAATGAAAAGGACTTGATTTAGCCAAGGCACTTTAGAAATAAGGCTGTTCCTGTTCTCCTAAAACTAAGAGCTGATGAAATTCTCCTGCTTTAGTCACTACGCCCCAGAACAGTCATGGTGTTGAAACAAAGTAAGCAGAACAGAACCAGATGTATAAATACATTCACATTTGTACCATGGGCCCTGCTTCCCTTTAACTGGTGAACTGCTGTATCAACACTCTTCTATCACCAACTAATTACAGCTAACAAAGCCCACTGCATGGAATGTGTGTCGCCTCTATTTTTTTTTTCTGAGTACAAAAGTACAGTGCGATGTTCAATGAATATTAAGTGGTCACAATTTAATTCTTTGAACACCGCGTGCAATATGAATTCACAGTCCTGTTACCAGGGGCCATTTGAGGTATTTTCATAGGCAATCAGGCTGGTTACTGTCAGTCACTGAAATCTCTCACATTGCTGGGAAATAAATAACTCACCAAAAATAATACATTATCCAGGGTTATGTTTTCCACTGGATAATGGCATTGGTAAATTTTGAGAAATAGCATTGTATTTTCTTAAATGACTCTTGAGAAAGGAAGGCATGTGTCGCTGTCCTGGGTGCCTGTTATTCTATAAGAGCAGTTGATTAGGAAGTCAGTCAACAACCATTTCTTAGGGGCTTAACTGAGTGCCAGATTATCTATGTAATATATGTAATGTATGTATATGTAATGTTATAAATGCCAAGGAGACAAAAACAATCAACAAGAATGGTTCCTTATAGGATTCTGGAATAACCTATCAAATTACTAATCAAAAACAATGTTCATTGACATGACTGGTAACCTCTCATTCACCTATTTAGCCAGTATTTATTGAGCACTTTCCAAGTATATCTGAGATGCCCTGTGTGATATATATCTAGCTGGATGGATGGATAGATAGATAGATAGATAGATAGATAGATAGATAGATAGATAGACAAATGTATAATTTATCAAGCCACAGGAAAAGTGCTATAATCCAGAAGTTCAGCCAGGCACCAGTAGCCTACACCTATAATCCTAGCTACACAGTAGGCTGAGATCTGAGGACTGCAGTTGGAAGCCAGTCTGAGCATCTAAGTTCATGAGATGCTCATCTATAATAAACTACTCAGAAAAGTCTGGAAGTGGCGCTATGGCTCTAGTGATCAAGCACTAGCGTTTAGCAAAAAGAAGCTCAGGGACAGTCTAGACACTGAGTTCAAGTTCCAAGACTGGCGTGCACGCACGCGCACACACACACACACACACACACACACACACACACACGAAGTTTAAAGTATTGTGGGGTAAAGGAGCAAATACCTAACTCTGCCTGAGGTTAGAATGGGGCATAGAATATAAGGCAGAATGTCCATTTCAAATGGGTGAGACAAAGGTTGTATCCACTTTGGGGCACAGAAAAGGCCTTGGGACCTGACTTGGGATTGAAACAAGTATAGGACTTAATAAGACAAGAAGAAACAAAGTGTGTATAGAGAATGGTAATAGTAGCATGGAAGTACTTAGCAAGTTTAGGCACTTGGACGTAAGGTGTGGCTACCACAGAGTCCATGTGAGTTTAAGTAGTAGAATATTTGAGAGGCTGATGGAGATGAAGGTAAACCTGAGACAGATAGACTGTAGGCCTGAACTACAGCTAGCCCAAACCAGACCACGGGGAAATGTCACCATGCCTCTACTTAACAAAGAGGTCCGGAGAGCCTTAACGAATGTTGAGTTTTAGGAAGACTGATCTGGTGCCATGCAGGATGGAGAGGAAGGCGAATATGGGAAGAAAGGTTGGCTCAGAGCTGATACAAAAACCAAACCAAACCAAACAAACCCTAGACATGGGATTATAAATCCAAGCCCAGCCAAAAAGAAAATAGAAATGAGACATGAACAGGAAAGGAAATAGAAAATTGATGATATCATAAATAGAAAGATCATAAGGGTGCAAATGAATACCATAAAGGAGAATAAGACACTAGTCAAAACTGAACTATAACTATGACTATGAAGTCTCCATAGCGCTATCTCATTTCCATTTTTACCATTAATCAGATTTTTTTGGCTGGAAATCATTATGGTAACTAACCAATACTGCAACTTTCACTTAGCTACCAGGCATTATCTAAAGTACTTTGTATGAACCATAATCACTTAATCTTTGCAGCTGCTAGAGCCTATCTTTTTCCATTTAATACACATGAGGAAATTGAGATGCTGTTGAAGCAATATGGCAAAGGCACAGGGCTAGTGGGGTGGTTCTACCCTAGTCTGATTGTTTAGCATCAGCTTCTAGCCTCCTCTTATACAGTACAACAGAAACAGATTCTGTCTTAAAATGGACCATAAGGATTTGTTTCAATCAATAATTACAATCTCCTTCACAAAATGTGACACCCATTTTCACCTAGCTCAGTCCCAAGGAAAGATCTTAACAGAGATCATAACACACAAGCATTTATTTTTTAATGTTGAAGGAGAGACAAAGAAACATGAAGAATGATGCATCTCACTAGAGAGGCAAGTTTTCTTTTTGTTTTTGTTTTAATTCAAACTTCAAAAATAAGATGAAATTCTGACTTTCTCTACCTTTTTAACTTATCAAAAGGAAGTTCTCTAAGGCTTAATGTCTCCCAAGTAGTTGTTAATGAGCTTCATTGTTTAGTTAATTGTGCTTATCAGAAGTGCAGGTAAGTTCATTTTTGCCTGGCTAATAGGCCTTCTTTGAAGTGTGTGGCTCTTTCTGCTAGGTTTTAATGGTCTGTATTCTTTTTTTCCAACTTTGGTATACATTGATAAACTACTTACACAAGATCAATTGTGCCTAAAGCAAAAATCAAAACAAAACAAAACGTTTTTACCTAGCTGTAGACAGGTGTATATTTGTTAGGCCACTTAACATGGTTCCAACATTTTATGACTTTTTAAAATTAATCCAAAACATTATACTTAATATTTGTTTCTTTGGAAACCTTGTGATGGTAAAGATTATGTCACCCTATGTCTCTTTACGTTGTTGAAATCCCCTAATTAGCTATAATTAGACAGATCCCACATACTCAAAGAAACGATGAAAAGCCTATGTGTCTCCTACTCTGGGAAGAAATAAGTGCATGCCATGTAGCAGATTATTTCAGAGTATCTGGTTCCCCATGGATATCTCAGAGTTTCTATATCTAAGTCACATGTACAGTAGATGTCTTTATCATAGCATGCAGTTAGTGTGGAATTGAGAAGATAACCAAATGTAGATCCGGCTGTGATTCTAATAGTCAATTTACTTGTAGCAACAACAAAGGCAATACAACTAACTCTTTTGTATTACAACTGCTAGTTAGCATTGCCCCAAACTCTGAGTTTTCTTCTTATTGGTCTTCCAACAGATAGGACTGGTCATTAGTCCTCTTTCCTAAATTCCTGAATTAGCCATTTTATTCATTTAGTCCAGTGATCACAAATCTCAGCCCCTAGGGAAGCTCTAGCCCAATGTTTGTTATAAAAATGTTTTTACTGGAACACAACCGCATTCATTTGTTTAATTATATTTATGACTACCTCAAAGATACACCTGCAGAGTGTAACACTGAATGGACTGTGAACCTAAAATACTGGGACATTTTGACATAGATCCCTAGGGAGAAAAAGTCAATACTCAAGAAAGCAGTGAGATCTAGAAGCTATTACGTTGTCTTTCAGGAGACAGATGGTTGCAGACACATGCAACTTGGGGGAAGGTAATTTTCTCCAAAAGAAGAATGGTTCCCTTGGGAGAATAGTGGGGTGGGATAAAGAGTTTGTGACAAAGTTTGTCTGGTCTCCTCTCTGTGATAAGAGTCAATTTTCCCTGGCTGATGAAACTCCTGGGGAGAGGCCTGAAAACACCTGAGTTCATTTAGAGGTATTTTCTTCTGGGAGATAAGTAGAGTTTAGAGAAAGGCTGTCACTGCATTTGTTATTGCCTTTTAAGCTTTTCAGCTTAAAAAAAAAGTAATCAATAAATCAAAATGTCATATTTTGGGGTGGTATGTCTAGACCTCCTTCTGCAGGGAAAAGTTTGTCCTCTTGATTCATTTAATCCTCAAACACTTACTAAATAATCTCTTTCTGTGAGATACTTTGATGGCTGCTCTATTTATTATTAATAATGCTCAATATTTAGCAATGCATATCAGCTAGGCATCAGGAGCTTTTCCTCTATTATTACCTTTAATCTTCTCAAAATCTCTGTGTGATGTTTGTGTGTGAGTGGGTTTTCTTTTTCTATCTTTTTTTTTCTCCAAACTTTACTTCAGGTAAAATATTAAGCTTAAAAGTTTGGATTGAGATCATGCCCTTTCTAAGCCTATTTTCTTTGCTATGCAATAGTGTTTCTCAGAGATGGAAGGAAATATTCAAGTCTTTGAAGTTGGTGTTAGAGCCCCAGGGGTTATTTTGTCCACTAGGAGATAGAGATCTTAGTCTTTGGGCTACTTTATAACTTTTAAAGTAAAAACAATGCAAATAGGCCTTGCCTTCAATGCAAATAATTTCAACAGAAGCTCAGTTGACTCCTGTTATGGTTTTGTAGCTCTTTGTATATTAAATATTATTTTATTCTATATAAATCTTTGGCTCTCCTGTAAATTTGTTGTACCAATTTTCTTGGTTCAATCATTGCTAAATTAAATAAAAATCTGGCAATTGCTCATTTTATAGCTATATTAGACTTAAGATTCTATGCATGTATGTGTGTATATATGTGCACCTGCGTGCATTGAGGAAGAATGAGAATAATGTTTAAGAAGTTACTTAGGGATATTTAGGTAACTTATAGAAACAACAAGATGTAGTGTAGATCATGAATCTGCCATTGCCTAGATATGAGACATTAGACATGTTGTTAAATCTTTCTAAGTCTCAGCTATCCCTAAGGATAACAGGACTTGCCTCCTGAGGGAAATGACCTCTACATTACTCAGTTTCTATGGGTCCTCCCTAAAGATCACATGTTAGAAACTTCATCCAGAACGCAACACAGTTTTGAAGTAGGACCTTTACTTTATTAGTGAACTAATATTGCTATTTTGGCAGTAATTCTTTACCCCCAGAGTAGGTTTATTAAGTTTGTGATAGTCTCTGTCTGTTTCTCTGTCTCCCTGCCCCATCCCCTTCATTGCCTCTCTCCTCACCTTCTTGAGTTCTGTCTTGTTACAATATAAAGAAAGAAGTGTCTTACCAGAGCTAACACCTTAATATCAGACGTGCTAGCTTTTAGATCTATGATAAGTAAATTTCTTTACTTTATAAATGACCCATCTATATACCCTGTTATAAACACCAAATGGATTAAGATATTATTCTAACAGACCCACGTGCACAAATGCATTAAGTAAGTGTTAGCCATTATTGTCGAGATTCTTCTGAGATGTTTTAATGAAATGAATTATTTTTATTTGGATATGGGCAGAGCTTCACTAAAGAGGATATAGTTATTTGGTCATAAAAAGATTAGTTGTTTACTGGCAGAAAACCAGAATAATGTCATTCAACCTAAAAGAAATGATTTATATGTTGAGAGAAATATGAAAGGTCAGGGAAGGTAAGTCATAGTGCCAAAGTTACAAAGAAGATTTCCCAAAGTACTTCATTTGCACAGTGACCTGAATTTTCTCAGATTTGTTAAAGCTACTTCTACTTAATCTCCATCTAAGAACTACTAAAAAACCAATAGGAATGAGTTATACAATTACCAGTTTCCATAAATTCTGAATACCAAATCATCATGACTATAGCTACAACTAGTCACTGAAGTCAGTAGGCTTCGGCAACAAGTGATTGTTTTATTCCATAGTTCACTATAAACAACAAAAATATACTAGCTGAGGATTTTTGAGCTCAAAGTACAAAGCAAAATGAGCAACATAAAGAACAAATAGTAGCATGTAACTTAATAGCACACACACACACACACACACACACACACACACACACACACACACACACACACCTAAAATGCAACACGGGTAACTTGTTATATTCTGATTCTAACCCTGGACAGATCTGTTCTGTTAGGTTTTTAAAAAGAGGTAGCCGAGTAGGAACTGCACCATGCACGTGGTATTCA
>NW_012267262.1:9182549-9190436 GCF_000151885.1 Dipodomys ordii
CTAGACACACCTAAAATGCCACACAGAAAACCTGTTATATTCTGATTCTAACCCTGGACAGATCTGTTCTGTTAGGTTTTTAAAAAGAGGTAGCCGAGTAGTAGGAACTGCACCATGCACGTGGTATTCAGGTAAGGGGTAGGTTTATTCAGTAGACCTGCTGGGACCAGGCAAGGTTGGCACTCCACGAGGCTGGCAAAGGAAAAAGGGCGGTCTGGCCGCGGTTTAGGCCTTATATAGGGTAGGGGGTGCGGAAGGGTGTGTCCAGGTAAAGGGAAGTGGGGTCAGGTGGGAGAAAGGTGTGGCCACATCAGGTTAAGATGTGACCTCAGCGGATGCGGATGTGACCTCTTCCAGGTGTCCCAGTTGCCTAGGTAATGCAGGTACTGGGCGAGGTCTGTTCGCCGTCCAGGAATGGACTTTACATGTTCTTCTTCAGTAATTGGTTAGAAGTCAATAATCTAATTTATTGGTCTCTTAATGTTTCACACCAAAACTTCTCTGCTCTATTTCAAAGTCACTCACTCTCTTGGATACTTGGGATAGAGGAAGGAAACAAAAGAACTTCAGGTTTCGTGTCAACTCGTGCTAAAAGTTTGCTAGAAAGTCTTCAACCTGTTTTCATAATTCCAGCTGTTTTTACTCCTTCATATATTCATGCAAATGTTCAACTGTGAAAGACCCATTATCTTTCCACCTGCCTCCAGCAAAATCACTTGTTCTAGAGACCTTTGGGTCTACTCAAACTAAGGAATGTCAGCTACCTCTTTCTGCAAGAGCAGTAGTGAGTGAGACCAAAAGGAGGTTCAGTTTACTTTGTTTTGGCAGAAACATAACTTCCTCAAAAACTTCAGGAAAAAAAATAAATAAAGTCATCCTTCCCAAGTACTACCTGTGCTCTAACATCAGATAACATTCCAGCCTCAGTCTCTGGAGGTTCTGCTCTGTGATTGTTTCAAGTTCTCTTCCTCACTAAGAGGTGAGCACGTGACTGCTTCCCTCCATAAAAGCTGAAGTGAGTGTACTTAGCTAAAGGGCATTGCCGTAATTTTTTCTCTTTCACATGAGAAAGTTAGCCTTGAAAATCCCTGGTTCACTGGCTGTTTTTAAATCATCTTTTGGCGATGGGTGGTTAAGTTTGTATCTGCGCCCTTCCTGCTCCCAGGTCATGTTAGTCCCTGAAAAGGCTTCAGACTGCTTATCAAGATGATGCTAAAGACTCAACATTTTTCCTAGGCAATGACCCCACATATCCTTTGTAGAAAAGCAGTACTGAGAGACTACATTTCATTAGCACTGGGGCAGAGGTTGTTCTATGGAGACAACATTGTTCTTGTGAGAGTCTAATTTGAATGGCAACCCGAGAAACAGTCCCTGAAAAGATTCACAATCTCTAACTATAAATCAGCCTCTGGTTCCAAAATAAAAAAATAAAAGGCTGTGTCTTTTTCCCTCATGTACGTCATCATACTAGGACTCAAACTGAGAATGTGGAGCCCAGTTCATTTAAGTGCAGTGGGCCTAGAATTTAATTTGTTAGCAACAGGACCACAACCAGTCAGTACTCTAGTCATGGCCTGCGGAGATGTGAAAACAGCCAGGAATATCAATATAAGATTGCCAAGTTGAAACTTTGTCCAAGACCAAGTGACAATGTAGGATGCAGATAATGTTCATAATAGGGAATTGGCCCAAAGGGTGTGGACAAGCTTTAGCCACATGCCTGCACCATTGATTCATAGACAGCTTGCCAGCCTCTTCCCATCTTTGCTCACTCCTGAGTACAAGACTGTGGTCAGACTTGTCAGGGAGCACCCTGCTAACCAGAAAGTACAGCCCTGGAAAAGCAAAAACGTCTACTAGGTCTGGCTTAGATCAGGCCCTTTCTTGATGAAAGGTCACAAGTCAAGCAGACTGTGACAAAGTAGCACTGCCTGCTTTCTGAAAGAAAGCTTTTTCTCACAAGGAATTGAGTAGAACTCACTTAACTTGTATGCAGACTGAACTCCCATGGCAAGGCCCAAATTATGACTAAATTCAAGCAGAGTTAATGACTTGGTCCCTCTGGCTGGTCTGCTGTTCACCTCCATCTTTAACATGTATATTGGTGAGGCCCTGCATGCTTTGTAAAAAAAAAAAAAAAAGACTGCCTCATATAGAATTGCTTCATTCTCACCTTATAGAACACTGTTATGATTCCCCTTGGAGTCTAAGGTCCAGAAGGGTTGAGTGACTTGTTCACAGCCAATGTTAATAGCAGAACTGGATCCAGACTCCATGCCTCTCAACTCTGAGTCATAAAAATAATGGTTGCCCCCAATGAATGCCATTACCATGTGTCAGGCACTGTGCCAAACACATTGTGAACATTACCTCATCTACTCCTTGCAAGAACCCTATAAGGTAGGTATTAATCCCATTTTACGGATGAGAAATACTGTGCTATGAAGTTAAATTCTTTCCCTGATGTTGTCATATTGAAAGCTCAATCAAGGACAAGTCTAACAAGTATATGCTGTGTTACACCAGCCAATTCTTTCTGCTAACTTGGAAAGATTTACTTTTAAATACCTAACAAACTACTGAAATTCTAATTTTGACAACTTTGATAATGTCAAGCAGAAAACACTCTAAAAAATTAAAAATAGGGCTACCTTTTGTCAGGTGTTTTTACTGGTTCAAGTATCATTGGTTTCCATCTCTTATTTCATTTAAAAGAAAAACAGATGGTTTAATATAAATTCCTGCATGAACTTTACTAGACTCTGTAGAAATCTTTATGAGCATAGTAAGTTTTGAAGACAAACGGCATGGATTTAAATTCCAAATTCACGAACTGACAACCTCTGGGATATGGGCAGGTTAGTAAACCTCATACTCCAGAATTTTTGCATTGTATGGGGGTGGGGGGGCGGGGGAGAGGGAATACTTACTTCATTAGGATGTTGGGAGAAAGTAAGGAGAACACACTGACCATAAGGTAAAAGACCATTAATATTGCAATCATTATTGTTTTGTTATTCCTTCCTCTGAAAAACTTCTCAAGATTGCCCTAATTTAACCAGTCTGACAGAACTTGAATACTCTCCTTGATGCAATATTCCAAATTCAGATCTCTTATAAACAGATAATAAAGTACCCTATATCCTATGAATGGACATGCCATATTGTAACTCATAAGTCAAGCCCATCTCTTAAAATTACTATTCACTTGGTAATATTAAAACTGTCAAGTCTTGTATATCACCTCAGTTCTTGGGTCAAATAGGTGTTATTTTATACAATGTAATGTGTTAATTCAGTCAAATAGGAGTCACCTGAGAAGTCAAAATGGCTAGGGAAAAGTGAATGTCTCTGGGTCAACAAAGAAAGTTTCTCTGAAACATGAGAAATTATTTTTTTCTGTAGAAATATTTTTCTCTAATTATTAAGAAAATATACTTACTAAAGTTAGGGGTAAAGTCCATACAATTAAGAATGTGTACACATAAAGAGCAAAGAAATATGAACTCATAATTGCACCACCCCCAAAATAGCTATTAGGAACGTTTTGGTGGCTTTCCATTTCCTCTTTCTGCTATGAATTTTTTAAAACATAATCGGGATCATTCTGCATTCAAAATGTTATATTCTGGGTTTTGTTATTTTTCCTCTCTCTTTCTCTCTCTCGCCCTAAACTATTATACCATCCGCATGTTTAATGTTACTACTGCAGGCTCTTTATAAACCTTTTTGCTGGCTATGGGATATTGTATGGATTTGTTTTGTCATAATTTTCTCAACCAGTTCTCGTTACTGAACTCTCTCAAAAGGCTTTTAAGCTGTCAGAGACAAGATTTCTAAGACACCCAGTCTTGACAACAGAGGCTGCCTGAATGGGGCTTTTACCTGCTATGTAATATATATATATATATATATATATATATATGTATATATATATATACACATATACATTTACACATATATACATATATATATACACATATATATATAAATACACATACATACATATATATACATATATATGTAAATGAAACAGTTTAGTTCTTACTCTTCAAGTGCCAACGGACACCAGTCCAGTGATGTGCAATCCCGAATGCCAGTAGTTCTGATCAACAATTTCAGCAGCTTCTCTAGGATAAATGAAATAACGTTTTCCCCCACTCCTGACCACCCACCATGGGACAAGGAGAAGTGCAAACATCCCAGCTTTGTAGCCTGTGTCCAGTGCTAACCAGAAGCCACAGATGTGAACAGTTTCTTTTCTCCTCTTCCCCTTCTCAGTTTATTTCCAAAAGCACTGTTCCATCAACATGCAACACCATTTGCCGCCAACTGCACTATAAACTCTACTTCTTAAGTAATGCATCATGCTTGTTACGTTTTCTTCCAAAAACAAAAAGTAATAGAATCAGAGTTGGTTACAGAATGTAACACTGATTCAGTAAATACCATCATCAAAGCTCATTGAGAAGCAATCAGATCATGTATGAGTATTATATTAAGATCCTACATTCAAAGCCAAACCTTCCTATTCATGAACGATCATTTAAAAAAAAAACAGCAACAACAAAAAATTTGAGCAGTCCATGTCCATCTTCCACACTTAAAACAAACAAACATGCATTTTTTTGTTGTTGTTTTAAAGAAATTTAAGGTCAGGCAATGAGAAGACCAGACTGGCAAATATTTATGCACAGAAGCTGAAATTTTGAAAAGCTGTTTTTGGAACGTGAAAATCAGGAATTAAATGCTTCAAGTTGAAAGTAGGATGCTAATGGAAAAGAATGGACTTTGTCACTAAATCTGAGCTTTAATTCTGATTCATGAAGGAGAGATCAATAAATACCTATTTCAAAGTGTTCTTTGAGCATTAAATATGTCATCAACAACTTCAAGCACCATCTCTCATAATGGTAGACGTGTCTTTAAGTGGGTGGATTTCAGTTTTATTGATGACAATAAGAAAAGCCTAGACTGCAAGGAGAAGGAGATTGCTAGTGAGACACGTTGCACTGGCAATTTAGGGGTACACATACATAATCAACAAGGTCAAGAACTGACAGATTAACAATTAGAACTACTGTTTCTTTGCTAACTTTAGGAATCAAAAACCTGGGAGGGGGGGTCCTATCTTTCCTAGGCTTTTGAGTTTGTCTTCAGACTGCCTACATAAACTCTATCTAGTTTAGATTCTTCCAGGAACTTTGTAAATTTCCCAGCTTTTCTAGCCCAGTTATCCAACCTGATGCCAGCCTCCTACTCAGAGCTACAGCAGCTTTATGCTTGCCATTCTGTTTAGTTCAAGGCCAGGCCCTGAAATGAATATGCTATAGATAAAATTCAGAAAATTCGACTTCAGGCCTCAAGCAGCTCAGGGAAAATATCCTTCCATTATTGCTCTCTGCTTGTCTCTCACTTCAATTCCAGAAAATGGGCTTCTTTGCCTCTTTCCTGTTACTGTGGCATGGTATCCTACCACAGGTCCAGAGACTACCATCAGTTTGTCCCCTTCTACAATTTTTGCCCTCTAATCCTAGAGTATCCTTGTCAGCTCTGCTACCTGCCTCCACACTGTGTTTAGGTTAGATCTGCTGTATTTCCTGTGCTTAACCTTGATGCCATATGCATCTCCTTAACTCCAGTTCACTAGCACATAACTCCAAGGGTCTCTTATTCTGTCAGAACTCAAGCTGACACTAGCCCTAAATGCAATGCCACAGAAAAAAATGGTCTACACTCTGCTGGCTTCTTCATCCTTTCTTAGATGCTGTTGTGCACAGTTAGCATGGTCTGCTGAGATCACCCCACTGGAAAACTTGTTTTCAGTCAGCCCTGAATTATTTTTGAAATTCAGACTGTTCCTTATCCTCCCCATAGTTACTATTTCAGGCCTGCCGTGCTGGTCACCACCTTCACTCATATACCACCTGAGAACCCAAACACTCCAAACCCCGGGGCAGTGCTGTCACCATTCCGCTTCCCCAGTATCCAAAGACATGCCCTTTCACCAACTTGTAGGAGCAGAAAACAGTTTTAGGGGCCCACTTTCATCCTATAATTAGTAAAAGGAAACTCAGACATGGAAATCAAACTATGAGTCCGGAATAGTGCTGTAAATCAGTGATCTCAGACTCCGTCTCTCAGGCCATCATTTTGTGACAAATGTTTATGAAAAGATGTGCACTCTGTACTGGTTCCTCAAATTCTTCATTCCTGTAAGTAAAGGGTCTTTGCACCTTTATTTATTATTTATATATTTACATGGCCCTTGCGAATTCTTTCTTTCATAAGCTTCCAAATATATTTCAAGGTGGGGAAAATCTTGACCTTTTTTTAAATTTTATTGTAAAGGTGATGTACAGAGGGGTTACAGTTATATAAGTAAAGTGATGAGTACATTTCTTGTTGCACAATGTTACCTCTTCCCTCGTTTTCTCCCACTTTCCCTCCCCCTGTCTTCTCAAGTTGTAAAGTTCATTTCCAGTTGTCCTTATTTTTTTTAACTGAGTTTTGAGTGTTTACCTGAATAAACTAACAGCCTTGTGTGTTCGTCTGCAATCCATAATCTTTGGTGGTGAAGTTCCCATTCGTTCCTTGGTCATGCATTATTTCCCAGTCCCTGTCACTGCAGCTTTTGAGTGGAAAGTTCAGCAACTAATATAAGAAATGCTAAATAATGTTGGCTTAAAAGCTTAGAATGTTTGAAATGCAAGGATCCTTGGAGATCATCAACTCTGACATTATCAGTCTTACTTTACAGCTAAAGGAACTGGGGCATAGACCATTGGATTCTAAATCCAATACACATTTCTCCATGTCATTCCCCAGCTTCCTGATGGTGAGGTCCTCCATATCTGAATATCTGGGTATGTCATCCTAGGACATGCTTTTCTACAAAAACTCAATCAATGAAACCCTTCCAAAAATATGTTTCTGGGTCTGGACTGCATTATTTCATGCTTGTTCAGACGTCAGTTCCACATGGCTTTATTGAGAGCATTATTTTGAAAAAGAGAACAGAGTCCAAACATTCAATTCATGGGTCTGTAAGTACTTTCTTAACAGATTAGCACATGCGCAGATTCAGGCAAACTTCACTTTCCCTGAAAGGCTATGAACTCCAGGCCATCTTTGCCTTGCCCTTGGTTTGTCTTCTCCCTCCCCAAATTGAGATGGAGTTTTCTATGTTGCTCAGGCTAGTTTGAAACTCCTAGATTCAAGTGATCCTCTACTCCACTCAGTGGTGGGCTTACAGATAATGCCACTATGCCCAAATTTTGCCTTGGCTTTCTTCATCAGCAAAATGGGATTACTGAGTGCAACGTAAAATAAGATCATATATAGTCTTGATAGGGTAAGGAGCACTTGGCTGGATATACAATAAAAATTCAATAAATGGTGGACACTTCATTAACATTATTTCTCTGGATTTTGCCTTGCATTGTCTTACCTTGACTCTTTTAAACTGGCTTCCTAGTTCTAATTTAGACTACATGTCCTTCTACAGTAAGATGTAAGGTATCCTGATGAAAAGTAAGAAAGAGTTACCCAAAGCAATATTTCATCAATGTAAGACAGTAAGATGAGGAAATGGCCATCAGACTGGGGGAAAAAAATCATTCAAGGTTAGTTCTAAACTTTAGGCTATAGCAAATTTTATGTCAAGACTGATTTTTAAAAAATCATCAATGGAGGGGGGACCAAGATGGCGACGGGGCAGGAGGGAAACGCCACAGCTCTCTCCAACCAAAAAGAGAGTTCGAGTTCCAACGCTTAATCTCCCCAAGAGACCGACAACAACAAAAAGACGAACACTCAGAGAAAAACCAGAGGTGAGAAATAACAAAAAAAGAAAGAGAAGAAAAGAATTTCAGAACAGAGAAG
>NW_012267262.1:9196831-9245476 GCF_000151885.1 Dipodomys ordii
AGGGGCTAACAATGTTCAAGAGGAAGTGTACTCATTACCTCACTCATGTAACTGTAACCCTCTGTATAGTATCTTTACAATAAAAAAAAAAATCATCAATGAGCATTACCTTGGAACCATTTTTCATCAAAATGAATTTAGGAAACTATAATCTTAACTTTTTAAAAGTTCCAGACTTGCAATGTTTGCCTGGCACACAGTAGAAACTCAGTAATTATTTCAATAAATGAATGAATAAAGGAATGACTAGGTCAAATAAACAAATAATGACCCAAACTGACACAGTTATATTCACTATTCTGTTTTAAAGGTTAAAGTTAAGATTGTGAATATTTCTAATTTAACTAGAGTTATCAATTCAAACTTTTCTTTGTGAGAGACAGTACAATTTGGTATAATGCATAACACACAAAAAATCAATTTTTAAATTAAAAAGTTGCTTTTAGAAATCTATGTATAAGGGCTGGGAAGGTGGCTCAGTGGTAGAGTGCTTGCCTTGCATGCATGAGGCCCTGGGTTCGATTCCTCAGCACCACATAAGCAAAAAGAAAAAAGCCAGAAGTGGCGCTGTGGCTCAAGTGGTAGAGCGCTAGCCTTGAGCTGAAGAGCTGAGGGACAGCACCCAGGCCCAGAGTTCAAGCCCCACAACCGGACCCAAAAAAAAAAAAAAGAAATCTATGTATATTTTTATTTATGCAGGACTGCTGGTAGCCCACAAACATCTACAAGGTCAAGACATATTATTAACATCCCTGACAATATAATAAATCGCGCCATAATTAATGTTCATTCAGAAAGAATTTTCCTCGGTTATTGTGAGACTTAGCATATACACATAGCCAAGTAATCTATTACAATTGCTAGTTTCCTGGGGGTTTTTTGTTTTTGTTTTTAATAAAAAAGTGGTTTACTTGCTAAATAAACTATCAGCAATAATCTCTGATCAGTCACTTTAGTGTCCTAAACATGAAAATATAAAAACACCTTAGTAATCCTATTTCATCCGATAGATCCTATTTACCATTATTATTTAGCTCAGCTTTCCACTATTCAGCCCCATAGTTCTGTGGGCAAGTGTGAGGTCCATTGTTGCATAGATAGACAGACAGACAGACAGACACATAGACAGACAGATAGATAGATAGATTTGAACTTTTCATGGCAATGAACACAAAGATTTCGGTAGAAGGTTGGTGAGTCTAAAGATTCTTGTGGCCAAAGAACTAGTGAAATATGATAATTCACTAATGAATTCCAATCCTTGGGCATGTATGCTGGGGCTGTAAGGGATTATGCCTAGAAGATTCGAACGAAAGCAAGTACAGATGATTTCTGTAGCTGAAGAACATGAAGAACTCATGCATTATATGCCCATAACCTAGCTCCAAACACAATTCTCAAAGAGATGTTTCAAAATTTTCTCAGCAATGTTGGTACTGTAGGAATAGGTAATGACAATGACCATCAGAACATATGCAAGCACGTTCATTCATGTATACTCTTGTTCATATACATACATGTGTACTTTATTTATTAATATTGTACATTTATTATAAAGAGAAGAAAATCTGGCCTAAGAATTTATAGTTGTATTTCCAGTCAGCAGTCCTATAAGGATCATCTTAAGTCATTCTGTCTGTCTGTCTGTCTGTCTGTCTCTGTCTCTCTCTGTCTCTGTCTCTCTCTGTCTCTGTCTCTCTCTCTCTCAAGTCATTTTTGTCCTCTAAAGCTATCCCAGGAAGAGCTACTTTCCTTAGAAGTATAAAAGCAATTTTAAAATCGCTTTCTATCATTTCTTTCTCTGTTCTTTAATTCCTTGTTCTCTCCCTCCGTCTCTCCTTTCTGCTTATTTTTCTTCTTTTACATTTTTTATGTTCTGGCTTGGGGATACACTAAAATTTGAAGAAAAAACATGGAAAGTATGATAGTGCTTTACAGTCACAAGCAATTGTGTTCAAACAGTGAGGGAACCTGGTCTATCCTCATTTGGACAATTTCAGCCAAAAGCAGGATCTAGTTTCAAAGCACAGCTGCCCATTTGAAGTAGGATAAGCATGGCTAATTTCTTCAATGAGAAAACGATGATGAATGGAATAGAAAATAAAGATATTTTGAAAGCTAGACTTTTAAAAAAATTTTTTAACTCAAGAAGGTCATCAATTTGGAAATATTATCCAGAGAATATTTCAAATCACAGAGAGGAGCTTTCAAGAAAGCTTAAGTGATGGCAAGTGCAAAGTATGCCTTGGAGACAGGTTGAAATGAAAGCCACAGTAGTGACACAGGACTCTAAATCCTGGACTATGCAGCTGCAGGGCTCAGTGGGAGGCCACAGGATCTCAGTGTCCACAATTTCTCCTTTGTAAACCACTGGGCAACAGTAACAAAGGTCTTCACAATTTTCATTAATAAAACTTTATTGTCAATTGTAATGATATTTAAATTCTTAATGATGGTGGCCTAGTCATTTTATAAACTCAAACAAGTAAAAGGATGTTTACAACTGAACCCCAAACTTGCCACACGTCTTATCCTTTGTAGAAATTTATTACAAGAAAGTATGTTTAACTCGTACAGTTCTCTGTCTGTTACACTTTAGTTAAAAGATAATTAACTAAAAAATAAACTATAATCAAACTTGTCAGTCCATCTGAAATTTTTCCTTTAGATATAGAATTTTTTGTATAATCTAAGAACATAAAAATGGAAATCTCTATTGAAGTAAATTATTTTAAAAAGTCATTTGTTTCCATTTTTCTTAAGATCCTTAAGTCTTCCCTTTGGACTGGAAAAAAAAAGTATAACTCTCATGTTTTCATTTCCCATCTAAGGGTTTGGAAGGTGGCTCAGTGGTAGAGTGCTTGCCTTGTATGCATGAGGCCCTGGGTTCGATTCCTCAGCAGCACATAAGCAGAAAAAGCCAGAAGTGGTGCTGTGGCTCAAGTGGTAGAGCCTTAGCCTTGAGCTGAATTGCTGAGGGACAGAACCCAGGCCCAGAGTTCAGACCCCAAACCAACGCCGCCACCACCAACAACAACAACAAAAGTTAATTTCCCATCCATCACACTTAATTCTGCCCATGTCTTGAAACTTCATCTTCCATAAGAAGAAACAAATGCTAAAGTTCATCATTTCTATCCAGTGCCAATAGTTAACTGAGAGCCTTGGAACTGTGTGCCTTTTCTTCTGAAAGTAGTTTTCACATTTAAGCCTAAAGTATAACCAATGTAGCTGCCTGCTGGGGTTTTAAGCAGAGGTTTTGTGGGTAACCATACAGTTACAGGGTGTGTAAGAACTCATACTTTTCCTCTGACTTCCATCTTAAAAATTCATAAATCCTTCAGACAATAGCTAAAGGCCTAGTGTGGTATCCTGATATCCCAGAATTTGAAGCATGGAGGCATGAAGATTTTGAGTTGGAGGCCTATCTTGGCTATTCAGTGAGACCTCTATGGAGCCAGGAATATGGTTTGTGAACATCTTCATTTGTCACTGAAACCACTGATTTTGAAGACAGCAACCAATATTGTTCTGTTTATTTATTTTCAAGGAAATAAGGGAGGCGATCTCAAAATGCTTTTTGGAATAATATGCCTTAAGGATGCCTCTTAAAAAACCAATTAAGATATGTTTTTCAAACTGGTATCTTAAAAAAATGGTAACTAACTCAAGTTTGATGTTTTGTTTTGGTTCAATTATGTAAGCCATTTTCCGTAGCCAACTGCCTGAAAAGCTGCAAATTGCTTTATACCTTCAACCAACACTGACTGGCATTTACTCTTAGTAAGCAGAAGTTGTCACAAGCGACAGAAAGTGATTAGCAATCACTTGCTACACAACAGGAGATAGACTTAAAACTCCCATTTACCCCCTACTGAACCAATATCTTAGCTCATTCTAGAGCCCTGCAATGAGAATTTCTCCAGCAACAACATAAGATTGGAGCCCCAGCTCTATAGAATGAGACAAATTTGGTCACAAAGGAAAATGAAAGCAAGCACCCTAATACTACCTTAAGACACTTTAGTTGGAGAAAAACAGCCGGCTTGCCATCACATTTTATGATAAGCAAATGAGATTGCAGGCAATGTAATTTCACTTATGTGATTCACTTACAAGCAATGCAAATGAAATCTTGCTGATTACATTTAAAACAAAGGACTGAATCTGCTTATTTATAGAGCAGACCCATAGTCATGCAAAAAATCAGGCTACTCTCTACCCCCGTGTGGAACAAAAAGAAAACAATCTGGCTGAGGACCTTTTCAGCTCTGCAGAAAGAAAAACGATGTTAACTTGAACTCAAGGTTGACCTAATATGTTTAATAATGTGGTTTCTCAGTGCCCTCAATAGAAAACAAGGTCAATAGTGTGAGTAGTTGCTAGCTGAGGTGTTCAACCCACATGCAAACATGTCCAGTGTTTTATTTGTTTTTTAGATAGCCAAATAAGTGTTCAGAAAGCACTTTCATCTGTGTTTAATCTGAAACCTTCATTTATCTGTGGAGGATGTGTGCATCTGTACAGATACACACATTTGTGGATAGACAATCTAGACATATAATTTCTACAGTGAAATACATATTGCTACAACAAATATACTCAGTAGTTAGACTCTTTAGAATGTCTGTTTTCTGAACTTCTCCATCTACTAAATTGGTTCTTAAGAATTCCAGAGCTTTCTTTTTGTTTGTTTGCTTATTTGTTATGCTGTCTCTGGGACTTGAACTCAGAGCCTAGACACTCTCCTTGACTTCTCAAGGTTGGCTCTCTACCACTTGAGCTGCAGCTCCACTTTCGGCTTTTTGGTGTTTAATTGGAGATGAGTTTCACAGCTTTTGCTACACGGGCTCATTTTGAGCCACAATCCTTACATCTCAGCCTGCTGAGTAGCTAGGATTACAGGCGTAAACCACCAGCTCCTGGCAGAGAGCTATCATTTTAAACCAATGTTTTTATTAGATGATTTTCCTATTATGAAGTTTTTAACAGTTTAACTGAATACAAAGTTCAAAAATTCCACTGAAAACAAAAGTTGTTGATTTTCCTGGCAAAACAACAGAGCTGAGAACCTACTTTCTGTGATGCTCTGATTTTAAAGATTGAACAGGTACTACTCAGCCTCGTCAATGGAACCAATATTCAGCTGCCAGCCAAGGCACCAAGATCCGAGGCGTTTGGCTAGAGCATCATCGACAGAGCTGCAGCACCCTAGGCAAAGAGGATCACTGCCAAGCCAACTTGGACCCAGCTGCAGTTATAACATGAAAAGGTTTAATGCAATACCTCCCACCTGCCGCAGCATTGTCCAAGAGGGAAATTGCATGTGGCTGAAATGTTCCTTGTGGAATGACTTGTGGCCACAGGGTTTCTCAATCCTAATGAGGAAGACACACTTCAGTAGTCTACCAAGCAGTGCCAACACCAATTATGGATAACAGAAGCAATTTTCTGTGCAGTAACACCACTTCTTTCTTGCCGAACATCTCATTTCTAAACAATAACCTCTGGGACCATCTCAAAACTGAAGGTGCCTTTGAAGTTAACCTTGATCTTCGCTATTCAGCCACAGACAGGTCTCAAAAACTAAATCCAAATTGAACTTTGAACATTTGTATTTGATTGACACATCCAACCTTCCCTCTTCATGTCTCCAAACAGAAAACTCCAAGAAGCACATAGGCTTGCTTGTTTCCATGCAGTACAAGCCACGTCTAGAAACCATCTAAGTTGTTAGGCATGTAAGCCATTATCCGAGCCCACAGCATATGGCCACACTTTTCTCAACTCCCACATTCCAGCAAAAATGCAATTGTTGTCCAAATGTGCCTAGTCTCCAAGGAGGAAATGTCAGTGGGTTTCTAGAGTCCATAGGTCCCAAAATATGCTGCCAGACTTCAGAGGAACCAAGAGACAGAAGAGTGGTAGGAAGAGAAGATATTCTGAAATGAAAGCAAAATACAAATCTCCAGGGCAGAAAATAGCTGCTGCTGTTTTATTTTAAAGGGAGGTTGCCTCCTATATGGATCTTGCTTTCTTTTAGATTGGGAGAAGAATCAGACCAGAAGCCCCTTTGACTACTAGGTACAGTTCTTCAGAGAAACATTAGGAAATAACATTTAGTGAACCAAGAGAAATGTCTCTGAAAATTTCTTGAAGAAATTTTCGCCTGCTTCTCTTAGTCAGCATTTATTGTCCGTCCCAAAGTGTAAGTTCCTAAGAACCTTATTACAGGTCATAAGGAGATATACTGTACTGAAAATCAGCAATCTTTTATGATTCTGATGAGGCACTCTATCCCTTTGGACTGTTCATAGCCTATGTGCAAAATTCTCTAATCATGTTTCCCTCACAATGAGCAGAGCTGCCCACATATATAAAAGAAAATCTTGATATCCTATTAACAATGCATGCTAGCACAATGCCTATAGCTCATGCCTATGATTCTAACTACTTAAGAGGTTGAGATCTGGAGAATCATAGTTTGAGGTCAGCCCAGAAAGAAAAGCCTTTAAGATATTATCTCCAATTAACCAGTAAAAAGCAAAGCTGAAGGCATGGCTCAAATGATAGAGCACAGCCATGAGCAAGCAAGCTAAGTGAACATGATGCCCTCAATTCAAGCCCCAGTACTGACAAAATGAGAATAAATAATAATAATGATGATGATTCATGATGATTTTTATCAAATATCATTTAATTGTGATATATTTGATTGTTTCTACAGTAGACTAGGACTGAGTGGTTTATAATTCTACTTTGTTCTACCTACCAAACCCAAGACATTTATTCATTCATTCATCCATCCATCAATAATGACTACTCTACGTGTTAGTCACTGTGTAATAAATTGGGGATAAAAATATATGCAAAATAGAAATAAACCCTGTGCTGGTACAGGGACTTGAACTCAGGGCTTTGTACTCTTGCTCAGCTTTCTTGCTCATAGCTACAGCTCTATCATTTGAGCCATGCCACTAGTCCAGTTTTTTGTTGAATAAGTAGATATGGAGTCTCACAAAATTTTCTGCCTGGATAGAAACCTTCTTAATTTCTACTCAGTCTCCCAAGTAGTTAGTATTACAGAGGTGTGCTACCAGTACCTGAAAGTAGTATTTTCCATCAAATTTTGCTCATCTTCTCCTAGACATACAACTCTTCCCATTCATTTCCTCTATGTCCTGTAGGTAGTTTCCAAGCTCCACATCAGGAAAAGCAACTTTTTCCTCCTTGTTATTTCAAAGTAAAGATGTTAGAGGGCTGTTGAATCCCAAAGAAAGTCTCAATTACTTAAAGCTAAATAGGAGAGCTGCCAAGGAGCCATCCCTAAGACAGTGATGACTGAACGACAGGAAATGGCAGGGGCATTTTTAGCAAATGTCAGAGAGAAACCTTGAAGCAAGCAAGGTAAGCACCAAAATAGTTCTTGGGTGAGCACATCAACAGGATGGATGAGTCTCAGAAGAGAATAGAGAGACTATAAGTTCAGAACAAAAACTGATGGTAAGGAAGAAACTCATACTGCAGTCTGATTATTGATACATCAAAGATGCATTTAATGCTAAGCACTGGGCACAGTAGAAATTCAAGATTAGCCAGCATGAATACTGCCCTTACAGGGCTTCCATTTCACAAAAGGAAATATTGGTAACTATGGCTATCCCCTTATATTTACAGATCTAAATTTCGAAACAGAAGTTACAGCCACTGAGCAAGTCTATTCTTTTGGTCTTTGTTCTGTGACTAGCCTCTGAAAAACATCTTCGACAAGGAATTGGTACAGACATTGTCTGCTAGCATGGCTAGAGAAAAAGGGCCTCTTTCTTACTATTTCTGTACCTTTTTCACAAACCTCATGGTAATCTCTCTAGATCTTGTGAGACAAAAAGATACACATCCATGAATTCCTTTGTATTTTCCTGACTCAAACTGAACCCAAGATGTTCTATGTGTATACATCCTCAGTTCCACTGAACATCTTCTGTCTTCTCATAAAGATAACACTGATATGAGCAAACACCTTCCACAAGACCTACCATGGTCCAGGAAATGCTACAGGTCAGATACATAAGTCAGATGATTTTACCTTTGCAAAAGCTAAGAATATGATCGTTCTCCTCCATTTACAAATTAGAGCACAGAGAGATTAAGTCACATTCCAAAAACACACTGGTGGTAGAAGACAGACCCAGATTCAAATTTTAAGTTCTATTGATTCTCTCCCTTTACAAAAAGAAACCTTAAGAATACATTTCTAGACCCTCAAAACTTATTTTGTAACTATTTATTAAGCTTTTTATCTTAAAGTCAACTACATTTTCTTAATTTACTAGACATTCACATTTAGTTTTACCACCTAAGAGACCCCAAAGACAGTGAATGATTGAAATAAATGTGTCCAATTCTATGTGCACAGAATGTCTTTGTGGAGCCCTAGTCACATTCTGTATATGGGCAAACAAAATACATAAATCTAAATAGATTGGTGGTTCATATAAACAATTCAGACCTTATCAGGCCTTTCTTGAACTGACTCCAATTCATCAAAAATGTAGGAGCAGGTTATATATGGCACTCTCCATTAAGCGGAACACACCAATAAATTCCCAAAATGAAGAACTCAGCATCAGCAAAGTGAAGGGGGGGAAAGGGTGGAGAAATCCCCACAAAAAATTGTGGAACTCCATGCAGCCTGAAGCCCTGGTCTCCTCTGTGAGATCCTGAGTCATGCATAATGCAACACTGCAACTGCTAACAGCAGGCACACACCAGATAATTTACACTTGTTTTTATGGACACGAGGAACTGATCTTTGAAGCTGTCCCTAATGAGATTCCGCTTGGCCCTAACAGCATCCTGAGAGAGTGTTCCGGTTTTCTACTTGGCATCCGGTGCATATTTATAATGTGGAATACAGACTCATTTAAATTGTGCGTGTGGATTTTGGGTGTCTTCCCTAATTTAAAGAAAGATTTTCATATAGTAATGAGCAACTGACTCTTCAATTACTAAACCCTACTTTACCTAAACAATGTCACTGCCAGTTGCTACATACAGGTATTTCTTAGGGCCAGGTCCTGGTCCAGGACAGGACTTCTATCTGCAGGGCAGAAAGCTTCATCATCTCTACTCCTGCACTGTAGTCCGGAGACTCAATTAGGTTTTCAGCCAAAGGGCATCTCCAGAAAGGCTAATTACATAACACCATCCTCAGCAGCCACAGCCACAGGGAAAGTTAAGGAGAAAAATCTGAAGTCAGTCACCTAAATTAAAAACTTCCTGCCCCCAAAGGGCTTGGAATGCAAACCTCCCGGTCTTATTATCTCCTCTCTTTGAATTTCAGCCCCATGTAAAATTCTTTCTTAAGCCTGCTACTTCACAGCATTTCTTTTTTCTGATCATTTGGCATTCCAAGAGTTTAGAGTTTAGTCTCCCATAATTAGAACTCCATCACACACTTACTCTGAATTTCATTTGTTTTACCTTCAAGTCAATTTTAAAAAGGTTTTCAATGGCTGTAACATGGATGTTGTTATGATAGTTTTATCTGTATTTAACCCAAATCACAGACTTCTGTCAAAACAGTTGCTTTAGAAGAGCTCTTAGAGTTTACTGTTTCAAAAAATATATATAGTAAAGTTGTCAAACACAGTTCAGAATAAAACTGGTTTGCATTATGTAAAATTTAGGATTCCCCCATAACAAGCGAATCAGATTCATAGTTTTCATAGTCACATGAATGCCATACATTAGGGTAAGCTAGACTATTGGTAAAGAAGCTGAACCATATTTAAATTACTTTCATACTTTCAAGCCAATCATTGTTAAATCCCAATAAGATCAATAAATGAGCATTTTATAAGGCATGAAAGCAATGTGCTTTTTATGTCTCCGTTTTTAAGTTACACAGCCATATAGGCATCCCAAATCTTTAGAGCCAAGTTGAAAGTGAAACTTCAATATTTTACCTCTGTTACAAATGAGTTTACTACAACCAAAGCAAAGAGCCAACTGCAAGCAGAATAGGTTAAAGAATTAGTTTGGAGTATCAGAAATCCTCACTCTGAGCTTTATCCAGCTCCATTCTGAAGAAAAACACAGGAGATTTATACAAGTTACCCCCCCTTTTAGAGCCAAGAACAACATCAAGTGCAAGTGCATGCTCTCCAAAGGAAAGGATGATTGCAAGGGAGTAGCACATTCTTGGGGATGCATATATTCATCCTCTGAGTCCCTGCATTCATTCATTCACTTGTAGTGTCTAAAACGAGCCTTAAACTATGACATGTGGATAGACAGATGGCAAAAATGATAAAAATATAAATAAAAAGAGAGTCGCTGCTTCATACTACCTACAGGTTAGTAAAAAGCATATATTCCATAATGAGAAATATGCTCTTGATACATACAATCAAGGGGAAGCACTGCTTATAAATTCTACGAGTACAAAAAGGATAACAAGCATCCAAAGAGGTGTGTAAGGGATTCCCTTAGAAGTGAAGAAGTGGAGGGAAGAAAACAGCTCTCAGGAAACAAGACTAACAAGGCTATTGAGAGCATCTGTTAAAGGCAGTGGACTGGCTTCCTTCTCTCCTGCACCTCCCAGGACCTCTCCATTTAAAAAACTGAAAATTCAAGAGGCGTGCCTAGAAAGCTGGACATGCCTCTTTCCTTCAACGGCAGCACCAAATCCAGACAGTTTTGAAGACCTTGGGAATAAAAAAAAAAATCAGTGGACAGATCACCAAAGTTGGCACTAACTGTTGCCAAATGTCTGGCTGGCACCGATGTACAGACTAAATTGGCCATGAAAACCTCACTGTAGTCTTGCTCTTCTCAAAGGAAATAATTTTGTGATCAACAATGGGGCTTACCCAGAGGCCAGGCTTACAGGGAGGCCTTGAATTCTGAGCTTAACTCAATTGCAGGGTTGAGGGCAAGAGTTTCAAGTTTCAGATGTGCAGTCAAGTAATCTGATCCCATCAGACTTTTAATGGCTTCAAAAAAATCCAAAGTGTTAAATCCTTTTCCCAGCCTCCCCCTGTGCAATCAGAGGTGCTTTTTACCAGTTTTCCTGATCCTCCCCCTCGTCTCCCGCTCTCCTACTCAAGCCATTACTAAGTCATTAATTTAATGCATTTAATACTTGGTTCTGAGTTCTCAAGTTTCACTGTCATCTGTGATCTTAGGAAAAAGAGGAAAGAAAAAAAAAGGAAAGCAACAAAAGGAGAAGGAAAGAAGAATGTTTTAAGATGGTGCTTTGATTGCGAGATGCCATTATAATACGATGATCTTGACTCCTTATGAACGGAGGGATAACATCCTCACTGGAGCAAAATCCACAATTCCAGGCAAAGGCAGCCAGAGTTAAACTGTTGCAGGCAGCCTGCAGAGAGCAGAGGTAAGTATGAAATCCGTGTTGCTGGCCATGGAGTTAACAGGGCTTTGATCCCTCCTTCCCAGGGCAGAATCCCTTGGGAGACAGTATGACCTTAATACTTCTTGACAAGAATAAAAGGGATGCACCAAACTTAAGGGCATGCAGAAGTTATGGTGAGGATGGACCATATGCTTCCAGTGAAACTGCTGGGACTAGATAATTCATACTCTAGATGCAATTATATAAACAGTATTAATAACCATAGTTATTACACACTGAGTAAATAATGTACATGCGACACTATGTACTTAACCAAGCACTAGTAACAGCATGCTGTTATCCTTTGAAGAGCATCACCACTGTAACAATGAGACATCAGTGTAGCAGAGAATGTCAGAGTACACATGTTCTGAGGTGGCCCGGGCAAGAGAAGCAGGCTAAATTCTTTACATACTTTCTATAACTTCTCAAATGACTATGTTTTGTATTTTAAATTGTGCCCATATTTCTGTTTAGCAACAATCAATGCCCTCTTAAACTCTCTCTTCCCCCAAATGCAAGTGTTCATATTCTCTCTCCTTCTTCCTTCCTCTCCCCCTCTCCTTCCCACCTCTCTTTCTCTTTCTTCTCTTTCTTACTTTTCCCTCTCTCCTCTCTAATTCCCCTATCTCCTCACTCTTTCTGTCATTTCATCATTTCCGGCCTGCCCCTCTCTTTCTCTCTCATTTAGCTCTTTATTAAGATACCAACTCCAGCAGAGGCTCCTGCAGCATGGGGTACAGCACCTCACAAAATGGTGCCCTGTGTTTATAACGTGACAGGGCCCTCCCTGCAGAGTGTGAGATCATGACTAACATGCACTAATGGCCAGAAAAACTCATTTTCATTCCACACTTGACAAAATAAACACCTCATAAAAGCAGGTAAGCAGAAGCCACCTTCACTATGGCCTGCTTTGTCTTAATAACCTTTGAAAAGGAGGAGCTAGCTGAAGGGAACAGACTGTAGCACACACAAAATGCCCTTAGGGCATAGACAGCTTTGGATAAAAGCAAAACCTCTCATGTAAAGTTAAATTGTTTTCTTTCCTCCAGCAGGGCACCTCTCACTAACACAGACCATTGCTGAATTTGCAAAGGTCCTTTCAGTGCAAATCCTGGTTGAATTAACAGGATCTTACCAAACCTTACATGAAAAAAAAAAATAGGATGCTTGATTGCTTTGGGTTTCCAATAGACTCATTTTATTTCCTCTTTTATCCACAGAAAACGAAGCTCTTCTTACATGTTGGAAGAAATATTGCAAAACATTCTTTTTTCCCCGTTCTCACAAAGTGCAGAATTTATGGCAACAGATAATTAACAACAAATGACAAACAATCTGGGCAGTAAAGGTCCCAGTTTGTTTGCCAAGATGATGGATCAAATTCCAAGATAAACAGTGGAGTGTGCCCACTACCATTAACATCACTGCGGGGTCAAGATGGGGAGATGAAAAACCTTCTAGCCACCCAGCACCCTGGGGTATAATGTGGAGCAAACACTCGCCCTCTCATGGGGTGTGATTTCTGGTCTAATTCTCAGGAGGACCTTTGGTAGTGAAGGCAGAGCAGGGCTCACAGGACTGTACAGAACAAAAGACCGAATGCTTTCTATCTTGCATGGGGAAAATATTAGATCCTTTTTTGTACTGCAATATAGAAAATTTAGGAATTGATATCCTATAGGGTCTCTGTGTTTCCTATATTCTTCTCCAGGATCCACCCTTTCCCATTCTTGCCTTCTCTAGGTTTGTTAGGTCAAAAAAGGTTTCAGTGCTGCCCAAAATGTAAGGGTTAAGGGTGAAATGAAAACAAGTCAACCTGTAAAAATCAGGATTTGAACTCAACATACGGTGTGTCCCCTAGATACTAACAGATGGCAAACCTTGGGAAATCACAACTTCTCATCTTCTTACATGTCTTAAGCGCCAATTCATAGTTCACAATTGTCAAGTGGATTCCTTAAAAAGAAAACAATAAGGGGCTGGGAAGGTGGCTCAGTGGTAGAGCGCTTGCTTTGCATGCCTGAGGCCCTGGGTTCGATTTCTCAGCCCCACATAAGCAAAAAAGAAAAAAGCTGGAAGTGGCGCTGTGGCTCCAGTGGTAGAGCGCTAGCCTTGAGCTGAAGAGCTGAGGGACAGCACCCAGGCTCAGAGTTCAGGCCCCATGACCAAACCCCCCCCAAAAAAAAAGAAAAAAAGAAAAGAAAAAGAAAACAACAACAAAAATCCAAACCTAAAAGTTTTGAATTACCTAAAACAGTCCCTTAAAAAAATCATTTCATGTCAGAGACCAAACAGGCCAACATATCAAAACTTCCTGTCCCAATCCTTTTCAATGGCTCAGTTCATTGGTAAGTCAAGGTGCAATTTTGTCTCATTTCCCTGTTGACTGAGGTTTATGGATACTTACCGTCCCTGGTATTAAAGCCAAGGCTAGGAATACCATAATAACCAAGAAAGTTGCAATCTCATGAATGTATCCAACATATTTACAGGAAGTCCAAGATCAAGACAGACTCCATTGGGTCTATTTCCCGGTTCACATTCTAACTTCAGGTGAGGAAAGGGATGGATAGAGATCTCTCTTGTATCTCTGATAAATGGCACTTCCAATGGAAGCTCCATTCTGAGAGTTCTGCCCATGTGAACATATCATCTCCAACATACCATGATTCTAAAGATTTATATTTTTCCAGCATATGAATTTTGAAGGAGCATAAACAGGGAGTTCAGAACACTACAGGGACCAATACACAAAGTTGTAAAAAAAAATGTAAATAGAATGTATTTTATACAATGTGATAAGAAAGAGCTGTGAATAGGATTGTTGTGATTCTTTTTTTAAAAAAAATCTAATAAAGTTCAATAGTCTTAGAGAGCAATGCCAAGTGAAACAAAGTAGAAAAATATATTTTTCCCCCTTTCAGGACTTAAACAGAGCTGGTAAAATGTCTGTGTCAGAACAGCTAAATCTTTCAGGAAATTGGAGAAGTATGCTGTGGCTGCTTAGCTAGTAGAGGACTTAATTTATTTTCTTGATTTCAGCTTTAAGTCTTTGTTCAAAACACATTTGAAACTTAAGTGTACAATATGTAAAAGATTTGACATTCCGTCTATGGAAGAAACACCTAAAACCAAGTACAAGTAAATCACTTTGTAAAGCCAATCAATATAAGTGCCAAAACAGCCTACAGCAAAATGGAAAAAGACATTTTTGTCTAATCCAAGAATCATCAAATCTTTGAGCTAGAAGGCTCCATAGCTGTCTGCACAAGAAAATAAATGAATGTGAGTAGAGTCTATGATAGAAAGTGGAATTCTGTGATCTTTTTCAAAGCTACTGACAATGGTGGGACCTGTATAATGTTCTACTTCTCACTTAAAATTTTAAAACACACTATTAGGTCCTAAAAATGTATCTATTTGCTATTGAATAGTAATGTTAATTTTCTTCTTCTTCTTTATTTATTTATTATTTTGATATTGGTCCTAGAGCTTGAATTCAGGGCCTGGGCACGGCTCCTGATCTTCTTTTGCTCAAGACTAACACTTTACCACTTGAGCCACACCTCCCCTTTCAATGTTTTTTTAGTAGTTTAGTAGAGATAGGAGTCTCGCAGACTTTCCTGCCTGAGCTGATTTTGAACCGTGATCTTCAGAGCTCACTCTCCTGAGTAGATTGGATTAAAAGTGTGAGCTACCAGCCTCTGAGTTTTCTTCTAATTTTTTTCCCAAAAAACTAGGGATAGTGGGAGAACAACAAAGGAGGGGTAACAATGCTCAACAAGAAATGTACTCATTACCTTACTCTTGTAACTGTAACAGTATCCTCTATACAGTATCTTCACAATAAAAACAAACTTTCAACAATTTTAATGCATAATACTAGACTGTACAAAAATTTAAACCAATTAGAGGTGCTTATACCTTTTGATTTGCAATAAGGAATAAAAAACTGAAAAGCTTGCCAATATGCTTGTACTTATGTGCATATATTTTATCACTTTACAGAGACAGAGATTGAAGACAAAAAAAAAAGCCTTCAAGAAAAAACAGAACAAAAAGTATGACCACCCAAATAATTCAAGTGTCAATAAATACAGCTATTTCCTCTACACAGAGTTAGTATTTCCACACCCAAAGATGTGCCAATTTTGTCCACACTGATCTGGAAGGAATAACCTGCCCAGGCCACAGTAGCTACTAAAACATCTAGCTTTCGGCATGCTATGAGAGCTGGAAATGGAAAAAAAAAAGACACAAGAAGGAGAGCTAAGGAAATACTGAAAAACAAGAAAAACACGCTGATGTGTGGACCATTCCAGAAGCAGACAATTTTTCCTTCCTTTTGGAAACACTTGAGAACTCCCTAGAGTGTCTTTTACCAGCTACGGTAGGTTTAATGGCATCATATTTACAATTACATATTCATAAGGGATGTTCAAATCCTAAAATCTCAGAATTAAAATTGACTGCATCAAAATGGATGAAAGATTTGTGCAAGGATCCACAATGCAATGGTTTCTGGATGTCTAGGATGTCCATATACTGTCACTGTACTTTCTCTAGGATCTTTTTCATCCCCTAAAATGTAGATAACTTTTAGAACTCAACATCCAGATTAAAACCTTATAGCGAGGGTTTCTTCTATTTGTCAAAATTCTTTTCCTTCCCTGAAAGTCAAGTCATCAGAAAACAAACAAAAAATAACATCACCTCGTTATGCAAGATATAGCTAGGTTCCTAAGAATAAATCCATCTGGACACACACACACACACACACACACACACACACACACACACACACGAGTATAATTTGAGATTGCCTTTTAATGCTTGAATGAAAACAAAGAGCTCTATAGAATAAGAAAAAAAAGTCAGCTCTAAAACCAAGTCTTAACTGTCACGGACCACCAGACGGTCCCCTCAGGGAATGCATAGGCAAAAGAACTTATTTCTAAAAAGAAATGAGAGAAGAAAAGAAAAATACCCTGTTTTTATATAGAGTGCAAACTAAAAGGGCCATTCAGTATTTCCGAGACAAATTTGAGATTGAAAACATTAAAAAAAAATTATGGCCATGCTAATGTGCAGGCCAGTGATAAATCTGTAATGAGAATGAGGAAGTAGCTAACTGAGAGAACAGTATATTTAGATATTTTTCTTCTCAGCTAATGCATCACGGCTACATAACAAAGGATAAAATTCCACCTTCTTCATAAAGGGCCATGGTCTTGAGCCTGAGACATTCCTTCATTCATTGCTCTTGCGCTTGCTCTTGCTCTGTGTGAGAGTTAGAAGTCATTTCTCTTCTCTCCCAGCACATCCCTGTGGGCAGTCACTAATGCATCCTTCCTGTACAGAGTATCACCAGTGATTTGGGATTCGCATTCTTAATTTTAAAGAGATGAAATATGAGAAATTCTAGGCATGTCAGGACCAGAAAGGATGATACTCCAAGACTAATTGCTGAGAGGATCCCCCAAAATTCAGAAATGCCTAACTTGCTGAAGATCACCAAGCAGAGACCCCCTAACAGGAGTATAATCCCATCTCCCAGAAATGCTACCAGCTGACTGCAGCAAGCTATTTGCTTATTGATACAGTGTACGTTGCTGGGTTCCAAAAATAAATCTGAAGATGCTCCTTTAAAAAACTTTCCTTCAGTGATAAAACTGCAAAGTAGGTTTATTAAGAAGAAGATGTTCTCATCTCCCCCACAGGAGGAAATCAAGTTATATTGAGCCAACCAATAGCCTTTGTCCTCTTCCTTGATTGTGACATAAAGTACAAGATAGTGTCATCCTAGGAAGCAAGGCCAGAAGAAAGGGCAAGAGCTTGAGCAGAGTAAGTCTTTAATGCAATGAAGCAGCAAAACTTAGAGATTACATTTTATCATCCTATAAAATATTTTATCATAAAAGTATAGTTCAATATAAATAATCCTAATTACATAGAAGTATATAAAACAAGAAGCAGAAGGTCATTACCCAACATTCCATAACCTAAATTGATTCTCAACTGTATTTCCTAAATATCACCAGTAAAACTCGTATTTATACACACACACATATACACATAAACATACATAGATATAGTATCTATGTTCTGTATGTATATATAAGTATATGTATATATATTTATACATACACAAATAGTTTTAACCAAATGACTTCTTTTTATAATGCTCTTCTATAAGCTGTTTTTTTCAACCCAAGATATCTAGTTTAGAAATAAACTTTTACTTCCTAGCATATTTTTGTTGTTGTTGGTGGTGGTGGTGGTAGTCTTGGGGTTTCAACTCAGGGCCTACGCACTCTTCCTAAGCTTTCTTACTCAAGGCTAGCACTCTACCATTTTGAGCCATAGCACCACTCTGGTGGTTAATTGGAGATAAGAGTCTCAAGGACTTTTCTGCACTGGCTGGCTTCCAACCACAATACTCAGATCTCAGCCTCCTGAGTAGCTAGGATTACAGGCACGAGCCACGGATGCAGGCCCCTAGTATATTCTTGAACTGGCTAAATGTAGAACCTCAGATCAGAATAATACGAAACAATATAAGATCATTGTGTGTGTGTGTGTCTGTGTGTGTGTGTGAGAGAGAGAGAGAGTGTGTGTCAGTACCCGTACTTATACTCAGGATCTTGCACCCTCCACTCTCACTGGGATATCTTTGCTCACAGCTGGTGCTTTGCAATTTGAGCCATGCTTCCAGTCTAGCTTTTTTGGGTGTCAAGACTGGGCCTTGAACTCTGAGCCTCACATTCTCACTTGTCTTTTTCACTAGGCTGACTCTACCACTGAGCCACACATCCACTTCTGGCTTTTATTTGCTGTATTAGAGATGTGTTTCATGGACTTTTTGGCCTGGGTTGGCTTTGAACCACAATCCTCAGATCTCAGCCTGTTGAGTAGCTAGGATTGCAGGCACTGGGCTAAATCAATTTAACGTATTCATTAACCCCAGGCATTACACTTATGACTAATATGCATATGGTAGTAAGGGTTGGAATAATTGCTGTTAAGCCAGCTTCAATTTTCATTCTTTTTTTCTTTTTACTAAGAGTGCCCACACAATACCAGTGAATGTTGTTCAATGCAACAACACGTAAGTTTAACTTCTCAGGTTTGATACAGCCAAACAGTTCACAAAGAAATATATTAACAGCTAGTACATAAGATCATAGGTATTGTCACATCTATATGTCAAGTATTACAAACATCATCTCCATAATGTTGGAAACACATCTTAAGTGACATTAAACCCATTTTACAGGTGATAAGACTAAGATCCACAATTCATGCATCATCACCTTAGGAAGCCAGAAACCTGAATGATCAGCATTTATATACCTCTTCATTTCACATCCCATTTTTGGCTACAGTATCCATATTCTCCAACCCTAACTGAACCCTTTGCATCAATCCTGGTTAGTCATGACTGACTCTTGATGCTTCTGATATTGGAGAGAAAGCTGAAACACTAATGGGGAGCAGAGTTCAAATGGAGTGAGACCACTGTGATTCCACAAAGCAGGCTTTGACTCACCTGATTCCTGCCCCTTTGCAACACCAACCCTCATGGAGTAAATGGAGCTGAGTGAGACTCTCCTAGGCTATTTATAATCTTGACATACACTAGGTCAAGACACTTCCTGACTCTGACAGCCTAGAAAACCCCCCTGATGCCTCATGGAGCTCTGCTGGAGAAGAGTCCTTGAAGAGACAGAACAAAACTTACCAGTGAATTTTCAGCTTATCCTTTTATTTACTACCTACTGATTTCCAAAACTGATGGAGACAGTTTGGAATCAGAAGCTCAGCATCGATAAAACAAAGACTAATAATAATCGCTAACATTTGAATACAAACCAGGCACTCCTCGATAACTCTGAGCCCTTTAGCCACACAATCACCATGTGAGATATGCATTATTTTATCCATCCCACTGTACAGAAAGCTAAGGAAAACAGAGAGTGGTGAGGACATTCCTCATTGGTTTGGTGGCATAGCTAGCAAGTGAAGCCACCAGGTTTTACATTCAACAATCTGATTCCATTGGTGGCATCCACTACTATGTGACACTACCCCACCAAAACAAGGCCAAAATCAAGAGCTAAGATCCCAGGGAATGTTAGCTGCTGAAGACATAGGCCCAAAATAAAAAGCAGCTAACACTGAAGACAGCATTTGATTTGACTTCTCATAGAAATCCTTAAAGAAGAGGAATTTATCTCCGTTGGGTGACCAACCATAACAGTTTGCCCACAACTAAGAAGTTTCTCATAACATGAGACTTGTAATACTAAATCTAAAGAGAGCAAGATGCCCTTTGAATACAATCGCATAGTATTTTATTAAATCTCCAGTCAGTATAAACATACTTATGCTTTGGTTCTTTCAATACCTCTTCATTATTTTAAAAAAAATAATCATTAAAAATACTAAATAAACCAATCACCAGTAGCTCACACCTATAATACTAGCTATCCAGGAAACTGAGATCCGGAGGATCTCAGTTCAAAGCCAATCAGGTCAGAAGAGTATGCAATACTCCAATGACTAGCAAAATGCCAGCAAGAAGGTGTAGTTCAAGAGGTAGAATGCTAGCTGGACAAACAAGCCAAGCAAACAAGTACCGTGTTCAAACCCAAGAACTGAGTTCAACCCAGAGCTAGCAAAACCTAAACTAAGCTAAGCTAAACTGAACTACATGAAATAATTTCTCCATGTTCTACTGGGGAAAGATGAACAAATGCTTCATGGACAGATGGCCAGGCTAACTGTTAGGTTTCAGTCATTATATTTTAGTGTGATCTGAGGTAGGGAGGGTCACAAAATCTAGGTCAAATTTTGATCTGTCAACTCCAGCTGTGCTCTGATTTTTCTCTTCCAAAGTCATAAAGGATTGTTTTGTTTTGTTCCCTTGGTAGTACTGGGGTTTGGAGCTCTGGTTCTTGAGTTTTTTAGGTAGTAGGTAGATGCTCTACCACTTGATCCATAACCCCAGTGCACTTTTTGTTGTTTAGTTTTCAGATAAGGTCTCTTGTTTTGACGTGGGAATAACCTGGAATGAGGATTACATCTACCTTCTAACTACTGGGATTACAGGTATATACCACCACACTAAGCTTGTTTATAGAGACTGGGTCTTGGTAACTATTTTTGCCTGGACTGACTGTGAGTCTGTCTTCCTTATCTCTTATTTAAACTAGCTGGGATTATAGACGGGAGCTGCCATACCAGACTAGGACTGATTTCTAAAAGAATAATTCTCCCCCACTATCACAATAGATTCAATCAAGGCAACAGTTCTTGGTAGCAATCAGAACTAACTAAACCAAAACCTCTTAAAACCACATAAAATGTCAGCTCTGAAACCAATAAGCCTCATAAAGATGACAGCTGGGTCCTGTTTATCCTTGGCTCTTCTACCACCTCCACCACAACAGCACCTTGCAAAAGGTCCTGTTCTAATTGCAATCTTCACAAGTCAGAGTTAAAAAGAACCTTAGCTGTCCTTCAACACAAATGCTTACATAAAAGTAAACTGAGGCTTGGAGAAAAGAAGTCAGTTGCCCATGATTATTTATAAAGCTAAACTAAATGGGAAATAAGCTGTGACTTAAGGCTACTCCCAACAAATGAAACTAGGAGACCATGAAAGGGCCCAGTATTTTAACTCAAATCTAGGTGGCGTGTCATAGGTTTTCATGGACTTCACATGCAAGTCAAACAAAGAAAACAAATGTTCTAAGAATTTTATGAAAAAAAAAAAAGAACAGACATTCAAGTGAAAAATATCTTTAGGAGAAAAATAATACTGCCGCGACATCTTGAAAAAAACCTACAAAATTTGAGGATAAACATTTGCAGATATTTTCTAGCCAATTTAAGTTTTATTTAGTCTAAAGGCAATATATATATATATATATGTATTAATATAGCATGATGATATTCAGCAAAGGTATCCAAGCACCTTCTTCAGGACGGTCAGAGCACTAGATCATCATGCCTACAAAAGAATACCAGGCTCTTGGAAGGATACGTAAGGCTAAAAAGAAAGGCGAGCCGGCTTCCTAACAAAATCAACTTGCAAACATCCAGAACAACAATTTCAAAACAACGCCCATGAAAAATCCCAGAGCATCAATCCTAATTCCTAATTTCAATGAATATGTCAATCAGCTGATTTATCAGAGGATTCGATAGGTAGGAGATAGATGGTAGATGATAGATAGATACATATAGATAGATAATCAAAGTCACATGAAGTAAATGACAAGTCTCTGCAGGAATTACATACTAAGTAGGCACATGATTTTGAGTTTGGAAGAGAAAGGTACAAAAGACTTCTTCCTATAAGTATAGCCCCCTAAACTAACTTTGAAGTATCTGATGGGTAGGGCATAAAGGCATCCCAACTGTGATAAGCAGGGATTACATGCTATAGAGATGGGAAAGCTCAAGGTGTACCCAGGTGGCAGTGAGCCAAGTTGAGTGGCTAGAGGGGAAGGTTCAGGGAGGTAGTGTCTTTGGTAATGAAAGTGAGAAAGGATATTGGAGCCTCCTGGGAAGAACTCTCTATTCCCAGGTTGGGAGTGGGATCAAAAGGGAATACAGCTGTTTATGGTGCCATTGCAAACCTCATTTTTCAAGCTTTCTTCCTACCCACCCCCCCTTAATATAATTTGATCCTTCAAATTTTTCATGGCTACATCTAAACAGATCAGTTCTAGGGTTACATGATTTTTTAAATATCTCTGTGCATTCACAGTTCACCCGTGGAATCATATGGCCAAGAACAAGTAAGCAGACGGCTGCAGACCTGAACACCAAGCTGAACTCTTTGTCAGTCATTTGCCAAGGAATCTTGGCAAAAAGCATAGTTTCCTTTGCCTGATTAGAAACAGAATCCACAAAGTCGTTTGTGATTCCTGAACACAAATCATCACACCAGCAAAACTGAGCTTACGGTATCCTCAAATACAAATGGTAGAACATATTTGAAGAGAAACAAAGAAAAAGAAACAGAATAAAAAGAATGTCTGAAACAAATGCATACTTATTTTGAAAGGCAATCTAAACAAAGAAAAACTGTATTCAACTTAAAAGCTTTCCCTTTACATCACGTATTCAATCCTTCATGATCGTGAACATAGTCTCATTAAAAGCAAGTCTAAAATTCTTAGGAATAATTTAACAACATTTGCAAGGACATCTTTTATTTTTCTTTCCTTTCTTGTTTTTTAAGCACACTATTTCAGTTTTCCCAGTTTGTATAATTCTCATCATAGATATTTGAGGGGGTTTCTAAGAATACACTTGCAAAGCAAACATCCTAGTATTTACTAATATCCAAACAATCAAGGAAAATGCTGCTTTGTTTGATTCAGTGCTGCTGAATTTGGAAGGGTGTGTGTGTGTGTGTGTGTGTGTGTGTGTGTGTGTGTGTCTGCATTTAAGTGTGGGAGGTGGTCCTACTTTTTTTTTTATTATTTCCACATAAAACAATTGCTGAAAAAGGCAAAAAAAGAGCTTGTGACTTGGACATGCTGAGAGTTTATTTCTACCAGGTATGGTAAGACTCCCAACTTCCTTTCTGTCTTGACTATACAATGGTTTCCTAAGAGGTTTAGTGTTCCCATGAAAGACTCATGTTAGACATTGGAAGGGTCTCATAGAGAACAAGCACCAGGCCTTGACAAAACAAGAGAGAAGATGACCTTTTGCCCTCTTCTGCTAAAAGCTCAGCACATCTTGTAACAGGACTATAAGAGAGTTGGTAAGACACCAGGTGCTGTGAAATCCCTGCCCCTGATGCTCTCTCTCTCTCTCTGTCTGTCTCTGTCTGTCTGTCTGTCTGTCTGTCTCTCTCTCTCTCTCTCTCTCTCTCTCTCTCTCTCTCTCTTGCTTATTCCTTAAACAGTTTCATTTGTCTTAAGCAGTATTAGGGAGCGAGTGAAAAATACAATTTCTGGAACCCACTGTTCTACTCTTGATCCTCTGTTCCCCACATTGTCTGAGCTCTGTAGCACACAGCACATGGCTTACTGGCAATAGGAAGACAATAGGTTTAGCAGTAGCTAGAAAATTCATCCCAATTAGGCCTGTTTCCCAGGTGAATGTAAAGGGGATGGTGGGGGTGAAGTGTAAGATAATTCTATCCAAATTTTAAAGAAACATTTCATCATGAAAAGCAAGCAATAAAGGGTAAAGCGATTTTAAACTAGGATTGAGACAACCCGCCAAAAATTCACTGGGTGGCTTGACAAAATTTTCTTAGCCTCTCTATTCTCTCTGTGGGCCACCTATCACAATCCTTCAATGGCTCTGCAGAGCTAATATCCAATTGTGGTTGAACGTGCTGTGAATATCTGAACTGTTATGCAGATATGGGGAGACTTTATCCAGGACTGTATTTGAAACTACAGAAACCCATCTGTTTTGTAAATCATTGATTTCAATTCCCCTTGGCAGAATGCTAGGAGAAGGTAGTTTTCTTTCATTGTATTTCTGCTTTCTCAATTGGTAATTTTTTTTAAAGTTCATGAGCAATACTTACATATGTACATGAGGCGGCTGGAATCTGCTCTGGTTGATGTTGTAGTGTGTGAACGCCTGGGTGGGGTTCGAGCTGTACTCATCCACCGTTATGGTAACTTTGCCTTGAGAAGGAATCCCATGTGCCATCCTTCCTCTCTCTAGGCATGAGCAATTCACAATCTTCCAGAGCAAAAGAAGAAAGCAGGCATGGTGAGTTTCAGCCAACCTCTGAATCCAAGTATTTACTCATCAATACCTCTGTGCGTTTCTAGAAGAAAAAAAAAACCAACAACAATAATGCATGTATGTATAGGGAAAACACATGGGAAAAAAGGGTCACAAAGGACAGGAAATTTAATATCTAGATGCAAAAGGGATTCAGGAAAAGTCTTAATCCAGGGTGTTTCCTCATGGATCTGATCATTCTCAACTCTTTTTCCCTGTGCATAGTTCAGAATGGACATTACAACTCTATATGATATTGCTAGAGGCCAGCAAATCATCTCAATGGAGTTCAGATGAAGATCTCTCTTTAATTATAATTATGGCACTTAACTTGAATTACGCAAGGGGCAAATCCACAGTTGCCATGGTGTCCAGCTATAAATGGTTTGTGCTGGAAATGAAGACTCGTCTAAGCCTTCCCTGCTAATTGCAATGTTTGGTTTCAAGTTGGTGTCATATAATCATTTGAACTCTTGATGCTTCAAATGATCCACAAGACACAATAGCAAATGTAAGTTAGAAATTCTGTGCTTATAACTAGATACCTGTGGATAACTTATACTGACTGAATAGACATTAATTACTGCTAACTATTTTTTCTTTCACAGTTTCCCAAATACATAATGTCTTGTACATATGCATTTCTCTCTGGCTGAAAACTTTGTGGTAAGTGAAATCCTTCTTGGAAATGTATAGCTCCAGTGAATGCCAAGCACCCCCAGAACTAAGCCAGCACTTTGTACACTGTCCTTACTTTTCCCAATCCAGTTCTGAAGAAGCAGTAATCCAGGGCACAATTGTTTCCACTACTTTACTCTTCAAACTATAAAATTCTCACTAGTTGGCTTCTTGTGTGTGTGTGGGGGGGGGGTGTATGAGCGTGCGCGCGGATACTGGAGCCTGAACTCAGGGTCAAGGTGCTATTCCTTAGCCTTTTTTCTCAAGGAGGGTGGCACTCTACCACTTAAGCCAAAGCTCTGCTTCCAGCTTTGTGCTGGTTAATTGGAAAACTGAGCCTGCCCGGGCTAGCCTCAAACAGTGATTTCAGCCTCCTAAGCAGCTAGAATTACAAGCATGACCACAGGCACCCAGCAGGTTTGCCTCTCCCTTCTCTTCTTTCCTTCCTTTTCTTTCTTTCTCTCTCTTTTCTGCCTGCCTTTCTTCCTTCCTTCCCCCAGCTTTCCTTTCTTATTTCCATTAGTCCTGATACTTTTCATAAAGGGCAATTTATTGACTGTTGCACTGAGTACAGAAATGAGAATGTCTGTTTTTGTGATAGGTGTGCAAAGACAGAGGAAAACAAATTCCTGCAGAGAAGCTGCTGTAATGGATGGATGCTGTAGAGAAGAAGTGGGAAGCTTATGTAGTAACTGCTGCTTATGTAGTAACCCCTGGGTAACCCACACCCTTATTTTAAACACTCTGCATCAGAATACATTTGCCATGTGCCCCATTAAACTCCAGATATCTTAGCTGCTATCTCAAATAACAATATTTGGAATAATAAGATTAGACTTAAATTTGGCATGAAACACCTTAATATAAAGCAAAAGGCAGATGGCCTGCCATAGGCCATTTATTTTATTATTTTACAACCCCGGGCTTGTATAGTCCTCCATATGCTAGCGGGGCTAAGAAATTCCGCAGTGTTCTACTCAAATCACTGCATTCTTCACATTAGCAATGCTTGCTAAATAACATCCACCTTGCTTGTGTTCCTAACATACAAGAGATGAATCTGCCAAGAGATGAATCTCTTGATGTTCTGGCATTTTAAGCAGTGTCACTTCGAGTTCTCTCTTTTCTTCCTGACTTCATGAGAGGTTATTGACTCCTTTCAGCACTAGTTGATACACAATTGGGGGTGTAAGATTAACTAGGTTAAAATCTTTCCCTCTCCCTTGATGCAAGATAACTATAAGAACTGCTTACAAATCACAATGTAGCAGTTTTTATATGAAGTTTGCAGCTGTTTTCTTAATTCCCCCCACAATTATATTTTACTGTTATTTTGCATAACAGTAAAACACAACACCTGCTTCAAATTGTAGTCCTGTTCTAAGTACTGTAATTCTCTTTTGAGACACAAAGTACTGAGACACTACTGAAGCGCAAAACTGCATAATTGCGTGTCGCTTGAAAAGTAAATACAAATGAAAACATCTTCCTGTTATAGAAATGACTGTCATTAAAAAGAATGTTAGCCATCAAAGCACAGAGGGGGGAAAAATACACGTTTTCCAGACTATAAGAACTTCGAGTTTACATAAATTAGACAGTGGTATAAAAATTACTTGGCAATTCTTATGTTCTTCCCATCAGTGTCTATTGTGTGAAATACAGAATATTTCCAAGCATAGGAAACCAACTTCATTTCTAGACCACTGTGACTTTGCAATGACAAACTGAACTCGGCACTAAAAAGGGTCTAAATGTTTCCAGACTAAACTCACTAAATTAAGCAGAATGGGTCCTAGAAATGAATGTCCATAACATTTAACTATCCATGCAACAAGTTGTAATAGCTAACATGACGCTCTTCAATTCTCCTGTTTGAAGCCAAGAAGAGACCGAACTGAGAACGTGTGTAGTTGGCACTCCTAATGGAATGCTGTATTTTAAAGTCAGCCTATAGATTGCCTTTTTCACCCAGGAACATGTATGCCTCTTTGGACCTTTGTGCCATCAAGAAAAATAGAAAGGTCTTTTCATCAGCAAGCACAAGGCCCCTGTAAGGGCTAAATGGGTGGCTGGCACTTCATTTGAATTCATCTTTGCCATGTTCCCTTTCAAATGTTTTATCGAAACAGTCCACCTGCAGTGTCTATCTTCTTTAATCTGGAGTCCTTTGAAGGAAATGTCAAACTGAAACAGAAAGCTTCAAAACTTTCATAGCACCTTTACACACAAGCCAAGAAAAGGTTTTTATATATTTTAAATACTATGTTCACCTCCACCCACATCTCAAAATGAACATATCCTAAGACTATTATACATATATGGAAATGATGAGAGGGTTGTTATTATTGTTTTTGTAAACTGTAGGGACAGGATATGATGGGTTAAATCACCTCCCTTCACAAGCGAACTTGGAAAGAGCTTGAAAGAAGAGAGAGAGACACTGTATCAAGTAGCTGTGACACCCCACTTCCCATTCCAGCTGTAAAACCATCCAAACGACCATACTTGCACTCAATCTCACCCTCTTCACACGTGCACTAACTTTTTATGCACAATACTTAAAGAGAGCAGTTTTCTGTTTTAATTTTCATTCAACACATTTGCTCTACCAACAAAGGCACACAGTACAAAATGCCAAGATGCCTAAAGAAAAATCTAAGAGGGACTGTCACTGCCAAACACACATGCTGGTGTTAGTTTCTTTAAAAAAAAAAAATCATGTGAGCACATTTTGCATTTCCTAGACAGCAAATACAGTCTCTTGTCCCTTCAGCTACAAGCTAGCAATGTTCTTTTCCAGGAATCTACTTGGAAAAAAATCTCTTAAAGTCTGCTGGCAACGCAGAGATTAAAAAACCCGAGGACTTAAATAACTGTCTCCACTTCCAAGACAACAAGAGGTCCAATTCACCAAAAGTTTGAAAAGAAACGATCCCTGATCTCTCTCAGGGCACCGCCTGGGCAAGCCTATGAGGAAAGAGCCCGCGATTTCGCTGTTTGACCAAGGATGCTCTTTTCAAATTACTTGTCTCCCCCCCCTTTACCCGCCCCCCAAGATCGCCAGACCCACAGCGTGGAGGGAGACTTTGGAACTCTCCCGCCCCAGCTATGCCCAATTTTGCTCTCTCTTCTTTTGCTTTTGCTTGCTTAACTTGCACTCCTAATCTTTTATGCCCACTTCGAGTTACTCATCCCAACGTGCGGGAACGATGCCCACACACCTTCCCCGAGGCTTCTCTGACACTTTTGGTGGGGTTTGTTTGGGGGGGGAGCAGATGCTGACATAAAAGTCCCACGAGCCTCTGTTCTGCGCGCTCCCTCCCTCTCCCGGGGCACTTACACCTGAACTTGTCTCCAGCACTTCGGACATCCGGCTGACACATTACTTCCGAGAGGAAGGGCAAGACTTTTCCTCCAGCGCCTTTGACCACGCGTGGAGTCTCTCTCTCTCTCTCTCTCTTCCTCTCTCTCTCTCTCAATCGCTCTCTCTCAATTTATATGTGTGTGTGTGTGTGTGTGTGTGTGTGTGTGTGTGATGGGGCGGGGGCGCGCAGAAATTCTCTTCTCTGGATTGGTTTGTTTGTTTTAAATCTGGGGTGGGGGCTACAGTTACTGCACAAGCACACATACACACATGGGGAGAAGAGCGAGCGAGTGCGCACGAGAGAGACAACACACCCGCGTTGGCCCTGCCTTGCCCCCCTCCACCCCCCCCCCTGCCTGGTCCTGGCCCCTGCTGCCCCTTCCTTACTTGGAACACTTTGCTCGCTTTACTCGACTTACTCCTAGGTTGCCACCACGCCCGCCGCCGCCGCCGCCGCCGCTGCAGTTGCTGCTTGCTGGCACTACTAGAACTAGCACTCACAGGTCGCTGTCTTTTTGGTTCTTCTTCTTTCTCCCTCACCTCTCTCTCTCTCTCTTTCTCTCTTTTCCTCTCCCCCCCCCGCCCCAGCCCGGGGATTGATTGATGACCACAGTCGCCCAAGGACGCTGACACGAAGCCATCCTCGATGGGGCATCCCAGACCTTCATCCTCGACGGCGGCAGCCTCCGGGGGCGCACGGGCATCCTGGAGCCCACCGAGCGGAGCCGCCGACGGGAGCCGCCGCCGCCGCCTCCTCCCAGCTCGGGGGCCCCCCACCCCCCACCCCGAGGCTGCCAGGCTCCTTCTCCGAACGGCTGGGAAAGGGAGGAAACCAGCCCGCGTGCGAAGGGGGGAGTGAAGGCCACGGGTTTCCACCCTCTTTGGAAACCTTTGGCTTTCCGTTAAAGTTTTGTGTGTGTGTGTGTGTGTGTGTGTGTGTGTGTGTGTGTGTGTGTTCCCTCCCTAACCTGCTCGTGTTTGCTGCCAGCATCACAAATCAATTACACATTTTTCATGAGCCGCATTCGCAGTTCATTTGGCATGGGGGGGGTGCGTTATAAATCAACCTCACATGGGAAGGAAACCTTTTCTTTTCCAATTTTAATTTTTATTTTTTTTTTGGCTGATGGACTCCAAACTCCCTCTGGATCCTCTAGGAAAAAAAAATGCCCACTTCACCTCCTAGGCCGCAAAGCCCCGGAATTCAAAGGCGTTACAAAGATAACCTTGTTAGATGTTAATAAGGATGGGGCGAAAAACAAAACCAAACAACAACAACAAACCCACGAACAACTCCCGCCTGTGTGGCAAAGACACGCGGCAGCAATGGTGACTTCTCTCTGCGGGCGCCCGGTCGTCGCCCGGCTCGCTCGCTCGGGTCGCGGGATCGCTCGGCAGGCTGCGATCTAGCAGACCTGAGGCGGCGGCAGAGAGCGAGGTTGGGGTGCAGGGACCCGGCGAGCAGAGCCCCGCGCGGGCGGGCGGGCGGGCGCGGTGCGCGCGCGCGCGCAGGCGGCCCTGGGGTTGGGTTAGCCACGGGGCGCAGCCCCAAGCACAAAGCTGCGCCGCCGTGCCTTCCTGGACCTGGCACTTCTGGCCCTCGGGTGCCCAGGGCTTGGGGCCAACACAATACACCCGGGCCTAGGCCGGGGTGGCTCGGATACACAACCCGGGGACTTTCTAGTAAACAGCCCCCGGGAGCCTCGGTTCCTACCCCCCCCCTCGCTCCACCTCCCCCCCACCTCCACTGCCCGGCTTTCGCCTCTGTCTCCCGAGGACACCCCTTCCTAAGAAATCCAAGCGGACCAGGGATGGAGGGAGGGGGAGGGCAGGGAGGTGGGGACCCCAAGAGGTCCGTGGGAGAAGGGGGGGGAGAGAGAGAGGGCTGGAGTGGGGGGGAGAGGAGATAAGGTCGCAGAGGGCTGGGGGGAGGGGAGAAGGGGCAAGATGGGGAGTGGGAGGGAAGACATCTATCCATTTCCCCCTCAAAAAAAAATTAATAATAAGCGTTGTGTGTTGCAGGTTTGAAAAGCAGCCTTTCCCGGATCCTCAATCGCGCGCCCGGCGAGTGTCGGGGGGCAGCGGGGCAGCGGCGGCCGGCGGCTCCGAGCCCCCCGCACGCGCCTCTGACAAGGCACCTCTCACCCGGGCTCCGCTTTGTGTGTGCATTTTTTTCCCCCCTCTCCCTTCCTCTGGCGCTCGGCACCGGGCGCCCGGGCGCCTCCTCCCCCTCCCCCGCCCTCCGCCTCCCTTCCCGGGGCGGATTTACCTTTCCCGGGCTGCGCTCCGGGTCCGGGGGATGCCTTCAGCGCCCGGTGTGCGGGCGGTCCATCGCCGAGCCGCCCCGGAGCCTGGCGGGGAGGAGCGCGGGGGCCGCGCGAGGGGGCAGCGAGGGGCGCCGGAGGGCCAAGAACCTTCGACCTCCGAGGTCCCCGCAGCGAGCTGGGGCCGGGGACCCGAGGGCGCGGCGCAAAAGGTTGGGGAGGGGGGTAGGTGAAAGGTGGGGGGGAGAGCAGGGGGGGGGAAGGAAAGACCCGAGCAGCCTCGATCTGGGGAGGAGAGAGAGAGAGAGAGGGAGCGAGAGAGCGAGCGAGGGGGCGAGGAGAGGGAGAGAGGGCGCGGCGAGCCGGAGGGAGCGAGCGCGGTGCAGTGACAGGGACTGCCACTGGGGTCAAAGGAGCACACAAGCTCCAGGAAGCAGGGCGGCCCGGCGCCGTTCCGTGCGCGCTCCCCCGGCGGGACCCCGTGCCCCCTGCACGCCTCTCCCGCAGTCCCGTTCCACTCGAACCCCCCCACCCGCGCCCCGACGCCGCCGGGGTTTGCAGGAGAGGGAGGGAGCGGAGGGCGAGGCCAGCAGCCTGCTGGTGTTCCCGGGTCAAGCAGGCAGCAGGAAGCTGAGCTGCAAGTTCATCACCAGGAGTGTGATCAGCGTTTAAAAAAAAAATGACCGGGGACTAAGGGAAAGGGGGAAGATGAGGCTACGGAGCTCCAGGAACATTGAGCGCCCCCCCACCCCACCCCCGCCTCCTATGGGCGTCTTCTTCAAAAGAAAACACACACACACACCTTCTCGGGTCCGCCACCCCCACCCCACCCACCCATCGACCTGGCAGCCACTGTCAGACGTCCTGGCACAGATTCAAGGCACCGAACTCACTGCAGGGCCCAGTGGAGCGGCCGGGGGAGGGTGGGGGGACAGAGGGGGGCCTTGGCTCAGATCATGGAGGGCGACCTTAGGTTTCCTCCTATCTGCTAAACTGAGACTTTCCTGGGGGATGTCTGTGCAACCTTTCTTCAAGGTTTTCAACGTGCCATGCACACACACACACACACACACACACACATCTACCTCCTGCTCACTATAATAATGTTCATAAGAAGGAAAAGGCCAAGCCCAGATGATCATTACACACACACACACACACACACACACACACTTTTATGAATTAAGTCAGGTTTAGAATAGAAAGGTAAGAGAGAGACTGCAATAGTTCCCCATTTTTGTCTTGTGGATATACCCCCCTCCGCCCAATAAGCACTTCAAAAACCGTGGTCAAAAATGAAGTTATGCTAGTTTTCTCTACTGATTTGGCACATGTTCCGAAAAGAATGGTAGGCAGGTGGACCTAAAGAAAGGCAAAGCCCAGTGAAATACTAGAAGACAGCACAAGGGGAAAGAAGGCTTTTAGAAAAACTTGGATGGCTAGGTTGTCTGTGAAAGATGAGGTGGCCCTGTGATGTTACACTCTTGTCAGAGCTGAAGGATTTGGACTGCTACCAGATCTAATTCCTTTCTAGCAGTGAGACTCAAAGATCCACGCATTCTCTGAAAGGAAATCTGGTGTATGTGTGTGAAAGGGACAGAGAAGTGTGCTAACTGTGACAACTGACTAGACATCCTGACTGAAATCATATCCCCTAAAAATGAAAAAAAAAAAAAGACAGGACCATTAAAAAATCTGGTCCGTGGATTCTGTGCTGAGACTTCTGTGCTGAGGTTTCCAGGGTCTGGGGAGGAAAAGTGAGAAAATGGATGGTAGGAGCCCCATGTTGTTGTTGTTGTTAAGATCAAAAGGAATTCACTTGAAAATATTTCCCTTTTACAATCCGCTTTTCTGGAGCTTGCATTTTAAGTAACCCATCTCATGCCTGGGCTGAAATAAAAGGGGAAATGGTCTTCCTAATGAATTTATTTCATTGTAAAGCATGGCAAGAGTGTCAGTTCTTGTCAAATGTATTGAGATGGAAAGGACAGTGCCTTCTTTTGCCCCACAGAAATCACAACAAGTGACAGTGACCTCTAAGGATGCAAAAGATGGGGTAAAGGAGCAATTTTATATTTTGTTTTCTTTTGATTCCCAGCCTAGCAGCAGAGTCATGTGTTTGAAGAAATGGTTTGGTTTTGCTTCCCTTACTCTCTGAGTTAGCAATACACTCACTCCTTTCATTTGATTTGGGCTTAGTCAGGCCAAAAAAAAAAAAAAGGAAGGAAGGAAGGAATGAGGGGAGGAAGAATGGAAAGGAGGGAGAGAGGGAAGGAAGGAGAGAAATAAAAAATCACTAGCTAAATAATCTTTCTCCCCCCCCTTCCTCCTCCTCCTCTTATCTGGTAGTTAATCAAAGCAGCCAAACTAGTTGGAACAGGATTTGCATCTACATATGTGCACACAGACAGTAAACAACAATGTGTCCTAGTTCAGTGGCATGTTTTACAGGAGATTTAATGCTACTAAATATCAGGAGTGTGATCCTTTACAAAGTTGATGGAAATCCACATATCATTTTACTGAGTAGAGAAAATTGAGATTAAAAAGGCTTAAAATTATCATTTGTAGTGCAGGAAAAAATTATATCCACCAATCTGTCTCTAGAATCAACCCCTACTGTGTCCCTGCTGATAGATCAATTATCCAGTAGTAACCAAGTTGTATTTGGGTTATGAATTTTTATTTCCATTAGGCTACTAAAATAAAGGAGCAGGAGAAATGTAAGTGAATTTAAATAATAAATCAGGAGCAGAAGGAAATCATTTTTCATATAATTCTCATTATATGGATTTGAACTTACTGCATGTTGTGAAATTAAATTCTCCACAAATACAACTACCTACACTAAAAACTGATTTAAAAATTATTAGGTGTGCCTCCACATCTGCCCCTTGCTAGAAAATTTGGTGTGTTGTCTCATTATATCAGATTTTAAATGTAATAATACAGGATTTTTTTTAAAAAAAGTTTTATTTTTTGTTATTATTAAATTCTTTTGATTGTTTAAAATGAAAACCAAAGAAGGATGATAATCAGATGTCAAGTTTATAACTTTTTCAGCAATTCCTTCAAATGAAAGAAATAAATGATTATATATATATATATATACATATATATTTCCTTCACTATAAACTAAACCTTCTCCCTAGTAATTTCATCAGTGAAACTCTAAATATGTTCTCTGATAGTTCATTTTAATACTTTGTAAAAATGTCTTTTAGAATGTATTTAAAGAGGAAAATGAGAGAGGTGTAGGAGAATTTGGAGTGACAGGTGGGAAACTGAGGTATGTCTTTGAAAGAGAAATATTTTCTTAAAGTTAACATGCATCTTCCCTGTGAGAACAGCTTTTCAATATCTAGGACTATATGTTTAAAACTTAGTTTAGTCTTGTGGGTTCTTCTTCAGTGACAGAAACAAACAGTAACTATTTTACCCTTTTTGTCTTGAAGTTGTCTACATGTTTATTATTTTCTAGCAAAGACTAAGATAGGAGAACAACTTATACAGGTTATGTTCCATTTATACTAAGATAAAATTAGAAAAAATCTAAGCCAACAAACTCTTAACTCTGAACTCCCACAGTTCTTGTTTACTTGTTTCAAATATTTTTTATTGTATTCTCTCCAACTTAAAAAACTATGCCCTATATTTCTTTGTGCCCTTCATTCTTACACCAGGGCACATTGCTGAAGCTTGGAAATGTTTAATAAATGACTGTGTGAATCAATACATGAGAAGGTGAAAACAGAACGCATCAGTACATGAGTGAATACACTGGAAGGAAAACCTATACCGGAAGGAAAATCCCAAGTCAGATTTGTAAGACAGGAAGTGATATCATAAGCAGTGTTGGAGGATAAGAGCTAAGAATTTTCAATGGAATTAAAACAGTACAGTTGAAAGGATTTGCTAATGTCTTTAGAAACATGAGGTAACACAAAAGACTGTTTTGAAAACTAATTTTCTCAAAGAGGAACTAAAGGCAACTGTATGTCACACTGCTTGAAGCCACCTCTCTTTAAATGCAGGTAGGATATCTTTTAAAATGCAGTAAAACACCAAAATGAAAAGAATCTCGAGTAACACTTGTGTCTTAAAATTTTCAGAGATAACTTATCAAGATGTACTCTCAAAATAAGCTTGTATGTGACTAATCTGATATTTTAATGTATGTTCTTTGAGTTTTTCAATATAAATGTATAAATACTTTTGGGGTCACTTACACTTACATTTTCCTTTAGGGTAGCAATAAAAATATTGAAGGCAAACACTAAAATGGATGAAATTTTATAAAATGTATGGTCATTATCTTAGAAAGGCTAAATCTAACTCAGCTTTGCTGACAACTAAAATAATAAGCATGTGAAAACAATCTTAAAATTTTGTAAAACTTTCACTAATTTTTCCATATCTGTTACTCACCAATGTTTATCATATATCAATCAATCTGACAGATATTACTGATGCAGTAATTAAATTTTGTAGTGAAGAAGTTTGGACCCAAGACCTCACGTATAATAGTCATATATGTCACCACTGTACTATATCCCCAACATTACAACAACTAATTCTGTACAATTTTGAACAAGATGCTGAATGTAGGTTCATGTGTTTTCAGTTTTAATGTCTATCTTAACCTTGCATGATCTCTGTTATCACTTAATACTTAGTATGTCTTTCCCCAGGTCATGGTCCCAATTTTGGAAACATGGTAGAATTTACTGGCTTGGAACAGACTTGTGATGTTGAAAGAACACATTCTAATTCAAGTTAAAGGTGTAGTGATTTCTTTTGCAAGATGAGAACATATAAAATAATGGACTAAAGAATAGGCATGTGGGGATATTTTTAATGAGTAATTCAATTGGCAAGGTATCTTAAGATATAAAATTTAAGTCTATATAATTTCCCCTTTGCCTGCACGAATAAATAGATAGATACATAAATAAATGGATATGATCTTTTAAAGCTAAATTTGAGAGGTCAATGAGATAAAAAAATCTATTTCTTGCCATTTTATTTGCATAAGATTGACAAATTTTATTATTTTATTTTTAGAACTACTCTGTGCAAGGCAAAGTTTGTAAACCATTTTGATGGTCCAATGATGCAATTAGCAGGGAGTGGTTTACTACTTTATTAAGTTCTTCACTCTCTGGGGGTTTTGGTTCATGGACCCATTCTTGGATATTTGTAAATCTGCAGCTGCTCAAGTCCTTTATTATAAGGACACACACACACACACTTTGCATACAATTTACACACAACCCCCATATATTTTAAATCATCTTTAAGTTATTCCTAGTACTTAAAACAGTATAAATAATTGTTATGCCATATAATGGCAACAAAAATATGTGTACGTGTGTAGTCCACATGCAAGATTTTCAAATGTTTTTGATTTGTAATTGTTGAACCCACGATTGCAGAACCCATGGGTCCAGAGCATTGACTGGATAAAATTTTACCTAAGTTGGAGAGACCCTGATTTAAATCATTACAGTAACAAATTTGAATTGCGCCCATGGAAGGAAAAATAAGCATTAATGTAAAGAAAAAAGAAAATAAGGAGACTTTCTTCCATGGTGTTAAATGAAGGTTTTTAGATGGAGGACAGGAATGTAAGGATAAAAACCAAGGATAAGGATAAAGACCAAAGAAACAGCGCCCCACATAGTGAAGATGAGGGTTTGCATGATGATGCAATCGGATATGAAACTGATGTCGGTAGTGGCCAGAAATTCAGTACCATGCTAAAGACATTTGAAGGTCATAGCTGGAGTCCTGTTCAAGATGTTTGACTTTATCCTGAGGGCAACTGGAAGCTGTTTAAAGATCTTAAGTAGAAAGGGTAACATGATTACATTAGTGTTTTGTAAAGGTCACTCTTCCCAATGTAGAGAATGGATTTTAGGAAGCTTGAGTGAGCTAGGGAGGCCAACTGGGAGCTATTGCAGTCCTTGCTTTGCAGGTGGTTAGCCTGTGTGAAGACAGTTTAGGAGATGAAGAAACATGAAATCAAGGCTGTTGAATAAGTTTTACATAATAAGAACAAAGTTTGCCTGCATGTTGAAATACTGACTGAGGTCATGCGGTACCCAGTCATAGAGGCAGAGAGCTGAACTTACCTAAAGATTTCCTTTCTTAACCGCCTCATTCCACTCACATTCAAGTCTTTCCATACATTCCTTTTGGAATCCCAGCTACAGCACTAAATACAATGCTCCCATAAAATGTCATTAATCTGACTTTGGTCAACTTTACAGATGCTAAAATATTCAGTGCTGTGCATCTCATTTTTTGCCCACGTGCTGACTTGTGCTAATTTCATAGAAAATATAAAGGCAGGGAGTAAATGTAGTTCGGTTTTGCTTTCAAGTTTTTGTATACTGCATCAATTCGATGTCTGGTTTCATCAGAACTAATTCACTTATATTTAATATTGAGAAAAATATTCTAAAGGATTCTTCACAAGTGCTTGCTTGATTTATTGAGATCTTCACAGACACAGATATGCTTTCAATGAACATAAAGACACCGACTGCAAATAAGAATATTATTCTCTCAGTACTGGGATTGTTCCATGTGGACTCTGTTAGTCTTGAAAAGTCCACTGTAACAATGACATTCCAGATGCTGTGGTCCTTGCTGGTCCAAGCATTGCCTCTGTGGCCATGATTTGCTACTCAAATTACTAAGACGAATTAGAGGAAATTAGTATGGGCATATAGAGCTAATGCTATAACAACTGTGTTTTCTAACATTTTTTCTTCACATTTGTATATTATGAGAGTTCTAACAGCTTCTTCTTCTAGTCTCAAAAGATCCCATAGTATCCAGCTATACATTAAGTAAAATCTGCACCCAAGAGAACAAGATCTAGGGTTCGTGGCTTTACCAGATGTATGAACTGTAACGATTTATAGGAGGGTAGTTTTTTAAAAAAAATCACAGTGCTACATCAAAATCCCCATTTGGGGCTTAGTCCAGAATAAAACTAAAAAGACTTCTCTCTTGTTTTTTATCTTTAAAATACTGTATTAATTGTTTTAAGTAAAACTTAAAAGTACAGACAAGCAAAAGGAAAGTTCTAAATTAATTAAAATAAATACCATCTCTTAGAAATAGCCATTATTAATATTTTGTTGTATGGTATTTGTTGTTGTTTAGGCACTTGTGTTTTTATTTTAAATGGATGCATTCCATAGGTTTGAATCCCATCTCTGCCTCTTATGCCTGTGTGTTGGACAAGTTGCAGAAGTCCTCTGTGCCTCAATTTCTTCCTTTGTATAAAAAAAAGAATAAATTGAAAGCTCCTACTTGGTAGAGTTGTTATGAGGATTAAATGAGCTTATGTTTTTAAAGAGCTTAGAATAATGCATGATACATATCAAGCAATTATTACACAGCTTTAGAATCCACTTTAAACTCTTTTTAAAATATAAAATTAGCAGGCAGTCATTGTAAATAAGTTAAATACAAAGATGCATTAAAAAGTCAAAGTTCCCCCCTTCCTTTTTTTTTTAACCCACCGCCTGAAGAGCCTGTTCTTTTCTTTGAATAAGACAAATTTCCCTATGCCTTTAAACCTCTTCCTGGCCAAGTCTAGAACCCAGCTTCACTAGAAGTGCTATGCAAGTTGTAAGTATGGACTCAAGTCCTTATTTGATTTAAAGATACTATATGCACATATGATAATATAATTAGTTTTTAAAGAAAAAATTTTCCCCATAAGCATACATTAGTCCTAAAACACATCAGGAAAATCCCTCCAAAATTCATGTTTTTAGAATTGCTTGAATTTATCTCTGAATGATCATAAGATGTGCATTTAATTTATCAGTTTAGTACTAAAGTGATCCCCTGGGGTTTTGTTTTTGGTGTGTGTGGGGGTATTGTACAACATTCTATAATGCAAATTAAGGATTTAATATTTTGCTGGCTACAGCCCATTCTTTGATATTTATGCAGTATAGATGCACAAGCAAAAAAGTAGAGTTCATTGAAAAGTAGTAACTGATATTTAAACCAATTGCTGGTTTAACACTTATTTGCATGGTTTAGAGTTGTCTGGAATGTATAATGGGCTCTAATCTGTGTCATTCATCTGGCAACAGGAGGTTTCAAGATGTGATAAGAATAACATGGGAAAGTTATAGAATTTAGAGAGGCGGATTTCAGAATTCTTTAGATGTTGGCAGTTCTTTGGCAAATTGTGTGGCTGCTGCTTTTCCACCAGCTGAGATAGAAAGTATGTAATTGTAACCCCTCTGTACAGTATTTTCACAACAGAAAAAAAAAAGAAAAAGAAAGAAAGTATGTGGAAGTTTATCTGGTCAGCGTTTATCTTATTGTAGCATTGGTACCTCAGAACTAACAGCCTGCTGTAATTTTCACCCTTCACTATAGACACGGGCTAATCCAGTTAAACAAGTACGGTGTGTTTGGATATCAAGAGGTTGGTCCTGGTCAGTTTTAAACTTTTCATTTGGGAAAAGACTAGACTGAGAGAAGGACGATAAGCAATGGTAATACACAGCGTGAATAGGATGAAGTACATTATATCAGAAATATGATGTGAAAATATCATAATGAAGCCCTTCACTTTGTGCAAGTGATATATGCTTATATAAAAGAGGGTGTGCTAAGAAAAAGGTGTGTTTGTCCACAGCTATTATCTGGTGTCTGATTCTCTTGTTGGCATACTGGTCCTTGCATGTCTCTGAAGCATATGGAAAACTGATGATGAAAGTGTCGAGTGTAACTAGAAATGTAATTCGATGAAAACTGAAGCACTGAACTGTGAGAGACTATTAAACCAGCATCATCCAACAGTGCTTCCAAAATAATGAAACAGAAATACTAGCCCTCTCTGAGTAATATGGGGTAAAAATGAGAAAAGCACATGGTATACAGAAAAAAGTTTAAATACATGAGGTAATGCTCCTTTTAATTACTATTATTACAAAGGCCACTCCAAAAATTCTACACCCAGACTTCTTTCCATTTATCGCTAAGTAGACAATGACATCACGTCTCCTTTAAATTATTCAGTCTCAGAGGATGGAATTGGCTCATTCAATAGGGAATGCCATGTTTGGGGTTGGCACTGAACTTAAAGCTTCTCTCTAGATTATCCCCAAACTGAAAAGCACGTTTGATGGTGGCCAAATGATTTGAAAGAAAAATTCCCTCTAGACTTTTAAGCACTCGGGAAAACATGAAGAGTAAAAATAGAACTGTACCATAAGGTATAATCATAAAACGTCATCTAAAGAGAAACACGAAGATGTGCAAAACACTCCAGTCATCTGAAGGCTAGCAGTTCGTGAAGTCGTTAAAAGTCGTTCCATACCGGCTGAGTTTGAGGAAAAGTCAGCAGTTGCTTTGTTCTTAGTCTGAGTGAAATCAAAACGTACCCAGATGCCACACAAAGGCAGCAGCGGTCTGCCTTTTTCTTGCCCCAGTGCATGCTACTAACACACGTAAATGACTTATGTTTGGAAAAGTCTGTGATTCTGTTCATATTAATCCATCTTCCCTGGCTGGCAAAATGCCTAAACACAATCAAAGGGGGAGAGGGGGGAGTAGAAGCTCGCCTTTTCAAACAGGGCTAGAAAATTCGTACCAAAAGATCACAGGGCAACAGAGACAGCTGGAAAATTGGAGTCTGAGCTCTGATTTTTGCGCCAATGTCACACCTAATGAAGAGAGAATGCAGATGATAGACTGAGAGTTGTGTGTTTTATTTAGTTTAGTATACGGTTCTTATGCTGCAGTGAGAATGTAACATTTTAAGAGAAATTTCATATCAGAACATTAAAAGAAAAGTCTTGCTCTAATTGCTAAATCAGAGTACAGCAACAAGTTGCTAATAAAAATAAGGCAAACACATTCAAAGAATAAACAGAGAGCTCCTAGATTGCTAAACAGAAAAATGATCACTAATATGCCTTATTTTACTTCGGAAAAAATAGTTCATTCATGTTTTTACACACATTGAATTTTCTGCAAGTTGTCTTAAAATGTTAAAGACATTTGTGTTTCTAAAAACATGTATAATTTTCTTCAGTTCTAGTAGTGGTCTTCATAAAGGATCACAAGAAAGCATGGTGTTCTGTGCAATTTTCTATACGATTTCTTTGTCATTTAGATGGCTCTTCTCATTCAGGGTGCCATTAATATAACTTGTATCAGATGAAGTGTTCTGTTCACAACTGAAATCTGGTCTATAAAACAGAAATTGTTTTTTTTTTTTTTTTTTTGTCGGTCGTGGGGCTTGAACTCTGGGCCTGGGCACTGTCCCTCAGCTCTTCAGCTCAAGGCGAGCGCTCTACCACTTGAGCTACAGCGCCACTTCCGGCTTTCTGGTGGTTTATTGGAGATAGGAGTCTCATGGTCTCTCCTGCCCAGGCTGGCTTTGAACCGCGATCCTCAGATCTCAGCCTCCTGGGTAGCTAGGATTACAGGTGTGAGCCACCAGCGCCCGGCTGTTGTTGGTTTTATTGAGATGCTTTTGGAAGTCCTTGTGGTAAAAATCCTGATCCAGCTGTTTTCTGGCATGAAGAAAAGCAAGACCAAAACAGTTCTTCACAACACAGCTGGTGGTCACACACATGCACACACAAAAACAGCCCATGGAAATGTTTGTCACTAAAGAAAGTGGTCTCTGGAAGAGAACTGAGAAAAGAGAGATTAAAATAGATACAATGTGATGTTAAAAAATTAAAAGGTAAAAATGAAATCCTGAAATATATCAGGGGTTTGGAATCATCAACATCTATTTTCTTCTCTTTCACCTTCCAAAAGTTTCATTAATGAAAGGGTTTGTGTTCCTAAACTTCCTAACATCTTAGAAAAATTGACCAGTAAGTTACAGAAAAAAGGAGTGGAATACCATAGAAACAAAAAAAAACATTCTCTCACTCCATTCTTTAATATTTTCATCTTTATTTAACCAACATTTTATTCTCCATATGATCATTTTCTATATTATTGATGTTCATATGCTCCTGGGTCAAAATTCTTCTGACGTAGGGTTATATTTTGATGACTTTATGATAATATTTACTAAGGCATATATATTTTACTTAAAGTTTAGCCTGAAGTTTAAAGAAAACGATTAAAGGATGATAAACACCATGAGCACATACCTGTATATACATAAACTTATGCACCTGTAACATGTAAATTCTTCAAATAAGATTGGTCAAGGTAAGATCAGAAGCTCAAAGATAACTAGGCTTCTATTCTACCATTCTCTTTCAATTTTCTCCCTGGTTTTCCAAGTAAACAGGAGGCCCTAAGAACTCTTTGAACTCGCTAGGGTGTTTAGTTTATCAATCACTGGCTCATGTAGCTTATCTTTTCCTGGTATTTCTATACGATTTAATAGTTCCAGCCTGGTCCGAAGAATGAAAACTTTCAGCCTGGTCCGAAGAATGAAAACTTGTAGGCCTGTTTCTGGAAGTAGGCTACTCTGTATTGTAAACCAAATAACCTTTCTCTGCCTCAGTTCTTTTCTTACAATTCTGTCTCTTTTGCAGCAATGGAGTGATGTTTGATGAATGTTCACTAGCAAAGCACAGGCTGCTTCTAAGTCATGTAGGTGTGTGTCTAGTAAATAATGAATAAGGACCAATCTCTTGATGGTGATATTAATTAAATATCCAGCATTAAAGTGGTATTTAAGTGCCAAGGGGTTAATAAAACAGATCTTTACTCTGTTGTGTTGGGATTCTTTGGTTTTTGAATAATAGAATCTGACCCTAGCTAGGGGTCAGCAACAGAATTATTGAAAAGTAACAGGGTTACATCAATCAAGAAGGCTTGAAGTAGTAGACTAAATTCCCCAAGAACGATTTACCTATATATAATTTATTTCACATGTTCTTTTTAGGGTGTGATATTAACTGTTCTACATTGAAAGGTGGTGGGTAGGTTGCTCTTTCCTTTTAAGCCTGGGGAAATTTCTGCAGTTTTTTATTCAAGAAGATAGACTGGGGATGTAGCTCCATGGTGTCATGCGTGTTTAGCATCCATGAAGCCTTGAGTTCAATCCTGAGTATTGAAAACAAACATGTGACAGCATCTTCATCAGAATCAAGATCCTTAAAAACCTAAAGTTTCTGTGTTGCTCTCCCCTGAGAGGTGGATCTTTATCTCCCTGAGTTGCCACTTAAGAAATTTGGGGATCCTTTAGCTACCATATTGAATAACTTGTAGTAAAAATTCTAATAGATAATCATAAAGCCATATCTGTTTTAGTTCCTAACTATTCAAATCTTCCTTGATTAGATTTCAGACATGTATGCCAGATTTCAAGCCCCTGTGTTTAAGCCATTCCATGCAAACCATGAATAGAAGAGAAACAAGCTAACCCTGCTAAGCCCTGCCTCAGACTGAAGTTTTGAGTTTTAAAAACTATTACTGCTACATTAACCCACTAAACTGGGGGCGATTTGCTACAAAGCCATAGTTATTGGACCACTTAGGAAGAAAGTAAAGATAAAAGAAGATAAAGAAAGCTGGGTAACAAAAATGAAATAAATGTCTCATTGCATTAGAGCACACCCATGGCATGGCCCCCAAGATTGGCTCCACTCCAAGAGTCTCTTCAATCTTTGGATTACATGTCTCAGGGAATACATCCATACACCTATGCATAGTTTATGAATCTGCTTCCTACCTTTATCTGAGCACTGCAGGGCAGATTTGGTAGAAAGAGCCCACAGGTTTTGCTCAAGTGGTAAAGACCAACATTGTCACACTGTCTCTTTCAATGTTTTGTAAAAACAAGGTTTCTCAACACAAGCACTATTGAAAATCCTTTATTATGAGGGGCAGCAGGGCCTTGCAGGGCATTAACCAGCACTTTTGGCCTCATCCACTACATTATATGATAATCCCATACCCCAGCGTTTTATTAATCTGTGGCATATATATAATGTGCAGATAGACTATATATAAATGTATATATACACTATATAATGTAAAAATATCATTTTTCTTATTTTAAGTGTACATCTCAATGGAATTAAGTATATTTACTTTGATGGTGTTTTTGGCCACCATTCACCTCCTGACCATTTTTATCTTCCTAAACTGAAACTCCATACCCATTTATTAATAGTTTTCCATTCCCTCATATATACCATCATATTTTCTCTCTGTATAAACTAACTACTCACCAGAGTAGTTTCTCATACAGTTGGAAATCATGTAATATTTGCAATTTTGTGTCTGGTTATTTCACTGTTTCACATCTGAAGTTTTCATTCATGTAGTAGCATTGTTAGGATTTTCTTCTTTATACAGTTTAGTAATATTCTACTGTATATATTTTGTCTATTTGTTCATCCGTATAAAGACATTTGGGTTGTTTCTACCTTGGAGCATTATAAATAACATTGCTATGATCATGGATATACAATTTATCTGTCAGAGTTCCTGTTTTCTGTTCTTTTGAATATGTACATAGAAGTGGAATTTCTAAGTCCTATGGTAACTAATGTTGACTCCTTTGAAGAATTTATCTTTCACTTTGACAATAAAAGCCATCAGACACAGGCAAATATTCCCTCAATTAGTAGTCAATTAACTTAACCAAAGAAGTGAAGGATCTTTACAAAGAAAACTATAAAAATCTGAAGGAAATTGAAGAAGACAGGTGGAAGTGGAAAGACCTTCCATGTTCCTGGATTGGAAGAATTAAAATAATGAAAATGGCAATAATGCCATAGAAAATCTACAAATTCAATACAAAATCCACGAAAATCTCAACATCATTCTGCACTGAGATAGAGAAAACAACCCAAAAATTCATATGGAATTATAAAAGGCTCCAAATTGCAAAAGAAATCCTGAGAAGAAAAAGTAGTACCGGAGGGATAACAATATCAAACTTCAAACTGTACTGAAGAGCTATGTAATGAAAACAGGTTGGCACTGGTACAAAATATGCCTCAGGACCAATGGGACAGGATAGAGGACCTAGAAATACACCCACAGACCATATCCACCTAATATTTGATAAAGGAACCCAAAACAAAGGCTGGAATAAAGACAGCCTCTTCAATAAGTGGTGCTGGGAAAACTGGTTATCCATACACAGAAAACTGAAACTGCATACCATCTATCACCTTGCATCAGCATCAATTCAAAATAGACAAAGATCTCAATGTAAGAACCATAAAACTAAGACAAGAAGGAACAGGAGAAACAGTGACTCTTTAGCAGAAACTTTCTGAATAAAGATCCAGAAGCATGGTAAATCAAAGAAAGGCTTGATAAATGAGATTGCATCAAACTAAAAGGTTTCTGCATGGCAAAGGACATAGGCAACAAACTAAACAGGAAGATAACAGAATGGGAGATTTTTGCCAACTATACATCAGAAAAGGCCTAATATCCAGAATATATAGAGAATTTTTAAAAACTAAATTATGTAACCCAAATTGTAAGGTAAATAGAGACTTCTCAGAAGAAATCAAAATGACCATTAGACACATGAAGAAATGTACATCTCTGGTGCTAAAGGAAATGCAAGTCAAAACACCACTGAGATTCTATCTTACCCTAGCATCAAGAATACAAATAACAGAGCTGGCATGGGATGTAGGCAAAGGGAGCCCTAATAAACTGTTGGTAGGGATGTAAACTTGTTCAATCACTTTGGAGGTTCTTCAACACAGAAACCACACAATTACTCTATGATCCAACAATTCCACTCTTGGGTGTTTATCCAAAAGATTATAAATCAGGATACAGTTAAGCCACCAGCACAACCATCATTATTGCAGCACTATTCTCCATAGCCAAGGTATGGAATCACCCTAGATGCCTCTCAATGGGCAAATGGATCAAGAAAATGTGGTATATATGCAAAATGAAATTTGACTCATGAATTTAAAAGAATGATGTTACATCATTTACAAAGAAATGGAAGAATTTGGAAAAAATATATTAAGTGAAGTAATTCCAGCCCAGAGAAATGGAGGTTGCATTTTTTCTCATATGTGGGAGCTAAAATTGATTTATAAATATGTAAATAAATACCTTGGGTGTTATGCAAGTGTTCATAAATGTGTTAATTGAAATATGGTAAATTTAGGGAGAGCTCTTAGAAAGCCAAAATCACATATCAACAAAATAAGTACCAAGAAAAGAGTACTTGGAAAGGATAGAGTGGGATTAAGGAGTGGGGAGTTAGAAGCATGAAGAAAAGAAATGGAGGAGAATTCAGTCAAGACTTCAATGCATAGCCTACAAAATTTAACAAAAGTGAGGGAAGGGGTTAGAAGGGAAGGGCGAAAATATTGGAAGGGGTAACTGCTTTGTTAAATGGCAACTTCTTTTTTTTTTTTTTGTCAGTCGTGGGGCTTGAACTCTGGGCCTGAGCCCTGTCCCTCAGCTCTTCAGCTCAAGGCTAGTGCTCTACCACTTGAGCTACAGCGCCACTTCCAGTTTTCTGGTGGTTTATTGGACATAAGAGTTTTACCGACTTTCCTGCCCAGGCTGGCTTTGAACCATGATCCTCAGATCTCAGCCTCCTGAATAGCTAGGATTACAGGCATGAGCCACTGGTGCCGGGCAAATGGCAACTTCTTTATACAACTACTTAAAGATAATAAATGTACTTAAAAAAAAGAACTAATTTCTTAAAGAAACAATCATCCTTACAAATAATATTTCCAGATAAGGTGTTAGTAGTTCACACCTATAGCTACTCAGGAGGCTGAGATCTGAGGATTGTGGTTCAAAGCAAGCCTGGGAAGGAGGGTCCATGAAACTCTTATATGCAATTCACCACACAAAAACCAGAAGTGAAGATGTGGCTCAAAGTGAGAGAGCACTAGCCTTGATCAGAAAAGCTCAAGGACAGTGCCTAGGCCCTGAGTTCAAGCCTCACGACTGAGTAATAATAATTATTAATTTTTCTCTTTCTTCTCTTCCAGTCTTCTTGTTACCTACTTTCATGTTAGGAGAACATTCATGTCTCTGTATCCTATGCTTTCTACCTTCTAGTCAACACAAACATCTTAACAGAGTAATCTACAAACTTTAACTCCCATTAATATATTCTTCAGCCAATTAGCATCTAAAATAAGCTTTAGTCACTTAGATTCATTCACATGCCTTCTCTTCTTCTATTTGACAATGTCATAGCAGTTTAATGCAATTTAACTCCCAGTGGCTGATCTTTTATTTGCAAGTATTAATTGTGCCTACTATGTGTCACTGTATAAAAATAAATTTGGCTGGCCTTTATTTCTAGTTCCTGGTAGGTAACCTCTGAGCCCTTGAGATTTCCCTGGTGGCAGGAGTACTTCTTCATTCCTGGTAGACACTCTCAAACCACACCTGATAATTTGTGCTAATGAGCTGACTAAGGTGGAAACTAAGCTCATCTTAGTTATTAGTCTGGGGGGCTCTGAGCAACATGATATAAGCCTAACCCCTTGGAATGTGAGTAGGGCTGGAGATTGAATCATGTGGATAATGATTATATATAATTATATATGGTTCAACCATCATATATAACAAAACCTCAAGGTAAACTCTGAACACTGAAGCTCAGGGGAGCTTCCCTGATTGGCAATAGTGAATGGCATGCCTGAAGTTGATGCAGTAGGAGAACATCACACACAGGAAGGACAAAGATGCTTCTTCGTGCTTGGGACTTTTTCAGACATTTCCCTTTGGGCCTTGCCCATTGTCTGGTTCTGATTTGTATTCTTTTTTCTTTCCTTTTTTGTTTCTTTTTTTCTTTTTTTGCCGGTCATGGGGTCTGAGCTCTGGCTTGGCTGCTGTCCTTCAGCTCTTCAGCTCAAGGCTAGCTCTCTACCATTTGAGCCATAGCGCCACTTCTGGATTTTTTTTCTGCTTATGTGTTGCTGAGGAATCAAACTCAGGGCCTCATGCATGCAAGGCAAGCACTCTACCACCGAACCACCTTCCCAGCCCCTGATTTGTATTCTTTTTTAATAATGAAGCATAGTGTACTGCTGACTTCCAATAGGTGATCAAGCCTGATCTTTGAAATATGTGGCCAGCTGGTCAAAGGTCAGGTTGGCCTGGGGGTCCTTTGACTTATAGAGAGGGTAGACAGCATGTTTGGGAGTGAAGAGCAATTAAATGAGGAATCTGTCTCATCAAACCAGAGCCAGCACCAAAATTCAGTGTCAGAAGGTGATAATGACATATTTAGACAAATAATATGTCTAATACTTGGAAACATGACAAACAAATCACCTCATTGCAAGGTGGGCCTCCTGGGAAGTATCCATGTGTGCTCCTCTCTGTGTATTGTGGCATATGTGCATGAGTGATTTCAAGATTGTAATAATCTGTAATGGATTGAATCTGACTACTTCCCATACACATATGCATTGTGCTACTCCTAGGGCTTAAATTCAAGGCCTAGGCACTGTGACTAAACTTGAGAGGAGAGGAGAAAGGAGAGGAGAGGAGAGGAGGGAAGGAGAAGGGAGGGGAGGGGAAAGGGAGGAGGCTGAATGGTTAACTTGCCAGTGAACACAAGCAGTATGGCTCCAGAGCCCCCACAGCCCACTGCATTGCGAAGACATGGCCAAGCCGCCATGCCAGGTGGGAAGAAGTGCTCCCTCTTCCACTCCACAAGGCACAACTTTGGAAATGGAAGACTCATCACAAGATTTCTATACTTCTAAACTCAAGAGCAGCTGCTATTGGTGCCTGTCACCAGCCTGAGCTAGACATCCAGACTTGAGATGAGGTGGGTAGGTGTTCCATGTACGTTCTCTGAGGAATGTCAGAAACAGATTTGTGGAATATTCGTTGAAAGACTGGACTTGGGAAACAATAAAAAGAGTTTGTGTTGTAGAGGGATATTATGATATTAATTTCAACTAATGCATGATAAAATCTGGAGCATTTTGACTCTGTGAGTTACATATCTTATTATTGCTATTCATTTTTTTCTTTGCTTTCTTTCATTTCTTTTTTTCTTTAATTCTTTTTCTTTTTTTTGCTTTCCTTTACATTTTCCCCAATGATTGAAATTAGGATACATAAAGTATGTCTGGTACTAGTCTATACTTAACACCCATAAAACATACAAATATCTCTCTATAGGAATGGAAGTCCTGGGCTGG
>NW_012267262.1:9248266-9262386 GCF_000151885.1 Dipodomys ordii
ATGCATGAAAGAAAAAACATTAAAATACATATCTAAGGGTTCATTTTCCTGACATCACATTATCTGACCTTTTCCGCTTGACTCATACATATACTAGATAAGCAATAAAAATTTTTAAACAAACACATTCAAATTCAAATTGTGAGTAACTTTTAAAAACTTATATAATAACACTATGTGTATGTCAGTGTGCCAAAATTATGATGTGATATGTAAAAGGTTGAAATTTCAAAAGCTTCACAGAAAAATGTATTTAGCTTAGTAGTTAACTACATAAATATCAGCAATATATTTAGCTTTATAGACAAACTTGCTTCATCTCTCTGAAATGGAGCTGTTGCATTTGTTTTTTAAGTCAATGTTGACTAAGAAGCTCTTTGTATTAATATACCTGGATGAGAACTGTCACATGAACCTATGGTTTTTCACATACTAAGCAAATGCTCTGCTATTAAGCCACATCCTCAGTACAGGTAGATTTTCAGAATCTTATTTTTGAAATTTTTGAAGGGTTAAATGTCTAAGACCATAAAAGAAAATTCAAGATGGCCAAAAGAAACCTTAAATATATTTGAGCTATTATTTTATACCTAAAACATTTTAATTTTGGTCTCTAAGCAAGTATGAAGGTTTACAGAGTTGACAAAATTGATTTCTATATTTCTCATATTTTGTTCTGTCTTACTTAGCTTCTCTCCCTCCCTCAAGAGTAAGGAGAATTGCCATATATGGCACCTCTCTATGCCTAGCACCCTCTTGGTTATTATTGCTTATTTTATAACAATCTTTTTTAAAGTCTTTTTTATTGTGATTAAGTGATTACATAAATTTCATAAATTTCACAGTATTGTGGGATAGTGATACTTAGTTAAAGTCACAAACACATTCTAACCTTCATGGGGCAAATTATCTTTATAGTGCTCCATAAAGTTTATGAATTCTATGAACTTTGACAATACAGTTATTTCTTCCACATCGGGTGATATGTACATTTCTTTCCTTTTGCTTAGTGTCAGCTGTTCCCTCTATAACAATCTTAAGGTGTGGCTATCCCTACTATAAAAGTCAGGAAACTAAGACTTGGGGTGATTAAATGAATGGTGGAAGGCCACACAGCTGACAGTAGAACCTGGCCTAAATTGACTCTAAAGCTTGACATTGTGTCTCTGGGAAAGAATCTGTAATCACAGCTCAATTAACTAGGTGACCAAATGAACTCCTCAGTTTAGTTTGTCCCAAACCTATGCAATTCCTCAGACTTCTCAAGCTGTGGGCAAGGAAAATGATTGTGTATGTTTTCAAAAATCCTGTTAAAAAGACTAGACACAAAGTCACTAGGACATAGCTATGACTTTATTGTGAATATTTGTTGGTAATTAACTGAAACCATCACCCAAGTACTTTACACAGAATATCCCACTGAATCTTCTTAATCAAATCCTGTACAATATCATTTTTAAGTCAATCTTAATGGCAAGTACATAGGGGGACAGAAGCAAGCAGTTTATCTAAGATTACCCAACTGACCTCAGTATTTCTTTCCACATAGAGTAACCCCAGTATCCAGGCTTTAGGGCATTAGACCAGGTTGGTGCTGGTAGTTCTGGTAAGTTTTTATATACGTGTATTGGGTATAAGAAATTATCTGGCACTTTCATTATCATAACCCGAGTCCTTACTTTCTCCCCCATAATATTCCATTTTCTTTATGTCTCTTCTAGTAAACCTTCAGCTCCCATTCCTGTTATCATCTCCTATATTAACAACTACTTAGCTAATATAAGTAAGTATGTGGGTTTTCTGCCAAAAAATAGAAAGAATATTTATGACCAAATAGTGAACTTATTAAGTACCTGGAGTAGAAAACTATTACGTACTTTTTCATTTTGCCCTGTCTAATTTTGAAGTGGAAAAAAGGTGCAACAAGGTCTGCTGTTTTATGTTAACAGAATTCGGTTTCAAAAGAAAATCTATGTAACTGAGTCTTTCTAGAAAAATTGCAATTCACAGGGTTATGATAGTTAAAGATGTTAACGAGAAATATCCAAGGGAAACTAATCATTTGAGGGAAAAAAAACACTTCTTATGTCAAAGAAAATATATCCCACTGTTGTAAGTGGGCCAAATTATGAGAATTATTTTAGGCTTTAAAAAAATATAGCACTTACCAGCGCAGTTAGGATAATCTATGTTCTATTGCATCATGAGATACAGTCAAGATTTGGCATGTAAGTATGATACATGCTAAATTGAAAATATCTACTTGCTAAAAAGAGAGTAAAAGAATTCAATGGGTGGTTTTTCACCTGTCAGGGGTTATCGGAAATTGTAATTCAGGAAAGAATGAAAAGAAAAGATAGAGTTTGCCCCATAGATTAGTACTACTTAGGCAATTTTCAACATCCTTGGTTAGGTGTCCATTTGACAGGTAAGGAAGGGACATTTCAATGAAGATGATCACCAGGATTATACAGGACACAAAAATACCTTCCCCAAACTCAGCTAACATTAATCAATAGTTCTGTTTATTTTTTTTCAAACACTACAAGCCTAGAAGTGATAGAACAAAATGATGAGTTGGATGCTATGAGCCGAACTATATCACTTTGAAGTATATGTCACAATTTACCTTTATCTTAGAACACTGGTCACATGCTGTGAGCTTCTATTTTTCTGTAAGCCATGAGCTTCATTAGGGAGGAAATAATATAAAACAGGTAACATGAATCACTTTTATCTGATGTCAACATTTACAAGGAAAGTGTTGATTTTATTAGAGGGAGCCAAATGAAATTGTCAATACTTGACTTTTTTTTTAGCTCTATAAAATATCATTTTCACATAGTTCAACTTAATATTTTACGATATGAATAAACCACAAGGCAAATACGTTATTTTGAGACTCCTAACAATAACTGTAATTGAACTTTACAGAGTTAGATAATTTTATTTATTTGATTGTTTATTCATGAGTCATAGGGCTTGAATTCAGGTCCTGGATATACTTCTTGAGTTTTTTTGCTCAAGACTAGCACTCTATCACTTTGAGCCACAGCTCCACTTCTAGTTTTCTGGTGGTTAACTGGAGATAAGAGTCTCAAGGACTTTCCAGCCCAGGCTGGTTTTGAACTGAAATCCTCATCTCTCAGCCTTCTGAGTAGATAGGATTACAGGTACGAGTCACTGGCACAGGCAATCATTGTACCTTTTGGTTGTATTTTGAAGTGATGAACTGAAAGATAAATAGAACATAAAGTATCCTCTGACTTAAATCACATTTGTTCAACATGGTAGATCTATTCAAATTTATCACAATCTCAAACAGGCAAATCATAAATTGATGATGCAAATGCTGATTATTGGAGTGCTTCCTGTGACTATCTTTATGTTAATTAAATGCTAAGGAGAAGCATAGATGGATTTTCTTTATAGAAATTGTGTAACTATTGGCCAAGGCCTATGTAAAAGTAGAGAAATTAAAACAAGGGACAAAAATGCTACATTAGGTGCATTGAGAACTACTTGGCCTTCAAAAGATATTTAGAATCCATTGTATTGCTTAATCTATATAGAGATACATCCAAGACTGAAAAGTAAGGTGACTCATTAAGATAATCAACACACAAAAAATTAAGGTCCTCTATATTCCTGTCGGGGGGAGTACATTAGCAAACCAGGAAATTATTCCTTCCTCTATTTTTTATTTTGAAATAATTTTTACAAAGGCACAAACCTGCAAATCAGCAAATCAATCATCCATATATCTCTCTTCCAAATTCACTAATTGTTCAATTGTTAGTGTTTTGATGGCTTTCTCTCTCTCTCAATTGTTCCATCTATTCTGCTGATCATCAATTAGAAACCATATATTTTAGGGATTTCTCAAGGCTATTAAACACTCTTCATGCAGGCTGGGACTCTCTCCCTATCTCCCAACATGACGAAGATTCATCTAGAGTTTATTGTTAAGAAGTAATAGGTTACCTCAAGAATTCACTCCTGATCTGGCTCACTGCATACCTCAGATTCTAAAGTTTCCTCTGTCAGGAATGAGGAAGCAGGAAGGTTATATTATCATTTATCCACAGGGCACGTAGGTGACAGTGATGTATTCACTTGGTACCCTTAGTAACAAAACAAAGCTCCAACAGATCAATTTCAAGGGGGGGAAGGATTACATTATCTTCCTCCTATCAAGGCAATGTCTAACTTTCCTCAGCACAGCCCTTTAGGGAATTGAGTGTTCTCCTCGCCTTATCTTGTGGCTCCTCTGGAATAACCTGCTAATTGATCTCCTTGCCTCCAGTTTCTCTCTGCACTCTAGCTTATCCTGCTCACAGCTGCTAAGACAGCCTCTGGAAATCCTACTTTGATCAAGTTGTTCCTCTGAGCAGAATTTTTCACTCATGCCCTACGTCAGGACATAGGGTGGAATTAGGGTAACATTCATCTGCATTGACCTGGCATGACAGTACTAGTTGTCACAACATTGAAACACTTCCATTCCACCTCATAAAGATAAACAATCGCTGACTCTAACTGTGACCTGAGGGTCTAGCCCAGCAGCAGCTATGACAGAGGTGGATAGGCTTGCAGAATGGGGCTGGCAGATGGCATGTAATCAGGACTCACTGCTCAGAAAACAAAGGTAAAGGAGATGGTGGTGTGGGAAACGTCTTTCAGTTCCAAGCACATATAACCCTTACTTGAAGCCTTGCCTACAGATTGGATATCCTGTCTGTTAGGAATGCGTAAGTGAATATAGTGAGGTACTATTGGTCTATGCCTGTGATCCCAGCTACTCAAGACATCTGGACAATTGAGATTTGAGTCAAAAGTTTGCTACATTCTATCTCCAAACCAGTGAGCAAAATTAGAGCTTAAGGTATGGATCAAGTGGTACAGGGTCAGCCTAGCAAGCTTGAGGCTCTTAGTTCATACCCTAGTACTGCCAGGAACAAAAGAAATAAACAAATAAATAGAAAGAAGGAATAAAAGAGAGAAAAATCTCCATCTTTCAAGTGTGTCAGACTTGTAGCTCTCCTGGCCATAGGTGACGTTTGCTCTTTTTTCTACTAGGAACAAACTTCAAAGATTTGTGTTTCGTGATCACCTTCTCATCAGCCTCTGTAGAGTAAATTTCCTCAGACAGGCCAGATCAGACTAGGAAATACTTACCCCTGCTACTCCAATCTCTCTCTCCCATCTTCTACATTTCTTACCATATCATGGAACACTTGAAGACATCTCATGTAAGCCTTTGCTTAATGTTCTCTCTCTTATTCATTATTTTATACCAACGCAAAAATAGTAACTGACCTAACTCATGTTTGTTGAATGACTATCTTACTGAGACAAGCACTGAGTACAGTTAGTGGCATATGTCACTATTATTAGCTATTTCATCACCTTGGTATCCCAATCAGATTAATATCTTAGTTTTCCCTGATGTTTTGGATCCTATGCTTTTTTCATGTATCTAGCTATCTATTTAACTTACTTTGTTGGTCGTGGGCTTGAACTCTGGTCCTGGGCTCTGTCCCTGAGCTCTTCAGCTCAATACTAGTATTTCACCACATTGAGCCACAGCACCACTTCTGGTTTTCTGGTAGTTAATTGGAGATAAGAGTCTCATAGACTTTTCTATCTGAGCTGGCTTTGGACCTGGATCCTCAGCTCTCAGTCTCCTGAGTAGCTAGGATAACAGGCTTTGACTGGATCCTCAGACTCAGCCTGAGTAGCTAGGATTACAGCCAACACCTGGCAACATGTATTTATATATTTATGTATGTTTATATATATGTATGTATTTTTAGGACCATCAGAGTGTTTGGCACTGAACTGATTTTGTTGAATTTTTATTATAATAAATTTGTAATGTTTTATTATAATAAACAATAACCAACCTATCCTGTCTCATTTGTACATCAGCTTCTTGGAGAAGCTTTATCCTTTTCTTTCTTTTCAGTTTTGATATTTGGAACAGAAAGAATTAGATTCCTTAGAAATATTGGTTATAACATTATCAAGTTATGCATACTTCCTATGAAAGAAATGTTGTAAGCCAGTGGACTAAAAGTTCAATATAGCAGAGATGTGATTCATTTAGCTCAACTGTCTGTTAAAGTAGATTTCGTTTTCAGGGTATATTTTAAAACCCAAAGAGTTCAAAATTTTGTTTAGAAAAATAAAGTATCCTATTTCCAGTATTACTTTTTTTTTTTTTAAGAAGGATCATGTGCAGCCAACTCAATTTCTCACAAGAATGGGCTGGAGCTGAATCAATTGTTTACTCCACCTCCGCTGAGCCTCGGAGGTTGCCCCGGTCCTGACTTGTCCCAGGAAGAGTTTAAGGTTATGATTTTTAATTTAAGAAGATTCCCAGGAAGAGAGAGGAAAAAAAAAAACCTCCCCAGTTCTTCTGACCTAGAATCCTGGTTTCATTTGAGGAACTAGAAGTTGAAGAAGATTTGAAAAGTGAAGCAAAACCAAACCAAACAGAACACCCCCCTAGCCTAGAAAGAATCACAGAGCAGGAACAGTTAGGCAAGAGTCAAAATCAGATTTGATGGAGCACCGGTTTAAAAATGCACATACCATTGTAAATGTTATTTTAATTGCTAGGATTTTGTTTTCCAGGTGGGAGTGAAGGAGATTGCCTGAAGTTTAAGAATCATTAATGCTTCTATAAATCCAGTTCTGGAGTGAGAAAGAAAATAGGAAAACCATATGATATGAAACACTTTTTCTCACTTAAATGGTGAAAAATACATACATACATACATACATATATACATACATACATAAAAGTCCTGAAGCACAGACTTGCCCAAGCACATCTATGCCCTCATCATTATCTACTTTGCTCTAGAAGCAATTGTCTTCTTCTTGGTTCTAGGGGATCCAATGAGAGGCCCCCCTCCCCGCAGCAGATGTGAGGGTAGAAATTGAAGAGAAACAGAGGCCTTTTATACCCTTACTTTTTTAACCCTGGCATCTCCAGGGGTAAAGGAATCTTTTATGAATCCAACCTCCATAATAGACTTTAGCTCTTGGGCTAGCTCTCTACCACTGACTTCTATCCCCAGTTCTAATTTTTTTTTTGTTGGCCGTGGGGCTTGAACTCTGGGCTTGGGCGCTGTCTCTCAGCTCTTCAGCTCAAGGCGAGCACTCTATGGCTTGAGCTACAGCATCGCTTCCAGTTTTCTCAGTGGTTTATTGGAGATAAGAGTCTCATGGACTTTCCTGCCCAGGCTGGCTTTGAAGCACGATCTTCAGATCTTAGCCTCCTGAGTAGCTAGGATTTACAGGTGTGAACCACCAGTGCTCTGCCTCTAAAATTTTTATTTAAACTTAAAAAATAAAAATATGAAGTAATCAAATATAGAAATATACAAAAGGGAATTACATCTAGCCAAGTGATTATTGTCTCAGAAGCTCACAGATTTGAAAATTAATCAATGTAATACAAAGTATAATCAACATAATATAAAGTATAACAGCATAAAATCATATCATATATATATATATGAGTTTACATATATGTGTATATGTATATATAACTTCAATACATTTAGAGGAAAATGTTTAACAAAATTCCTCATTCAGTCACGGCAAGGACTCTTAGCAAATAAAGAATAAAAGAACTTTTCTTTCTTTTTTTTTTTTTTTTGTTGGTCATGGGGCCTGAATTTTGGGCCTGTGTGCTGTCCCTCAGCTCTTCAGCTCAAGGTTAGTGCTCTACCACTTGAGCCACAGTGTCACTTCTGGCTTTTTCTGCTTATGTGGTGCTGAAGAATTGAACCCAGGGCCTCATACATGCAAGGCAAGCACTCTACCACTGAGCCACCTTCCCAGCTCCACTTTTCTTTTTTTGTTAAATAAGTTTTTTATTGTGAAAATACTGTGCAGAGGGGTTACAGTTACATGAGCAAAGTAATGAGTACATTTCTTACCAAGCAAGCATTGTTGCCCCTTCTTTGTTTTCCCCCTACCATCCCTTCCATCCCATCTCCACAACTACACTGCTCCCCAACCCCCCACCCTCCCTCCCTGCCTAAGTTGTAAAGCTCATTTTTCAACATAGCATCTTGTACATCTCATTGTTGCAATGGGTCAACTTATATACTTATTTGAACAATTTGTTTTATCCCTTCCCCATCCCAAATTTACCAACATCAAATACAGTAAAAACGAGTTTTACCATGGGGGAGGGACATACAAAGCAACAAAAAAATCACTTGGTACATTATAAATATGTTAGAAGCAATAGTAAGAAAAAAACCCACTTGTGTCCTTATCTTGGGGTTCATTTCACTTATCATCTTATCTGACATTTTCTGCTTGTCTCAGACATATACTAGTTGTTGCAAATAAGGGATTATATACTTTTAAAAAACATACATCAAACCAAATACTTTTTTCCCTAAAATTAAAAAAATTAAAAACTTTTATTCCTTTATTCAACATAGTATTGAAAATTGTAGAAAATTTCCAAAGGAAGAATAAAATGGCCTCTACATCAAGTGACATAATATGTACAAGAGGAATCAAACGAATGTTACTGTAACCAATAAGTTTGGTAAAATCTCTGATATGAATTTATACAATTAATAAATGAAATGATGTAGACATTATTTACTGCCATAACAGTAAGTATTTGGAAATGAAAATCTAAAATATGACTTAAAAGCACAATAAGAAACAATTAAACAATGATGTGCTTAAAACACTACAGTGAAAACTATGAAACCAAAGAACCCCTAAGTTTATGAATTTGTTTATGAATTTGAAAAATTGAAAGTGCTAAGATATCAATTTCTTCCTTAAATTATTTATAGATTCACCTTAGTCCCTATAATAATTTGAGTAATTGTTATAAACTATTGTAAATGGTATTGCTATGTATATGACAGAAAAAAAACCATTATGCTTATTCTAAAATTGCTGAGCCTATACCTAGGAAATTTTCAGGATTGAAGTCTTAGCACTTGTTTCTGTTCCAGCAAAGGACCATACAACCCTTCATACAATTAACATTTTTTTCTTAGTTTTTCTATAATGACGAGTCTACCTCTGAAGTATTTTCATTTTTCCCTCTGGAATTAGTTGTGATTTAAGTCTGGGGAATCATTGGAGGAGAGGAAGGAAGACAGATTTGAAAAACAAATTAGCCAATTTCTCTTCAGATATCGCTTTAGTTTATGATTTTTTTTCTAGTACTTGGAATGTAATGCCATGTCTAAGAGAGGCTTTCTTTTACCTTGTCTATCTCTCTCATTTCTGTCAACTAATCATCGGGTTCTTAATTTTATCTTTTTTTTTTTTTTTTTTTTGGTAAATCGTGGACCTTGAACTCTGGGCCTGGGCACTGTCCCTCACCTCTTCAGCTCAAAGCTAGTGCTCTACCTCTTGAGCTACAGTGCCACTTCCGGGTTCTTAATTTTAATATTGACTTTTTTCCTGTGAATTTTTTTTGAAGCCTGTTTTCTCACATTTTTAAGAATCTCTCAACCAAGCATAGTGGCACAAACTTATAGCTCCAACAATTAGGAGAAACTTTTCAAGTTTGAGGCCAGTCTGGGCCATGTAATGAGACTTGGTCTCAAATAAAACAGAATCAAATGTTCCTGGATTCTTGCTTGAAATGATGGGACTTATTTTTTTTGTTTTTTTTGCCAGTTATGGGGTCTGACCTCTGGGCCTGGGCGCTGTCCCTCAGCTCTTCAGCTCAAGGCTAGCCCTCCACTTCCAGCTTTTTCTGCTTATGTGGTGCTGAGGAATTGAACTGAGGGCCTCATGCATGCAAGGCAAGCACTCTACCACTGGGCCACCTTCCCAGTCCCGATGGGACTGATTTTTACCTTCTTGAATATAGTTAGTTCACAGTCTGTGACTGAAGATTCCAGGATCAAAAGTATTGGTTGGTCTATTTCTGCCACACAGCTAACTCCCATCTTGTCTTCTTCATGTAATTAGATTTGGCTTTTATTCTGAATTTTAGGATTTTATAAAAAATATTCTTTTAGGAAAAAATATATATACACGTGTGTGTGTGTGTGTGTGTGTGTGTATTCCATGCAGCCATCTGTGAGTACCTCCTAGATATTGCCAAATTTCCCCTGAGGTTAGAATACCTTAGTTAAAAAAAATCTGTCCTAGGGGTCTGGGAAGGTGGCTCCGTGGTAGAATGCTTGCCTTGCATGCCTGAGGCCCTGGGTTTGATTCCTCAGCACCACATAAGCAAAAAGAAAAAAGCCGGAAGTGGTGCTGAGGCTCAAGTGGTAGAGCGTTAGCCTTGAGCTGAAGAGCTGAGGGACAACGCCCAGGCCCAGAGTTCAGGCCCCATAACCAACCCTCCCCCCCAAAAAAACTGTCCTAATCTGTCTGTTACATAGAGGCAAAGGTAAACTAAAGTATACATATAGGTAAACACACATACATGCACACACATGTATGCTTCAATCCTGTTATATAAATGTTAATTTAAAAAAAGACATTTTGAATTTGTAAAATACAGTCAAAAATTGTGTGCTTGTGTGTGTGTGTGTGTGTGTGTGTATGTGTTCATGCTTGAACTCGGTACTCAACTTTCTTGCTCTGACTAGTGCCCTACCACTTGAGCCATACTTCTAGCCAGCTTTTTGCTGGATATTTTAAAGATGGAGTCTCACAGAACTTTTCTTTCCTGGGATGGCTTTGACCCAGGATCATCCAGGTTTCAGCCTCTGAGTAGCATATAGTAGATTGTATTTGTGTTTTTGTGTTCCAACTGTGCTCAGTTAAAATATATATTTGAAATAATATACTGTCTAATTTTTTCAGGATAAGAAACTGTGTGTATGTGTGTATATGTGTGTGTAAACACACATACTGTCACACACATATTCTCATTGTAATTTCTCATGCAAAGACCATTCATGGTTCTAAGAAAATGATTCAAATCCCTTATAAAATCATTCAAAGCCATATATAATATATACTCTTTTTATATTCTTAATGACATCTCACGTCAGTTATTTTTTTACCCAGACTTCGTGTTTTAGCTGGATTGACCTTTTTTTTCTTCAAAATACTTCCCAAACGTAGGGCCTGGTATTCACTGTTCCCTTTGCCTCGGAAGCTTTTTACTCTTCCCACATTAATTGCATTTCTCGTCCTGTAGATCTCAGCTTCATTTCTATTTCTTTAAATAGAGGCATTTTTTGAATGAATGAATAAAATAATTTTAATTTTAGGTTGGTCTACTACCTTAGATAACACATTAACAAAAGACTTATTTAACAAAGTAAGCAAAAACAAAACAAAAGACAAATTCAAATGCTATTAACTTCTCTTATTCTCTGCTCAGGAAACCTATGATTTCTTCCTGACTTGCTGAGTCCCAGAAAATACCAGAGGCCCAGAAAATATCCTCTGCCCAATCATCAAAACATTCTCTGCTCAACATTTCCCCCCCCTTTGGTAGTATCCTTAGGTGATTGACAAGCCTGTGCTTTAAGGTTAAATTAATGGTTTCAGAGGCGACAGAAAACAAAACCAAGTTCTCCTTTTCGTTTCTTTTGTATTTTCCTTTGCCTTTTTCCTTATTCCTATAAATTACAATATTAAGGCCTGCACTGATTTTACAGATCATGTTTCTTGAAAGAAATTAAACTTATTTCACTTTATTTTTCAAAGAACATTAATTTGCATTCAAATTTCTTTTGTGTTTAAATCTGGAGAGATAAGTGATATCATCGAGTTCATGTTATGAAAGTTAAACATAGGATTACCTCTTCCTTAAGGTAGATGTAAATTTAAGTTTTCAGTTGAAGTTGAAAGAATTCTAGCAATCTTGATCGAAGTCAGCAGACATTTACACTAACTTACTCCCTGGTGGAAGACAAGCACTCTGCAGATGTTGAATATTGAAGGTAGGAAATAACATTCATTCATAATATTTTTCAGCCACTCCTGCTGTAATTGAGATGACAAAAGATAGAATATTAATTTAACAAAAGAGAACTTGACTTGACAAAACTGCAGAAGAAAATTTCTTGGAAGAATATACTGTCTTTTCATTTGTACAGTTTATCTTCATTATTTATATCAGACTCTGAGTAACAGATGCAAGATGTCTGTAGTTTTCTCTGGGGAGAAATAAGTAATACTAATGAAATACAGATCATGCTTAAACAGATAATCAAAAAATTAAAATTTATGATACTGAACAACTATTGGCATGGAAATGATCAGCCTAAAGTTTCTGAAGACCACATATACCTCTGAAAAGAGATAAAGGGTATGTGAACTGTACACTCCTAAAATATTAAAATGAGGCCTTAAGAAAATCTTGAAATACAAATAAGTCTAATCCTTATTTTCTTGATTTGAATAATTCATGTAGCATCAATCAGGACCTAATGAGAGAAAACATCTGGTAAATTATAGTTCTATCAACCCATGATAGTATAAGTAAGCTTCTACAGAGGAGAGTACACATGGCAAACAAATATTGTATCACATTTTTCAGGATTAAAAACAAAAATGAAAACTGGCAGATGAATGGGAGTCTATGCAACAGGGAAAATTCTCTATGGGAAATGAGAGTTCCTATCAGTATATTGTCACTCTGTCTTGGTGATTTTGGGTACGTCCTTTTTTTGTTGTCCAAATTAATACATTATTTTAAAACAGTTTTAGGTTCTGAGTGAAATTAAGCAGATATCATAGATGTTTCCTATACTTTCTCCCCAATATACAAATACCCTCTTCACACCACAGGGATATGCTCCTTATAGCCATTAGACTTGATGGAATACATAACTATTACTTATATCCCTATTAGTATTTAACACTGGGCTTCACTCCTGATAATGTACATTTTATGGTTCTGATAAATACAGAAGGGCATGACAGAATCAAACAGAGTATTTTAGTCATTTCTCTTTTCTCTGAAGTCTGCTTTGTATGCAGCTTTCTTTTAATATATGTCAGGAAAATACAATCTGTGTGTGTGCATGTGTGTGCGCGCACGCGCGTGAATACATGCACCATTCTTGGGGCTTGAACTCGTCACCTGGGCACTATTCCTGAGCTTTTGTGTTCAAGGCTAGCACTCTAGCACTTGAGCCATAGCACAACTTCTGGCTTTCTGTTGCTTAATTGGAGATAAGAATTTCACAGACTTTTCTACCTGGACTGGCATTGAACCACCATCCTCAGCTCTTAGCTTCCCAAGTAGCTAAAATTAGTCATGAGCCACCAACCCAACAGTACATACCTTCTTCATCCATTTGCTTAAAATTTTTGTTTATATATTTAAATGTACTTTGTATAGACAACAAAGAGTTGGGTCTTATGTTTTGATTCAATCTTACAACCACTTTCTTTTATTTGAATATTTAGATAGTTGGCTCTTAAGGTAGCTATTAGCAGTTAGATTAATGGCTACCATATTTGTTACTATATAATTTCTTGGATTTTTTCTTTACTCCTCTTTTTGTATTCTACCATTTTTTACCTTTTATATTTTTATGAATACTTCATATATCTATGTGTCAGGTTATTTTTTAATGTGATAGAATAACAGAAGCAGGCAACTTTATGAAGCATGTAAATTTATTGAGTTCATTTTTGCAGTTTTTTTAAATTCCACACAGAGTGTTGAAGATTCCAGGGAGAACCCCTTGGGATGTGCTTATTATGGTAGGAATAAATGTATATTTTTGTGTCTGGACAGGCTGGCATTGAACCATGACCCTCTAGATCTCAGCTTTCTGAGTGGCTAGGATTACAGGATGAACCACGGGTGTCTGGCTTAACATGACATCTTTTACTCCTTCCAGTTTTTAATCCTTTAACATGCTATAGTGCTTCAACTACCCTGTTCCTTATTTGGTTTCATAATATGTATCCTACTCCATTAAAAATAAGGTGTTGAAAGGGACTAAACTTTGCCAGTACCCCAGAGTGTTATGGCATAGAGGTTAAAAATCACTCTTGTAGGGGCTGGGAAGGTGGCTCAGTGGTAGAGCGCTTGCATTGCATGCCAGAGGCCCTGGGTTCGATTCCTCAGCACCACATAAGCAAAAGAAAAAAGCCAGAAGTGGCGCTGTGGCTCAAGTGGTAGAGCGCTA